>NC_079219.1:53612077-53912077 GCF_029633865.1 Lampris incognitus
TCCACGTCCGAGCACACCCCGGAGAAAACAAGATATCTTCCTGGAGGCCCAGTCGTGTAATTTTGGCGCTGCGTGGTTTTCGGGAATACCAGATAGCTTATTTTTATGTCAAGATGTAATTAGCCTGAAAAACTACCAAGCTGACTACAGAGTTGGCACTATCTGTTTGGGTCTCCCCCCCCCCCAGACCTTAAACTATTGTATATTGTACTTTGACTTCTCCCGTCTGAGCCAGACCAACAATCTCAGCTATTTCCTTGATTGGACTCAGAAGGAATTCTTCTGATACCGATACCGAGCCGCCGATAGGGATTCGCGAGCTCTCCGGGACGCGCGTGGTTTCTCGAAACACAAATTCACCTGGACGTGACACTTAAGAAGGCGCCAGGGGAAAGCCCTGGTGACCGCCGGCACCAGAACCCCCCCCACCCCCCTCCCGAAGCCCCCCCTCCCTCCCCAACATTAATCGGGGGATGATTGTGGGATTTGCCGATGATGAAAATGAGGGCCGAGCAGCGTCAAATAATGGAAGGAACACGGCTTGGTAAACAAATTCCGTCTTTCGTTACCGCAGAATGAGACGCGAGAGGGAGCGGAGCATTGAGAAATAAAAGCCTCCATTCCACCAGAAACCGACCTGGCCCCGACTCAAAACCAGATGTGAGCTGCTCCGCTGTAGAGGGAGAGAGGGGGGGGGGGCAGGGAGAGAAACAGAGAGACAAACAGACGGAGGGGGGGGGGTGGAAAGAGAAACAGAGACAGACAGAGAGAGAGAACAAGAAAGAGAGAGAGGGGGAGAGAGAAAAAAGAGAACAAGAAAGAGAGAGAGGGGAGAGAGAGGGGGAGAGAGAGGGGGAGAACGAGAGAATCAGCGAGAGAGAGGGAGAGAGGGAGAAAAAGAGAAAGTGTGTGAGAGAGGAAGAGAAATACAGAGCGAGAGATAGTGTGTGAGAGAGTGACAAAAGAGAGAGAGAGAGTGGGAAAAAGAGACAGAGAGAGAGGGAGAGAGAGGGGGAGAACGAGAGAAACAGCAAGAGAGAGAGAAAAAGAGAAAGTGTGTAAGAGGAAGAGAAATACAGAGCGAGAGATAGTGTGTGAGAGAGGGACAAAAGAGAGAGAGAAAGAGACAGAGAGAGAGGGAGTGAGGGAGAGAGAGAGTGAGAGAAAGAGACAGAGAGAGAGAGGGAGGGAGGGAGAGAGGGGGGGAGGGAGAGAGGGGGGGGGGAGAGAGAGAGGGAGGGAGGGAGAGAGAGAGAGAGAGAGGGAGGGAGGGAGAGAGGGGGGGGAGAGAGAGAGAGAGAGAGAGAGAGAGAGAGAGAGAGAGAGAGAGAGAGAGAGAGAGAGAGGGAGAGAGAGAGGGAGAGAGAGAGAGAGGGAGGGAGAGAGAGAGGGAGAGAGGGGGGAGAGGAGGGGAGGAGAGAGAGGGAGGGGGAGAGAGAGGGGGGGGGGGAGAGAGAGAGAGAGAGGGAGAGAGAGAGAGAGAGAGAAAGAGAGGGAGTGAGGGAGAGAGAGAGTGAGAGAAAGAGACAGAGAGAGAGTGAGAGAGAGAGGGGGGGGGGAGAGACAGAGAGAGGGGGAATGAGGGAGAGAGAGGAGAGAGAGGGGGGGGGAGAGAGAGAGAGAGAGGGAGAGAGGGAGAGAGAGGGAGAGAAAAAGAGAAACAGAGTGAGAGAGAGCGAGCGAGATGACGGGGGACAGAGTCGTAGCTGAGACACACGGGGAGCCCAGGACAGACGGCAAGTTGCACCACCTCCGTGTCCTCCCCTGCAGGACAGCAGGAGAGCGACGCAGGGTTGTCCCGGACAGGGTGGACGGAAGCCACCGGTGCTTTCGGCGTCCACCCTCCGGCCATGCGCACACGTTCATCTGGAGGAACTGGGAAACGGCATTTTCATGTCACAAACGCCTTGAGAGTTGTGCACCCACGCGATGAAGCAGCAAAACAACAACAACAACAGCAACAACTGTTAACAACAACAACAACAGCAACAGCAAAACCGAAGTCCCTTCTATTTGGCATGTGCAGCCCAATAGGGAGCCCGAGCCCGAGGTCACATGACGACCTCACATCCCGCGGTTTCAAGAAGCTGCTTCCGGTGTCCCCACTACAACGCGGGACAGGCATGTTCCAACTCGTCGCTGGACAACATTTGGGAGAAGACGTGTTTCCTTGCTGGGCTAGTGTGGACGGGCATTTAACAGTCGTCCGTGTTACTATGGGCACGGCCTCCGGGAGAGTAGGGTTGGGCGAGATGGCGGGAAAGTTCCCTACCGGCCACCGTCAGCCCAGCAGGCGGCGATTGCCCCCGCCCCCGTGCACGTGCGCCGGCCATTTTCAGCAAACGCTATCATGGAAGACCTCGTTGCGAAAAAGATACAAAATGGTAGAGGCTAGTTCCCGTCGATGCAGAGAACGGTCAACTGAGCATGCGCAAGTACTCGTCGCCTCCGTTGTTTGGGTAGGGTTAGGGTTAGGGTTGGGGCGGGGTTAGGGTTAAAGTTAGCTAATCAGACGCAGATTAGGGGGCGGGTCTTCCTAGAATCCCAGCGCCTGGATGCTACGCGGGGCGTGTGGAGGCGCGGGAGAGGCATTTCGCGCATGCTCAGTTGATCGTTCTCTGCATCGGCGGGAACTAGCCTCTACCGATACAAAATACCCCATCTGGGGCCAGAGCCCTAGAAAGAGAGAGTTGCGTCATTGAGGGGGTCAGAACGCGAGAGGGTCACGTGGTTCATGTATCCGCCGGATAGTTCCACACGAAGCTTGGCGGGTCATTTAGATGAACTGCTTAGCCGCGATTTCCGGTAACCACTAACCAATATTTTCAGATTTTCACTTTTATATATAGATATATTCAAACGTGACACATATTCTATGCGCACGTGTGGGAATTGGCGAGCTGTCACGCTTTAAATTGCATCGTTAATTCGATTCAAACGTGCTCGTAAAATGGTCATCATTAAAATGTCAACTGTAGCTTCTTACCTGCAAATTAACCTTTGATTAATGCGAGAAAACCACCTCCGCCATGGGAATTCCGCTGCCCCGGGTCGCCCGTTTGGAACCATCCGGGGCTCCCATGAGCCGCCATTGCTGTTAAATAATTGGCCCACTGACGTCGACGGAGTTGACGCAACTCTCTCTCTCTCTCTCTAGGGCTCTGGTCTGGGGTTATTCTGGCTTTACACCGGACGCAGCCGGCAGGCCGAAGCACCCGCATGACGTCATGTGTCGTCTTTGCAAACGGGTGGTGCAAGGCACAAGATTCTAACGCCACCACCTTGCACGAGCGTTACTGTGAGAATCTAATCTGACTGAAACACCGCAGCCTATGCGCTGCTCTTCTTCAGTTAAACGCAATAAATCACCTGGAGATGTTTGCGTCGGATGAAGGACGCCTCCGCCTGCAGCCTCCGCATCAACAAACGGGTGGGGAAAACGTAACTACGCCAGTACATGATGAGGGTGCACACCGGCACGTACAGGTTTTGGTCGGGTTCTCTTAATATGATTTATGAACTCGCGTCGCTTTTCAGCACCAGTCGCCCGGACAGCAGCCACTGAAGACGTCTTCGTCATCCAGTCACCCCCCCTGTTTTCTTGAACGACTCGTCTGAGATCAGCGCAACAAGGAGGTGCAGGTGAACCAGCGCCACCTGCAGGTCCTGCTCACACACGCGTGGAATTGTGCTTTACGGGTTAATTGTTTACCGAGTTGGATTCTCGAGGAGGCAGACCAGGAATTAGCAAAATAAAAGGACAAGGGCGTCCGGGGAGCGTGGCGGTCTCCGTTGCCCACCAATACAGGGGTCGCCGGTTCGAATCCCCGTGTTACCTCCGGCTTGGTCGGGCGTCCCTACAGACACAATTGGCCGAGTCTGGTGGGAAACCGGATGTGGGTATGTGTCCTGGTCGCTGCACTAGCGCCTCCTCTGGTCGGTCGGGGCGCCTGTTCGGGGGGGTGGAGGGGGAACCGGGGGGGAATAGCTTGATCTTCCCACGCGCTACGTCCCCCTGGTGAAACTCCTCACTGTCAGGTGAAAAGAAGCGGCTGGTGACTCCACGTGTATAGGAGGAGGCGTGTGGTAGTCTGCAGCCCTCCCCGGGTCGGCAGAGGGGGTGGAGCAGCGACCGGGACGGCTCGGAAGAGTGGGGTAGTTGGCCGGATACAATTGTAGTGACTCAGCCAATTGCCGAGGCCAGGCCTAGTTGAAGGAGTCAGAACCGACCCAGTCCTGATCGGCTTGTGGATAACACCACTGCAGGAGCCATACTGAAACACTATAGCGTAGCTGGCAGATTAAACAGAAACTTCTGAAGATAAAAGAAGATAAACTATGATGTGGCGAGGACAGAGACTATATGGAGAGCACACTTTAATGAATGAACCTACAACAAACAACATGACAAACCGGATCAGGTAAGAGGCCCGATAAGTTCCGACTCTCTTCAGCATAACACCCTCATCCTAATATAGAGTTGGTACACTAGTGAGCTACAATACCCCTCACACGCGCACACACACACACACACACGCAGGTATTTGAAACCGGATCCTCATCCAGGGAGGCAACGTTCTGGAGTCCAGCCTCACAGATCCAAATCCAAATCTCCCGTCTCTCAGTTCCCAACATGGCCGCACAGCTGAGAATCTGCCTTTGTCCATTAACTGGGCAATCAATCAACCAACCAATCAATCAATCAATCACCCACCAATTAATCTATCTATCAGTGCGCCATGACACGTCCTCTCTATGAGTGGCGATGAGATAAGAGCAGAGGGGCAGATTGCCCCCCCCCCCCTCGTGTCATTTCGGCCGGGCCCATGTGGCCCAGATGGCCCCTGGTACACGAGGTCAACCAAGAGGCAGAGTCTCTCTTGGCAGGACATGAAGCGACGGGCAGAAGCCTGTTCGGTCCCGGTACATCAGCAGCTGTTGGGGGGTGGGGTGGGGTTGGGGGGTGGGGGTAGGGACGGGCATGCCTGTCTGTCCACGCCAGTCCAGCCTGCCAACCGTCGGAATTCACCCGTGCCCCCCCCCTCTCAAATCGATCCCCCCCCCCCGCTCCTCCCGTCACCCGTCTTCTTCTCCTCCTGCCTTTGATTGCTGCGCGGGACGTCATAAAGAAGATTAGCGTGGCCCACAAACTGCCGTCACGTTCATGAATCTGGGAGAGGTTAATACATGAGATGGTGATTATGGAGGTTCTGAGGTTCATTACATCACCCATGATGGATTTAATTAACGACCCCCTCTCCAAAATAAACGAGGGTTATTAATTAATGACCCCCCCCCACCCACCCCACCAAAAAATAAATAAACAAGGTTCATTTGGAGAGAAACTACCAAAAACAGTGTTGCAGGTCTGGGGTGGTATTCAGTGCTGCACAGAACACCACGGTTTAGTTTAACTGAGCGCTGGGCGGGGCGGGGCGGGGCGGGGGGGGGCGTCCGGGTAGTGTAGCGGTCTATTCCGTTGCCTACCAACATGGAGATCGCCGGTTCGAATCCTCGTGTTACCTCCGGCTTGTTCGGGCGTCCCTACAGACACAACTGGTTGACGGATGTGGGTGTGTGTCCTGGTCGCTGCACTAGCGCCTCCTCTGGTCGGTGGGGGCGCCTGTTCCGGGAGGGGGGGCTGGGGGGGGGTAGCGTGATCCTCCCACGCGCTACGTCCCCCAGGCGAAACTCCTCACTGTCAGGTGAAAAGAAGCGGCTGGCGACTCCACGTGTATCGGAGGAGGCATGCACTAGCACCTCCTCTGGTCGGTGGGGGGCGCCTGTTCGGAGGGGGGAGGGGGAACTGGGGGGAATAGCGTGATCCTCCCACGCGCTACGTCCCCCAGGCGAAACTCCTCACTGTCAGGTGAAAAGAAGCGGCTGGCGACTCCACGTGTATGGAGGAGGCATGTGGTAGTCTGCAGCCCTCCCCGGATCAGCAGAGGGGGTGGAGCAGAGACCGGGACGGCTCGGAAGAGGGGGTGGAGCAGAGACCGGGACGGCTCGGAAGAGGGGGTGGAGCAGAGACCGGGACGGCTCGGAAGAGTGGGGTAATTGGCCAAGTACAATTGGAGGAGAAAAGGGGAGGGGGGAAAAAAGAGCGCTGGGCAAAATGGAAAATCTTATTACCACGGGGATCATACGGAACGTCACACCACATCAACCTGTTTCCACGTGCAGCAGAGTCCACGTGAGGCTGATTATATTAAACTAGGAAGGAAAAGTCTAATGTCAAACCGCTGGTCTTCAAATAACACATCCCATATGTCAACAATACTACGTCCAAACACAATATACTCAACTGTTTCCGGTTTCCTTGTGCCAGATCTTTGGGGGTACAGATTCTTGGTTGGCATGGAGTTAGGCGACAGCATTACGCATAACCTCCACATTCATGGCGTTATAAAGACGACATAACAACAATACTGAACTACTGCGCGGGTCCGAGCCCCAGGCAGCGCTGGGCGGGGCTAACGGGACATCCTCCGAGTGGCTTTCTGCGTGGCCACGCTCATGTGCTCCGTTCAGATACTTCCGGGTCCGCCCTGTCGGTTGTAAAACACAACCACTTAAATCCGAGTCACGAGCCCAGAACAAACACGGGACCAGCGCGAGGTAGGCGTGGCCGCGTGGGCCATAGGAATATATCGGCGATCGGTTTTTTTCTGGGGGCGATTTTTTATGCTTTTATTTTGATAATTTACTGGTCTGCCTCCTCGACGTTGCAGCGACCAGGGCCGCATGCCCACATCCGGCTTCCAACCCGCAGACACGGCCAACTGTGTCTGTAGGGACGGCCGACCAAGCCGGAGGTAACGCGGGGATTCGAACCGGCGACCCCCGTGTTGGTGGGGTAGCGGAATAGACCGCCACGCCACCAGGGCGCCCTGCACCCTCTTGTTGCGGTGATTTCAGACGAGTCCGTTCAGTAAACGGGACGGTGACCGGATGACGTCGTCGTCTTCGGCGGCTGCTGTCCGAGCGACTGGTGCTGAAAAAGCGACGTCAACCCATAAATCACATTAGAGAACCAGACAAAACCTGTATGTGCCGTTGTGCACCCTGATCATTCACTAGCATACTTCTGTTTCCCTCCACCCGTTTGTTCATGTGGAGCCTGCAGGCGGAGGCGTCCTTCATCTGACGACGCCATCGGACCCCTTCCCCCCCCCCCGCCCAATTCAGCCTGTCTTTACACTTTAATGCTTTGCAAAGCTCTCAAGGTGGTTTATTATTGTAGCGGACTGGTTCACGTTGTCGCCCGCGGTGCGGGGAGATCCGGGTTCGCGTCCCGGCTGCGGCGGTTCCCGGACTGCCCCCCCCCCCCCCGAATTTGTGTTTAATTGAAGAAGAGTAGCATATACTATATATTGGCTATGATGTCTCAGTAAAATTATCCTCTCACATTAATGCTCGTGCACGCTGGCGGCGTTAGAATCGTTTGCCTGCACCACCCGTTTGCAAAGACGGCAAATGACTCCATCCAGGTGGAGGCTTGCCGGCTGCGTCTGGTTTAAAGTCCAAATAACCCCAAATATTTTGTATTCCTCTTCGCAACGAGGTCTTCCACGCTTGCATTTGCTGCAAATGGCCGGCGCACGTGCACGGGAGTCCGGGGGGTGGGTGGGGTGGGGGGTTGGGGTTATTGGCTATCGCCGATGGTTGGGCTGACGGTGGCCGGTGGGGAAATTTTGCCGTCTCGCCCAACCCCACTATAAAGCAGTGTTCCCCTGGCCCTGTCCAGTGTGAACTAAACCACGGTGCAGCTCCAGACACCCAGAGAAAACACAAGACGTACACGAGAGCCAGACAGGACACGCACACGCACACACACGCACGCACACGCACGCACGCACACGCACACTCTGGCAAACAAGAGAGCAAACGGTGGGGGGCGCACTAGCCGGTGGCACATCAAAAGCCCTCGTGGGAGAGGCGGTAAGACCCAAACAGGATGTTCCTCCGTTTCGGGCCTCCATGTGAAATTCTGGGAGCTCCCGCATGGGCCCCCTGGCTCTTCAGCCGGGGCCAATAGAGAGCACGCCCGGGACGATAAAGCTGAGGGGATTTGTTCCACATTCCAGAGAGCCCTTTTAAACAGCACATCGCATGGATCTCAGGAAGCCCGGCTGCAGGTCAGGTGGGCCGGGACACAGATCCCACTATTGTCCGAAGCAACGACACCTCTCTTCTCCCCCCCCCTCCCCCCCTCTCTCCCCTTCTCTCTGGGGTAGGTCAGTCTCAGTCACCTCTCCAGGTGAGCCGGACTATGAGCTACTCAGCTGAAAATGGTCCCATGTAGCCGGGGTGACCTTGCTCTTCATCCCGCCAGCTGCGCTGAAACAAGTTTTTTCACGTCCGCCAGGAGTCGGTACGTTTCTCGAGCGCTTCTCCTCGTCTAGCGACCATAAACAAAAGGATGGGACAACCGTTGAAACTATTACGACACAAAGAACCACTCCCTCTCCCTCTCCCCTTCTCTCCCCCCCCCCCCCTCTGTCTCTCTCTTGTGTAAAAGCGTTGGCTGTGAACCGTGGAGGCTATCTTCCTCCCCGCTTTCAGGTGTCAGTCATCTTTATCCTCACCTGTGAGAAAACCCAACCCCACCCGGCCCCTCCCGCAGCTTCCCCTTTCTTCTTCTTCTTCTCTTCGTTTGGCTTGTTTAGCCGCAGGGGGTGCGAGTCACGGCTCGGGCGGTAGCTCCGCCGGCTGTAACCTCTGTGGCTGCCGGCGGCCCGTGGCGCAGCGGCCGTTCCAGGTCCCGCGGGGCGGTGAAGAATGTAAACAAAACCGCCAAACATCTGGAGGGAGGAGCGCGCACCCGCAAGCAGGACCACGAGGCACGGCGACGGTCACAGGTGTCGCGTCGCAAACACGTGACGCGAGCCGTCTAATCCTACACCCCTCTCTATTTCCGCACCCCGTCTAATCCCACACCCCCGTCTAATCCCACACCCCTGTCTAATCCCACACCCCTGTCTAATCCAACACCCCTGTCCAATCCCACACCCCCGTCTAATCCTACACCCCTGTCTAATCCAACACCCCGTCTAATCCCACACCCCCGTCTAATCCCACACCCCTGTCTAATCCCCACACCCCCGTCTAATTCCACACCCCTGTCTAATCCTACACCCCTGTCTAATCCCAAACTCCCGTCTAATCACCACACCCCCGTCTAATCCCAACTCCCGTCTAATCCCACACCCCCGTCTAATTCCACACCCGTCTAATCCCACACCCGTCTAATCCAAACTCCTATCTAATCCCAAACTCCTGTCTAATCCCACACCCCTGTCTAATCCTACACCCTGTCTAATCCCACACCTCTGTCTAATCCCAAACTCCTGTCTAATCCTACACCCCTGTCTAATCCTACACCCCTGTCCAATCCCTACACCCCTGTCTAATCCTACACCCCTGTCCAATCCTACACCCCTGTCTAAATCCCACACCTCTGTCTAATCCACACCCCCGTCTAATCCCAAACTCCTGTCTAATCCCACACCCCCGTCTAATTCCACACCCCTGTCTAATCCTACACCCCTGTCTAATCCCAAACTCCCGTCTAATCCCACACCCCCGTCTAATCCCAAACTCCCGTCTAATCCCACACCCCCCTCTAATTCCACACCCGTCTAATCCCAAACTCCTATCTAATCCCAAACTCCTGTCTAATCCCACACCCCTGTCTAATCCTACACCCCTGTCCAATCCTACACCCCTGTCTAATCCCACACCTCTGTCTAATCCCAAACTCCTGTCTAATCCCAAACCCCTGTCTAATCCAAAAATCGTGTCTAATCCCACACCCCCGTCTAATCCCAAACTCCTATCTAATCCCACACCCCCCGTCTAATCCCAAACTCCTATCTAATCCCACACCCCCGTCTAATCCCACAACCCGAGTGACTCCTCACCTCCCTCTGCCTCACATCCAAATTTGCGGCTTGCCTATTGTAGAAGGCCAAGGGGTGTGTGTGTGTGTGTGTGTGTGTGTGTGTGTGTGTGTGTGTGTGTGTGTGTGTGTGCGCGTGTGTGTGTGTTTCGGGGAGGCTGTCCCATCATGCCTTCTGGGCAGAGGAGGGCTGGCTTGAGCGTCCGGTCACATCGTCTACGATCAGTAGAAAAATGCTCCCCGCGGATGACTGCGGGGCTTTTCTCACAGAAGTGCGGCTCCGCATGACTGACAATGATAGGGGGAGTTCAATAATATCAAAATATGCTTCATGTTTGTTTCTCCCCCCCCCCCCCCAAGCATCATGAATTCAATAGCTTCCTAAATTCGAGGTTCCGCAGAGCGATTTCCCTCCATAGAGCTCGCGCAGACCGTGACCAATCAGCCAGTAATGTAGCGTGAAGCCTCCAAACATCCATCTGGGAGGCATATTGGACCAACAGAAAGAGGGACGCCGGTTGCGGTGTATTATTATAGCGTTCAGCCCGCAGGGAGGCAATCAGGTCGGCCGGTCAAACGGAGCCACTGGGTGGGAGCGGCGTGAGCGAGACGGGTTGATGGTTAAGACGCCGAGCAGCGGATAGGAGCCTCGACCGCCACGCCACCACCATGCAGACGTCACACGTCACTTCTGCGCAAGGGCGGTGCTTCCTCCTCGTGGCAAGGTAAGGCTGCCGGGCCAGAACCGGTTCGGGCGAAATGTGGGTTTTGCTTCGGAAACTGTTGCATCAGACGCAAGCACGAGACGGTATTAGAGACGAAAGAGGTTCTTCGTGTCCAGCAGGGCTATGACTGCAGCCCAACTTCACCGTTTTACCTCTCTCCGAAAGCTGGTCTCACGCCTCCTCTGCCTCTTCCTCCCCCTCTCTCTTCCTCAGTTAAATTCAATTCAAAGGGGCGTCCGGGTGGCGCGGCGGTCTATTCCGTTGCCTACCAACACGGGGGATCGCCGGTTCGAATCCCCGTTGTTACAACTGGCCGTGTCTGCGGGTGGGAAGCCGGATGTGGGTATGGGCCCTGGTCGCTACACTGATCGATCGGGGCGCCTGTTCAGGGGGGAGGGGGAATAGCGTGATCCTCCCACGCGCTACGCGCCCCCCCCCCCTGGTGAAACTCCTCACTTTCAGGTGAAAAGAAGCGGCTGGCGACTCCACATGTATCGTGGGAGGGATGTGGTAGTCTGCAGCTCTCCCCGGATCAGCAGGGGGGGACGGCGGGGGTCCAACAAATAAATAAATAAATTCAAAGCGCTACACTACCATGAACCTTCCGTCACAACATTCCCGATAAAATCCAAACACAATGAGAACTATAATCATGGAAAACGTAAGAACAAGTGAAAGAATGCGTAAGTATGCGTGTGTTGACAAAACAATGTCTCCCTCTCCCTTTTCTGCCCGTCTGTCTCCTCCAGCGTGCAGGGACTGCCAGCCTCGGAGACCACGAGAATTCTTGACTCTGGTGCAAGAACAGGCTTTATTCCAAGCTGTGAAGTTCCTCACAGGCCTGGAACTGGACAGGGGGTCGTCCCGGGGTCAACCCCGAGTGCTTTTTTTTTTCCTGAGGATTCCTAAAAATACCCTCCCGCCGGGCGTCGGAAGTGAAAGAAACCCCGCGCTGCTCGGGTGACGTGAAGAAAGCGCAGATACGCGGGATGGACCGATGCCAAAGGGCCGCTGGCAGCGGCCGCGGCATGGCACACGAAGGTTACGCAACTTCCCACGAGAAGGGGAAAGGCGGAAGGGGCTGACGTTGCGATGTGAAAACAAACAGAGGAGATTGGGGAGGAAATAGATAGTAGCACCAACGGGCTAATCCCTGATGCTGTGGACACATCTTCTTTCGGCTTATTCCCTCTTTCCACAGTGGAGTTTTTTTTTTGGGGGGGGATTTCCCCCCATTTTCTCCCCAATTGTACCTGGCCAATCACCCTGCCCTCTGAGCCGTCCCGGTCGCTGCTCCACCCCCCTCTGCTGATCCGGGGAGGGCTGCAGACTACCACATGCCTCCTCCGATACACGTGGAGTCGCCAGCCGCTTCTTTTCACCTGACAGTGAGGAGTTTCGCCAGGGGGACATAGCGCGTGAGAGGATCACGCTATTACACCTAGATCCCCCTCCCCCCTGAACAGGTGCCCCGACCGACAAGGGGAGGCGCTAGTGCAGCGACCAGGACACACACCCACATCCGGCTTCCCACCAACAGTGTCTGTAGGGACGCCCGACCAAGCCGGAGGTAACACCGGGATTCGAACCGGCGATCCCCGTGTTAGTAGGCAACGGTATAGACCGCCACGCCACCCGGACGCCCCCACAGTGGGGTTTATAGTTTTCATCGGTACCCTGTGAGGGCACAGCACCAATGGCGGCCGTTGTTAACCCGGGCCTCGACGGATCCGCTATGGTCTTGTCCATCCGCGTACTGATCTGGCAAAACTTTACATCGGACCTATGGACGGGGGCACAGGTAAAGCACTGGATGCCATCCCAGTATTCGTGGACTTCATGGACCATGTGGTGACAGGCTCGCCACGTGCTGTGAACACGTGCGGGCCAAGTTACTGTCAAAGCGAATCCTTTTTTTCCAGAAACGAAATCAACAAAAGAAAAACAAAAGAAGCACATCCGACTGACGCCTTAGATCCAAAATGTCAGAGTGAAAACAGCCAACGTGAACTTTCCCCAGCCAGTCGGCGTAAAGTAGTGATTTGGGATTACAGGCGGCGGCTCTGGCCTACGCGCGTCCTGGTTCCAGCCTCAGTCTGCCATGTGTGCACCTCCAGTGACCTGACAGACGAGCGGTGCGCGTCTGAAACACTGTCCCCCAGTGTAAAACCCTGGAGCGTAATTCATCCGTGGCGCAAGCAAGCGGAGATCAAAAGGCTCCGGAGCAGAGGGCAGCTCCGCTACGCCTCCTCCTTCTCCTCCCCCACCCCCTCTCCCTCTTTTCTCTTCTCCTCAGCTGCTTTTGTGCAGAGCACGCGCAGATCTGCCGCGTTCACAGCCCGAGTTCCTGGAAACTGGGGCTGCGCAAAAGGTAGAGGCACTAAAACATTGGCTGCAGCCCTTCACCCTGCATACTTAGCATGTATGATCAATCAATCAATCAATCAATCAATCAATCAATCAATCAATCAATCAAACAAACTTTATATATAGAGCAAATTTTTGCATAAGAAATTGAGGGGGGGGGTTTAGGTGAGGGCAAATGTGCCCACTTTTATCTTCTATACTTTGGCCTTTTCTTGGGTAAACGAAGGTACGAGTCTTCATATCCATGGGAGTTTTGCCGTGCAGCACACCGGGGAATTGGGGGTAAAGGTTTATTTCAGGGGGAATAAGCCAGAGGTGGGACCAAGTCATTGATTACCAAGTCACCAGTAAGTCTCAAGTCTTGGCGCTCGAATCTCAAGTCAAGTCCCAAGGCTTAAACTTTGAGTTTCAAGTTGTAAACAAGTCATCGTGCGCTCTTCATCAAATCTCCAACAGTGGATCTTTAATTGTGGAACTAAAGAGCTGATTTGCTGCACACTCCCCCACCTCCTCACCCCTTTTTCTTCCAATTGTATTTGGCCAATTACCCCACTCTTCCGAGCCGCTTCTCCACCCCCTCTGCTGATCCGGGGAGGGCTGCAGACTACCACATGCCTCCTCCGATACATGTGGAGTCGCCAGCCGCTTCTTGTCACCTGACAGTGAGAAGTTTCACCAGGGGGACGTAGCGCGTGAGAGGATCACGCTATTCCCCCTCTCCCCAAACAGGCGCCCCGACTGACCAGAGGAGGCGCTAGTGCAGCGACCAGGACACATACCTCACATCCGGCTTCCCACCCGCAGACACGGCCAATTGTGTCTGTAGGGACGCCCGAACAAGCCGGAGGCAACACGGGGATTCGAACCGGAGACCCCCGTGTTGGTTTGTCGTGTCAAGTCTAGAGTCATCAATTTTTTTACTCGAGTCTGACTTGAGTCCAAGTCGCGTGACTCGAGTCCACACCAGTGGAATAAACCCACGTGGAACGTGCTCAGTGTGACACTCGATGTTTGCAAAAGGTTTTTGAAGGCGGACTGGTGGCTTCCAGAGCAAAAGGTGCTGATGTGTCGTAACGCCGTAAAAGCGACGACGTCATCAACAACTGTCATTTGGACACAGCTTGCGGTTTTTGTTTTCTATTGAAAGCCAGACACGTGATGGCGAGGGTAAAAGTTCAGACAGTGTGATACACTGGCATTCTTGCAGTGATAGGATCGGTCACACCCCTATCAACACGAAGAAGAGGGCGTAGCTCGGACGGCGGGCCCCTGCGGAGCTGCTCTACATGTGGGAACTTACCTGGTGTGGGGTTTTTTAAAGACAGCCTTCTGTCTCGGGATCTCTGTGCCGCGACGGCTGCGAAAACACATCCCCAGACGTGTCAAAACCATCACTGCTGCCGCTATGTCACCAACCGGCATGGTTCACAGCGGTCGAGGTGAACTTCACCAGCTTTTCCAACTTTCCGCTTCAGAGTCTCCTTGAAACAAGAGTACATTTTTCACGACTTGCGTGATTTACATGGGAGACATTTTGGTACCAGTTTCGGTGAGGATTTCAGCTGGGACATCTCGCAAAACCGCTCTACGGGGCATCATTAAGTAAATCAATGTGAAGGAAGGGAGAGCCCCTCGCACAGGGGCAGAGAGGGGCTCTCTGAAAGGCTCTCAGTAGCCGGGCTAGGCATCTCAAAGAGAACTGCTGTTTATTTGAAACGAGCCTTTAGGTAAACATGTTACAGGGCGCACAGGGCCGGGTCAGCTTTTGAAGTGGACAGGCTCGGGGGAAGAAACGGTTGGGTGGGGTGGGAGGCCGAAGGAGGAGCGGAGGGAGGGGGGGTGTCGGTTGGTTGGGGCGGGGGTTGTCTTCTGAGGAAATGAGAACAGTGGTCTCTTTCAGCCACTTCCCACCCTTTTTGTTACATAGAGAGAGAGAGGGGGAGAGAGAGGGAGAGAGAGGGGGGGGAGAGAGAGAGAGAGAGAGAGAGAGAGAGAGAGAGAGAGAGAGAGGAGAGAGAGAGAGAGCACCACAAAAGATGCATAGGAGTAAAAATATGTCAGCTAAGCGCTTGAGAGACACAATCCTCGGCTGAACCGCAAAAGAGCGGTTTCACCTGACGGTATGAGGTTCGCTCGGTTCCGTTTGGCAATCCGTGCCTTGTTAAGACGGAGGGGGGGGGGGGCGGAGACAGGCAGGAGACGGGAGGATGAGAGGGATGGAGAGATGTGCAGCAGAGGTCCTGAGTTGGGTTTTCAGACTCTCAGAAACGCAACCAACAAGCCCCGAGGCTGCGTGCTGCCACCCCCGTGGGCCCCGCCGAGCCGCCAGGACGCCTATTTCCTCACAGATAGTCCACCACCACCGACCCAAAAACACGATTCTCCTGAAGCGCGATGACCCCCCACGGCGAGGGGGCCTCTGCGGCCCTGCGTCCGCCGAGCCCATCCTAAAGATCCAACGATATTCACAGCCCACTCTGTCGAGCTACAATTCCCACCAAAATTCACCACACGCAGACCACGCTCAGGATCCTGACGAGGGGAACAGGTCCGAGTAACAAAAGCAAGTTAGCAGCCATCCCCCACCGGGGGGGGGGGGGGGGGAGGAATGCGATGTGCAGAAGGAGCGCCAGGCCCCGGCCGTCTGCGGAGCGCAGCTCTGCGCTTTGAAGGCGCTAGCGCGCTTCAGCAGCTAACCGCTTTCAGATGGGCCCGCGCTGTTTTACGAGCTGCATAATACCGATACCTACACATGTGCAGGCCCGGGGTCCAAAAGAGGATGGGGGGGGTAGGTTCTGGTAAATCCGACGCTGCGGCGCTCTCCGGATAACAACGGAGGGGACGGGGAACGCAGTGTGGGGGGGGGGATGAATATAGTAGAGAAAGGTAATTTGCATATCAACGCCGACCCGCCTCCTTTTTCTTGCCGGCGCCGTCAAGGGAGCTCGCGCTCCATATCTCAAGGTGCCGGTTCTCTGCAAGGAATAAAAACATTCCTAAATCTCTGTTAAGAAGCGGAATCTTTTGTGGGGTTTCTCCCCCCCCACCCCCACCCCCCTTCCCAGGCAGGTACCCATGCATTTTAATCACATCAGCCTTGACAGAATGCTTGATGTGAACTCAAGACTGTGTTCGGAGGTGTAGAGTTTCAACATCACTGTGGCTTTCTTTTCTTTTTGGAAGTGAGGGCTGTTTTTATTTAAAAGTGCTTCAAGCAGCATAGCATTAAAACAATGAGTAGAAATCAGGGCCAGCCACCGCCTGGGTCCTCCACATGGGCCTTTTTGGACCTGCGCTTTGTTTTGTGAGCATACAGGAAGCCAGGGTTTGGGGCTTGTGTGTGTGTGTGTGTGTGTGTGTGTGTGTGTGTGTGTGTGTGTGTGTGTGTGTGTGTGTGTGTGTGTGTGTGTGTTGCACTCCTTCAGCCCCCGAAACTAGCAGGGCGTCAGGTTCTGGAATGTGGAGTAGGGATGAGGTTTCTGAAGTATTCTGGAGTGACTCTGAGGGCTTTTCATACAAGAATAACACGGAGACTCTAGCGTCGTCTGCCAATAGGAGATGCACATTACATCAGAACGCTGCGCAGCGCCGGGGAGCTGCTCCACAACGTGTATTTGAACTGGTAGCCTAACATGGCTTCGCTGTGGTTTCGGTGCGTCGGTGCACTTTTGGTGGCAGCCGGACTGAAAAGTAAAGAAAGATTTATTTTGCAGCAGCAGCCGCAGCTGACGGCATCTTTATGCATGACGTGATGCACATTTTGTGCAGAAACAGTAGTTGACTACAGAAATGACATGTTCCCCTCTTACTAATGCGTCCATCCAACTGTTGTTTCTTGACTTTATCCACCTGACGACATATTTCTTTTTCTTTTTTTTCTTCTCAGACTCGTTTTGCTCTCCCGATGGTTTAAATAAACCCAACTATGGGATGGTTGTGCAGCACACCGCGACGCAAGTTTTCCCAAAACCCATATTGAGACATATATTGGACATTGGACGTATGTTGGATATATATGCTGGACATATATTGACATATGTTGGACATATTTTGACATATATTGGGCATGTAAGTCCACTCTTAATTACTAACAAGTGACCAAAGGGTAGACCAGCGTCTGTGGCAGCTGGATAGTCAATTCAAATGTGAAACTCGGGGGGGGGGGGGTTAAAAACATGGGGCGTCTGGGTAGCGTAGCGGTCTATTCCGTTGCCTACCAACACGGGGATCGCCGGTTCGAATCCCCGTGTTACCTCCGGCTTGGTCGGGCGTCCCTACAGACACAATTGGCCGTGTCTGCGGGTGGGAAGCCGGATGTGGGTACGTGTCCTGGTCGCTGCACTAGCGCCTCCTCTGGTCGACCGGGGCACCTGTTCGGGGGGACTGGGAGGAATAGCGTGATCCTCCCACGCGCTACGTCCCCCCTGGCGAAACTCCTCACTGTCAGGTGAAAAGAAGCGGCTGGCGACTCCACATGTATGGGAGGAGGCATGTGGTAGTCTGCAGCCCCCCCCCCCGGATCGGCAGACGGGGTGGAGCAACGACCGGGACGGCTCGGAAGAGTGGGGTAATTGGCCAAGTACAATTGGGGAGAAAAAGGGGCGAAAAGAGAAAAGGTCAGCGTCTGACCTTCACGAGGACGGTCTCGGGTTTCCACAAGCTGAATTCCCGGGATAACAAACACAGCTCGTGTCCATAACAGGCATAGAATTCCACTCCGATTCCAATATCGCGTTTCGCTTCACGTCAACAAGCACGAGACTCCGTTTCCTTGTCAGTCTGCACTCGATTTGGTGAACAAAACGGGGCGGAGGGGGCTCAGGAGTCGTTTGGTAACTGGAGGGTCGCAAGTTCGATCCTCGGCTCCTCCTGGCAGCAAGACACCAACTAACCCCTAACTGCTCCCGATGAGCCGGATGTCACCTTGCACGCTTGACGCCGCGTGCGCGTGAACGTGCGGCGTTAATTGGTTGTCGTAAAGTGGTTTGAGTAGCTGTTGCAGCTATATAGTATATATATATATATATATATATATATATATATATATATATATATATATGAAGTCCCAAATATAACAGTAAAAAAAAAACCAGAAAAACAATGCAGGTCTACAATGTCGGCGCAGCCATGTGAAAAGCTGAGCACGTGGTCCATGACCGGTTCCGTTTCCGGCGAGTTCATCTGCCAAAATTAGACGCGCTGAAGGCCTAATTTAAAGCAACGTGTTCAATGAACAACAGCATATCATGACAGCATGCAGTAACACCAATAACAACCATAACTGAACACACAAAAAAAAAATGGTAATATTCCCTTGGCTGCGCTGAGGCTCACAAAATGAAGTCCACTTGGACCAGAACTAAAGCTTTCTAAGAGGGAACAGGGGGTTTATGTGGAAACATACCTTACACACTAAAATGTAATAACCTTTGAGTCTCCCGGTGTTTTACTTGGCTGGGAGAAGCACGAGATCAAACACACACTTGGATCCAGCAGACTTGGCCAAAAATGTCAGCGCTAAGCACCGGGCTCCAGCTCCAGGTATTTTCTTTCCCCTGGCAGGGGGAGGGGGGAGAGAGAGAGAGAGAGAGAGAGAGAGAGAGAGAGAGAGAGAGAGAGAGAGAGAGAGAGAGAGACACAGACCAGAGTTAACCCTCCCCGGGGCAGCCCACCCCCCCCCCACCAGCCACCAGCCACCTTCGCTCCTCTCTGACAGCGCAGGGAGGGAGCCAGCTCTCCCCGTTTCCGGGACCTTGTCCGTGACCGCTCACACGAGGGTCACGCGGCGCCGCCAGGACCGAGGACAACCCGAGACGGTTTCAGCTGAAGTCAATCAAAAAAGCGGAGCGAAGGGCGTCCGCGTGGCGTGGCGGTCTACTCCGTCGCCTACCAACGAGGGGATCGGGGGTTCGAATCCCCCGCGTTACCTCCGGCTTGACCCTATACAGGCACAATTGGCCGTGTCTGCGGGTGGGAAGCGGGATGCGGGTTTGTGTCCCGGTCGCCGCACTAGCGCCTCCTCTGATCGGTCGGGGCGCCTGTTCGGGGAGGGTGGGGGGATAGCGTGATCCTCTCACGCGCTACGTCCCCCTGGTGAAACTTCTCACTGTCAGGTGATGAGAAGCAGCTGGCGACTCCACACGTATCGGAGGAGGCGTCTGCGGCCGTCCCCGGATCAGCAGAGGGGGGTGGAGCAGCGGCTCGGAAGAGCGGGGTCATTGGCCGGATACAACTGGGGAGAAAAAGGGGGGGGAAACTCCACAAAAAGGAGAAAAAAGGGCGGAGGAAAGGAAGATGTTCGCCAGCGATTCCACGTGTGGCGACTTGCACACAAGTCCGTCCCCCCGGACCGGCCGGAAGGGAGCGGAGCCCGGACCAGCGGGGCTTCAGAAGGGGCGGTAAACCAGAACGTCTCCAGAGTCCGTTCGGGGGGGGGCGGGGGGGGGGAAACCGCGACACGTGGTGGGCTGACTTCAAAGGGGCAGATGATGAAAGTGGTGAGATAAGCGCGAGGGCGACGGCGCGCCGCGCCACACGCCCGCGGATGAAAGCCCCCGGCGCGAGGGGGAGCGGAGGAAGCGCCGTGTCTCGGGTCTGCGCGCCCGCTCTTCTTCTGTCCAGATGGGAGGAGTCAGAGCACGAGCGTCTAACCCAGCGCGCCGTATGATACGGCCTTCCTATAGGAGCAAAACTCCATATGGTGCAGTGACGGCAACACTGATTCCTTCCGGGACAAGGGCCCGTCAACAACTATTTATTTATTTATTTATTTATTCCCATTTTATTTGATTTTTTTTACTCAGCAAGAATAACCCGAGCTTTTCAATGCAAAGTCTAGCCGTAACGCAGGCCACTGGCCTCGCTGTATAAGACGGAGTGACAACATTTTGGCCTGCCAGTGGTGAGGGATTATGAAGCACGCTTTGAGGACTCCTTGGTTCCTCCTGATGGCCAAATAGAGGCCCCGCCCCTGTCACCGGCGCTGGTGAGGCTGAAAGTGAGCAAACAGCTTCAAAGTGCCTCAGACAGTATAAATATCCTCACATAAATAAACACTCAATCGGTCTGCAGTGTTCTAATGCCTTTTTCCATGAAACATGGGCCATACAAAACTTTTCCCCTCTCACTCATCCGTTCACACACACCCACACACACACGCACACACTCAACGCGTATATATATACTGCATGGACGTTTCCTCACAAACGTGCAACCACACACACACACACACACACACACACACACACACACACACACACACACACACACACACACACACACACACACACACACAGGACAGTGAGGGAGCGAGCCAGAGAAACAAACAAATGAAAAAAAGTTAGAAAAAGAGGGAGAGCGCGCGCGAGAGAGAGAGAGAGGGAGGGAGGGAGGGAGGGGGGGGCTGTGACTCGTAGGTACCATCACGTGCAGACTGTCGCGCGTATAAAAGAGAGCCCCAAAACCGGCGCCTCGCACCCGTGACGAGCGTCTCGGCCTATGCCGGGTGACGGCGTTTACGTTGACGAAGGGGGCGGGGCGAACCTTTGCTTTCCGGGACAAACGGCGGACCCGGACGCCGGAGGAAGGAACCGCTAAAACGGGCAACCTGCCAATGCTGAACCTCCGACCGCCGCAGCACGTTGGCGTGAGACGGAGGGGGAGGGGGAGGGGGGGGAGACACCGGCGGTCAGCGATCACTTCCCCAAAACAATGCTGCAGAAGCAGCAGCAGCGGATGAGGCTCTCTTTTATTCCCCTTCCCCCGACTACCCCGTAAACCCCCCCCCCGCTCCCCACCTCAAACATCTCCCCCGAGAAACCCCTCACCAACCCCCCCCCCACCACCCCCTTTTCCCACCACAGCCCCTCTCCCTGCTCCAGGACTCTGCTGTACAAACCAGGAACAGATGTCTGCCGGGGCCGTGCTGAAAGACCCCGCTGTTCTGGACGCCAGCCACATGCTTTTCATTCAGAGATGAAGGCTCACAGCTAGCCTTCTTGTGAAGCCAATTTCAAAAAAAGACAGGAGAGAGGGGAGGGGGGCAGGGGAGGGGGGGCAGGGGAGGGGAGGGGAGGGGAGGGAGAATAAAAAAAACAAACCCTCTGAATGCCTTCAAGTTCCTTCAACACACACGCACACACAAAAACTAATACTCGTACGGCGGAGCACCTTCCTCGTCTCCTCTTCCTCGCACAACTCGTCTCGAGACGGCCTCAAAAAGAGGGCGGGGCTTTGTTTGCTTTTTGTTCTTGGTGGTTGTTTTTTTTTCTCTCCCCCGGTTGCGGCCTAGAAAAGGAGGATGTGAGACAAGTCTCGGGATGTTCCTGATGAATGAGTGCAGTCCAGAAACAGAAACGGTGACTGGGACGCGACGGGAGAAGACCCGCGGAGCCAGCGGGCGGGCTTCACGTGCGTCTTCACGTACGGCACGCGGGTGTCTTCGCGTACGCCTTCACGTACGGCACGCGGGTGTCTTCGCGTACGTCCTCACGTACGGCACGCGGGTGTCTTCACGTACACTTTCACGTACGGCACGCGGGTGTCTTCACGTACGCCTTCACGTAGGGCACGCGGGTGTCTTCACGTACTCCCACGCGGGTGTCTTCGCGTACGTCCTCACGTACTGCACGCGGGTGTCTTCGCGTACATCTTCACGTACGGCACGCGGGTGTCTTCACGTACGCCTTCACGTACGGCACGCGGGTGTCTTCACGTACTCCCACGCGGGTGTCTTCGCGTACGTCCTCACGTACTGCACGCGGGTGTCTTCGCGTACATCTTCACGTACGGCACGCGGGTGTCTTCACGTACGCCTTCACGTACAGCACGTGGGTGTCTTCACGTACGCCTTCACGTACGGCACGCGGGTGTCTTCACGTACGTCCTCACGTACGACACGCTGCTCCCGAGCCCTGAAAGAATAGCCCCAGGATCAAGTCGGTCTCTCGGCGCACTGAAGACAAAAAGACCAGCCGGTAATCGACAGCCCGCAGCCTTAAAATGAAACAGATATCGCCGCCATACATCCAAACAAAACAGCGCTGACTCGATATTAACGCGTCGCGGAGAAGATGTGCACGGCGGCCCGCAAGGCCCGCGCGTCCAAGTAAAACATCCCCCCTTTTTGAGCGGGGCTGCCAAGAAAAAGGTGATTTTTATATAAAGGGAAAGTCTTATTCACGGGCCTGGCTGTCGACGGAGACGTTGACGAACCTGGGTCCGGCGCTGGTTTTGGGGAGTTGCTTAGGAACTGCGCAAATCCATCGCCGAAGGTGAGCGCACTTGCGTCCTTAAGCTCTTAGCGCATCCCGGCATCAAGGCGAATCCCCGGCCTGCAGCCCTCCGGGAAGCGCGACATTAGGAACCGCTCAGAAGTCGCTACTAATGGTCTTTGTCGCGGGCCCCGAAATGTTGACACAACTGGGGAGTTTTGAGACAAAGGCGGCGTTGAAAGGTTGAATTAGCCTGTCATTATTTGGGCATCCGAGCATGTCTGCAAAGCAGCGCCCAAACGAAGCACCGCGCGTGTGAGTGCGTGCGTGTGAGTGCGTGTGTGTGGCACGGTGGAGGACTGTTGATGTTTCCAGCGATGACGCACAGTGAACCTTCACAGAGCACCACTGCTGATGAACACACAGGTCTGCTACACTTTCCATATTCATCATCTAACACACACACACACGCACACCAGGGTCATTTTCAGGGTTGGCTGGGGTGGGGCAGGTGTTGATTATAGTGCCCCCCTCCCCCCCCTACACTAGTTTTGGCAAATGAGGCTGACACTTTGATGGGGCCTCCACTGATTTCCCTGCCTTTCACCAGGTGCTTGGACAGGTAGGACTTGTCTCGGAGCACCTGCAGCGTCAGAAATCTCGTTGACTCCTCTCAGCCGGGGCCAACTCACGCTGCCGAATCACTCTCTCTTTTGTCTCTCCTCTCATCCCACCCTTTTAAGGGGCCTGGCGGAGGCTATAGGCTTACAGTTTTAAGGGCATTACGCCAGCGAGTGTCTCGAATCTTGACATGCGGCGATACCGGTAATCCACAAACATGCTGGACTGGTCTGAGCGCTGGCCAGTCCAGCGCAACACCGACTCCTCCTTGGCGACTTTGACCGTCGTGGCGTTTCTCCAGCTGAAAAGCAGTTGCTAGCGTTGAGCAAGGGCGACATTCCCCCTCTGTTTTCGCTTCCCCCCCCTTTTTCCTATAGCCCTCCATACCTCAGCCCATCCCCCAGGACGGGGGTGGGGGGTGGGGGGGTCGGAGGCTCCACTGATATCAGAGCCCTTTTATAACTCCCTGCTCAGCTCTTTGAAGTCCCAGCCAGACAGCTCAGGAATCCCACTCCCCCCATTTGACAATAGGGGGGGGGTAAAGGGGCTAAACAGTGTGTTTGGCCAACCACCCTTCTGATATGAAATCACAAGCACATTTAATATTCCCTGCTGCTTAATGGCCAAGTCGACGCAAGCAATAAATAAATAAAATAAATAAATAAATAAATAAATCGGAGGATCATCAGCGATTCTAATTTCGAACACTTTTCTGGCCACCCCGGATGCTGTACCCGCTCCTCATCAGCCAATCAGGAGAGTGCCTTACAAGCCGGCATCTCCATTGGTCCCTTCCTGCTGTCGATCGGTTTGCGCGCTCACAAGCCTCTTAGGCGGAAGTGAGGGGGGCGGGGTCTATCGCGGGACGCTGTCAAAGTCTAGCTAGCTCTCGCTAACTTCCGCCCAGGATCGCTTAATGGCGGAAACTGCTGTTTTACCGCGTTAGACTGGAAAACCTGAAAAGTAGAGTAAGCGAAATCCGGTTGCAAGTTTGATCAGAAGCCTTAAAAGACACCCCCCCCTTGTTTGAAAAATGAAACAACTGCTGTTTTCTAACGGTATTTTCACACCCGACACCCAAGACGACGACGGAATACTGATCAACATAATCACATCCGGGGAATGAACGAGACCTAAATCCAACCCTGGAGAAGAATAAACCAGTAGGCGGGTTACAATACGGGGGGGGGGGCTGAGGGTCAATTTACTCCCTAGATGATGACGTAATGATGAAAATAGGGGCATCCAGAGCACTGGGACAACAGGTAAGCGTGGTATATCAGATGCTGCCTGAAGGGTTTTGGGGCAAAATGGCTTCCGGATGAAGCGACACACACAAGCGTGCGGCGCCATAGCAGCAGCAGCATCACCTCCTTCGTAACTTCTCGGTGATGCAAAACTCCTTCAGGACACCACGTGTCCGGCTTGATGTCGTACAAAGCAAAGCGATGCTGTGCAACAGAATACTTGCTATCACACAAAACCGTGTCAAACCCAATATTTACTATATAACCAATATCGTGGGTAAAACACACAATCGTGCGAAAACGCGAGTTGCTCTTCACCCCCCGACACGGGCCCCTCGTCTTTTCACAAGTCGGTTTCGGAGTGAACAGGAAACACAAATGACTTAATGATCTGGAGTCATACGTATTTACCCATTACATGCTCTGTCTATGAACGAGGCTGTAATATGTACCTGGCTAATGACGGGCAATAAATCAAGGACAGGACTCTGACGGAGTCGAGGAGCGGGAACCGCCGACTAATAAGTTCCAGTCTTCTGCCTCTGGTGGTCCCCCCCCCCCCCGCCGCCCCGCCCCCCCTCCCAGGGGAGCCCAAACTACAGCAGAGCTCCTCTGAAGCAGAGGAAAGTTCTCCTTTAACTCGCCACGAGTGGGTGGTTAATAACCCTGATATAATCCATAACTCTTTTGACTATCGCCGCCACCCACCTCAGCGGGTCTCCGCGCCAGGGGTTGCGAACTTCTCAGGGTTTCTGTCCGAGGGACTCGGGGCTCTCGTGCCCCTCTCTCGAAATGACATGCTAATTGAAGTGATGTCATGTTATGCCACAAAAGGCGAGGGGGGGGCTGCTGCTGCCCACCGGGGAGCGTGCGCGAGAGTACGAGGCATTGAAAATAAGACGCAGCCTTTAGTCGTCGATGCCAGCGGCCGCAGGAGCAGCCTACTTCCCGCAGTCTGAGCAATAACTACACCCCTCCGTCTCGCCTTGCCTCTCAGGTTGTTGCAGCGCTGCGGTGTGTGCGTGCGCGCGTACGCGCACGGACGTGTGCCACCCTGCCAAGCCTGTTCACGTACGGGGCTCATGGCTTGTCATAATCTATCCAGTGTGCAGGCGGGGAAATAACCACCGCACGGCTGCGTCGTGGGCCAAAAATGACAGCAACAACAACAAGCACGCAGGACTTTGCCGAGACACCAGCGTGTCTTTGCACATGCTTGCAAAATTGTACTCCGGTCTCCCCCCCTCCTCCCACCCCCCCCCCCCGCGAGTAAGCAGAAGACCGGCTCATCTTTCAGCCCATCGGGGAACGCAACAGCTTCCTCCAGACAAACCGAGAAGCGCTGCACACACGGCGTCCCATCACCAAATGCTAATGAGCACCTGGCCGCACTCTTTTTCTCCTTCTTCTTCTTCTCCTCTCTCCATATTTTCTTTCAACATTGCATGACAAAAAAACTATTAGAAAACACACTTCTTCTTCTTCTTCCTTTTTTTTCTCTCTTCTGGGACTCATACAAACATGCGGTGCAAAAAATTTCCAGAGATGCTTGCCCCCACTGGAAAGCACTGGAGTGTGCTGAGATGAGAAACAGAGACCATTCACAAAGAGAGCAGGGCTGAGGAGGAGGAGGAGGAGGAGGAGGAGAAGAAGAAGAAGCCCTTTCTGACGCGACGTGAACCGCCGTCTGCGACGCAAACCTGCGCCTTGCCTTTGTTGCGGTCACCTTGCCTAGCCCGCTGTGACAAGGGGTGGGTGGGGGTGGGGGGATAACGAACTTCTCAGCTGGACCGGACTCAAAAAGACCGGACACGGGCCACCGTCGTTATTTCGTGATCAGAACGGGAGACACGTAATAATAAACAAAACAAGCCTGGTACCTGGATGCTCTTCAGCTTGTTCTCCGGGGCGCCGTACCTCTCGCACTCCTCCATCCCTCTCCGGAGGAAGGCATTCACAACAAAGCTGTCTCCTGTGAAACGACAACACACACACACACACACACACACACACACACACACACACACACACACACACACACGGACGGTATCGAATCAGCGGCCATTCAAACGCCGCTTTCCATCGGCTGCATCTATAATGAACTCCCGCGAGGAGGCTGGGAGGTGCGGGTCGGGGCTCACCTTCGGGGTTTTCTCTGCGTTTGCAGGCTGCAGAGCCCGGGCACACATGGACGGGCGGGGGTGGTGGTGGAGGTGGGGATGGGGGGGACGGGGACGGAGAGCACACCGCCGTTAGTCAGCATGATCGGTTAAAACACGGCTGGGTTACAGTGTTGCAAGGCTTCCCCCCCGGCTCGTGCGGGCGCGGGTCTTACCGTGTTTGGACTGGAGTTTCCCCATCCTCGCGCTGCTCCTGCTCCCCCCGGTGTGGTCGCGCGGTCTTCGCTAATCCGTCAGGGATACCGGCAAGCGGTGCCTCAAAACCCTCACATGGTGATCGTTTCGACGGGATGTACAAAGTCCAACCTCATCCAGGAGCAGGTAGTTAAAGCGGTTGGTCATTGAAAGAAAAGAAAATAAAAATAAAATAAAAACCGGCCCAACTTTCTGTCTCCTGGAAGGAGTCTTGCCTCCCGATAAGCGCAAAGAAGCGTGATGGACGCGCAAGGCGGCGGCGGCGGCGCTCCGGACCGCTCTCCGGCCTCGCTCGCTCGATGTGAACGCGCCGCTCCGGCGCGCCGTAACTTTTATGACGGGCGCGTCGGCGGACGCGGCGCCCCCTGTCGGCCACCAGCAGCCTCACGCGTACACGACATCCAGGGCTCCACGCTGTCCCGGGCGGGTGGGATGTGTCGACGGAAGGGGTCTCGGGGGGCAGGTTAACCGCCTCATGGTTGGTTTGTCAGTACAACACTCGTGCGTTACCGGATGTTGTTGTTGTTCATTCACAACGGCTCGGTTGTGACTGAAGAAGACCAGCCCAAAATGACCTTCCTCTCGACTATCTGATGTCTGCCCAGTCGCGCGGACTTTCGGTCGTGATACCATCGCGATTATGACCTGATTTACGTGATGTGGTCACGAAGGTTAGGGTTCTATCAGATCGTGACCACATCACGTAAATCAGGTCATAATCAGTCCGTGCGACTGGGTTGTCTGATGTATATGATATGAAAACATCTACTGGTAGGGTTTGGGATATTTTTACCCTCACCGGGTCTATTTTTCAGTGTGTGGCAGTGGCGGCTGGCGCTAAAAAAAATTTGGGGGGGGGCGCAATTTACCTTGGCGCAGCACACCTGGCGGCTGCTTTAATGTCCACACAGTCAGAGTTACTAAGAAGCACAATGTAGCCTCTAGATTTTATCAAGGTTCGTAGACGGTGGATGATTGACAGCCGAGACGAGGCGTCGTGGTGGGTGCGGAAATGATTGACAGCCACGAGAATCGTCCGATCACCTTGGCTCAAAAAACATGAAAACAATACCGATTCGCTGCCGATAAAAGTGGGCGTGTCTGGGGCGCAGACTGCGCCCCCTGGAAAATCTGAAGGAACCAATCAGAGAGCAGCCTCAGGTCACCTGCTCGCCAGAAGTTTGAGGGCTTATATAAGGTATCGTTTGGCCCGGCGACCCCCCTCACCCCGGAAGTATATGCATTCAGACAGAAAACAACCAAACACCCTTTGGAACCAATATTTAATGGCTGCTGACAGGCGCTCACAGACTGAAACACACTTATATCATAATTATTTGCATTATACAACTACATTATATTTAACATGAGTAGATTTTCATCTCTTCATATTTGAAGGGGGCGGCGCCCCAGAGCCCTGTACTGGCCAGGCACCACTGGACTGTGTGGGGGTACACACAACAGGTGAAGATAACCCATTTAAATAGATTACCATGCTGCAGCAGCGTGTAGGCCTGCTCACCACCTAAAGAAATGAAATTAACTTTCTTCGTCTCCGCTCGGCTCGGCGACAACAGGGGATAAACTGCAACCCATGACACATTTGTTCTGAGAGGAACATGTGGTCCAGCAAACACCCAGCGTCCCTTTCGACGCCCAATGTTTGCTTCTTTTGGCAAAGTGTTAACGTCTGCACCCTACTCACAAGACAAATGTTACAGGACGAAGTGTTGGAAACATTCGTCTGAAAAACCTCTCACTCGGAATAAGAAAGCAGGTACTTTGTAAATATTCCACTCCTGTAGAGGTCCGATGCAACACGGATGTGGTAATCCGAGACTAGATGTGTAGTGGGATTGTGGTAATCTGTTGATATAATTTAAATGTTGTCGTTCCCTGGTCTTAAAGGCTGCATCACTGGAAAGTGAGACCGTTTTCTGAACTTACTGTCACCTTGTCCACATTACTAATGATCATTCTCAACATTTTCGGCTGTGTGACAGCCCCCAGCCCCAACAGTCACCCACAAAACAAAAAAAAGTCATACGATCGATATCGAGGTACTCGGTCACAAAATATCGCGATATTTGATGTTAGTGTAACCGGTTATTTTCTTGCCCGGTGCGGGATTCGATACGAGGTGTACCGCACCACAAGGCGACATCACTAACCGCTCGGCTAAAGGGTCAGACCCGTTAGCTAGGGGCTAACGTATCTTATAAGACACGTGACGCCTTGTGGTGCAGTACACCCCGTATCGAATCCCGCACCGGACAAGAAAATAACCGGTTACATTGGTGGCAGCGGTGGGATCCGGAAGTGTGCAGATCCTCAGAAGTCTCTTCGGAGCGCGGGAATAACAAAGCGCGAGGGCGCGCTTCCGGGGAGGGTGACGACTGTAAACTACTAATAAGACACGTTAGCCCCTAGCTAACGGGTAAGACACGTTAGCCCCTAGCTAACGGGTCTGACCCTTTAGCCGAGCGGTTAGTGATGTCGCCTTGTGCTGCAGTACACACCGTGCCTTGTGGTGCAGTACACCCCGTATCGAATCCCGCACCGGGCAAGAAAATAACCGGTTACATTGGTATCGCCACACCGAGAACATGTAATTGTAAAAAGGAAGGATGTTACTTTTTTCTTGCGTGTTAGCCACGCATTAAACTATTGTAACAACCGGAGGAGGCGCTCGCTCACTCGCTCGCGGAGCAGCGGGACCTCCAGGCCCTGACCGTGGCGCTGGAGAGGCGATACAGGTGACGACCCTTCACCGACCAGAGCAGGGGGCAGCTAGCCAGACACCACCGCCAAGAGGGAGCGAGCCTGGGTGCTTTCGCTGCAAACGTTCAGCGACGTGCCGAGCAGTTACCCGCATTCTGATGCAGCCGCTAAAGAGGCGCTGGCCCCGCACGCTTTCCTGCGGGGGCTCACGCAGGACCCGCAGTTTGCCTTGCCACGCCCCAGTCCCTCAGCGAGGCTCTCGGTGAAGCTGAACGGGCCGAGGTGGTACTCTCCACGTGGCTTACCCAGCAGAAGGCCCCGCTCTCCGACCACACGTCAGTTTGGCTGACAATGAGGAAGAGGTAGAGGAGATCTACCATGTTTGGCTTCCACCACAACTTCCGCTTCCGGTGTGGGAAGATGGCGACGCGAACTCACGTGTTTGCAGCGGCCTCACCCACTACCGGTGTGGGAAGATGGTGGCGTGAACTTACGTTTGCGGCGGCCTCACCCAGTAACGTCGGTGCAGTGCCTTTGTCCACGTCTGCGTCTAAAGTTCTGGGTCACCAACATCCGGGACCAGTGCATCATCGGCCTGGGCCTGCTGACCCACTGCGGAGCCCGTGTTAAGTGTCGGAGGCAGTCATCACCCTCGGCACGAAAACCATGACGCTCGGGTTCGGCTGGAGGAGGAGCGGGCTCAGGGATCAGCGAGCCAGTCACCGAGCAGCCTCCGCTCAGCAGGCTCAGCGCCCTGGTGCGGCATTGGAGTGCTGCTTCTGCCAGCAGCAGGAGGAGCAGGGCCAGATGACGCCGACGGTGGCAGGCGTTCAGACCGTCAGCAACGAGGAGAGGTTGTTCCCGTTGACCACGCAGCAACTGAGGCAGCAGCAGGAGGCAGACGTGTCCTGTACGCTGATGACGGGCTGGTTGGAGGTGTCAGCACTGGGGCGCAAGGTAAAGGCCTTACCACTCTCAATGGGGCAACTTTGAGCTCCACGACGGATTGGCGTAATGGAGGTGGCAAACTCCCGGGTGAGGGAGCGGCCTCCTGCAGCTATTGGTGCCCCATGGTGCGTCTCCTATTGCGCCAAATGGTCCATGGGTCAATGGGGGCGGGGCACTATGGGAACGCCAAGATCCTCCACCACCTCCGTGAGCGGTTCTACTGGCCTGGCTGTCGACAAGACGTGGAGCTGGATGTGCACTACTACGACTCCTGCACCCGCCGGCAGAAGAGGGCCTATGACACACGGTGTTGTGGGTAGTCTTTTCGTCAGTGGCAGTATCCTAGACATTTGGGAGATTTTGTGTTGGGTGACAGGGTCGTCAGGGACGACTGACCCCTCGGGTGGGGGCTATGTAACGACCGGAGGAGGGTTCGATTCGGACCAAGTGGACCATTTTACTGACTGTAGGACCGCGACTTAGACTGATGTCACCAGTTATGACCTCGGGGGGGGGGTGTCGTTGTGTGTCGTTAGTTCTGCTCTGTTCTGGCCAGTTTACGGGACACGGGTGCTGCCATTAAAACGAGATCTCTTGCCTCTCGACTCCTTCCTCCACGCCGGCTCACCACACTGTTATAATGGGCTACACCTGACGTCAATCATGCACCCTCTCACTGAACCACATGGCTCTTTGGCACCAAAGTTAATTTGGTTTATCTAAACAGGGCTCTGCTGAGACCGGCATGCTAATGTACCGCTCCGTGTGCCATTAGGAATCATTTCCCCCCTGGGCTGCTCCTACAGTACCGAGACGTCCCAGTTTCCGCCTACCTTTGCTGAACATGGCACGCGGCGGCTTCCTCTCAATTTGTCTCGTCTCGTTTATCTGGCGCGCGCACGCCGAGTGCGACAGTTGCGCGACTCTCGGATCGCTGCGGCTGCCAGGAGACATTTGCATAAGTCACTGATGACAGCTTCTTTTTGATCCCGCTTGCTGTGCAGCCCCGGCTTCTCAGGCTCCCATCTGTTTGGAAGGTATCTCTCCCCTGCACCACCCGCCCCCCCCCCTCCCCAAAACAAGCAGCTCGCATCTAACAGCATGCATAAATGGATGACGAACACAACGGGAGAAACAAAAGCGCAGAAGTCAGGCTGAGACAACTGTTCTCCCGCTCTTCAGACAGGATGCTTTGAAACGGTGACATGAAATGGCGTCTTTTCACATAGGCGTGTTTTGCTGATGCAGATCCTTGTTTATTCCCCAAGGCCGTCACGTCTCCTTCCAGAGGAAAGTGGAGCACGAGATGACAGCTCTGCTTCACCTCCACGAGCTGTCTTTGGCTTAGCGTGCCGAGACCCCTTTGGTTGAGACTGGCCGAAGAGGGCAGATCCCATCTGGCCGTCATGCTAGCGTCAGCTAAAACGCTGCTAGCAACTGCACCTATGTCTGCAGATGAACAGCTGGGAATCTTTAACTCGCCACTAAAAGACAGTGTAATAGTTTTGTTTGCAGCTCTGTTATGGGTTTCCATTCAACACGTCGATAAGAATGCTGTAAGTTCACCCACTCCCTACGTGAATCACTATTGGCACCTGTAGTGATATTCCATTGCTTTCGGCAAGGTACCTGAACAACGGTTGAAAGTATAAACATCAGACTGTTTGTTTTGTTTGGAGTTTTCTGACATTTTTAAACTGCTTAGAACAGTGATAAAACCCCAGAACAATGAGGCTTTTGATTCCCCCTCCTGTCCTGATGGCTGCCTTAACAGCTGCCTGGTTTTGGACAGACTACAGTCAGGAGAGAAAGGCCTCCAGACAGAGCAATTATGACTTTATTTACGTGCCCATTCTTACATCTCCTTTCTCGCCCTGCACACATCCCACGACTCTACAATCTTCGATTAAACAGCCAATTAAACAGCCAAAAAAAGCAAAGGCTCTGTAGGTTAAGTATCTTATGTAACAAAATTGCATTGACGGAGGAAGACATTGTGCCGCAAAGAATGTGGGTTCCACCGCCTGGGTCTTGTGGACTGAAAAGAAGAATTCAAGCAACCCCCCCCCCTTTTTTTTTAATGCTAGGTATGTACGTCATGCAATTTGAAGGGATGAAGAAGAGGAAATGAAAGCACAAATTTCAACCCCGCAACAATCGGTCATCGACCCTTCCAGACTTCTAATATCCAACCTGCTATTGTGCAGCATCATTACATCAACAGATGTAAGCTGCTGGGAGCTTCAGCGAACAGTCACCGAGGGGTCTCCTCACAAGGCACCGCTCACTGAGCAGAATCAAGTTTAACTGAGAAGAAATGAAGCCACTGAATGATCAGTGTTTACTCTCTTTTCAAATTCAGGAACTGCCTCAGGGATCCTTTTGAAGTGGAGTGAAAAGGCTGTTGGCCAACAACAAACAAAGGCCACATTGTCTGAGCACAGCAGCTGACATGAAAAGCAGCGCAGCAGCGTTCCCAGAATGTAAAGCACGCTTATACCAGGAAGAGCCGAGCCAGCCATCTGAACCCTGCTCAGACACATTCACACAGGACTATCTAAAAACCGCAGAATCTGTCAATATTCTACTTGCGTCAATTAGGTTGCAAAACATGCTTGGAAATCAAATGGGGAGAGGCTGCAAACGCAACGTTACATTTCGAAATGAACAGTAAGCTGATCTTTCTCCCCCCCCCCCCCATCTCTGCGATTTTCTTCAATTACAACCGTCCCTTTCTGCCGATGATGCAACCCTGTTGGCCTCAGGTAGGCCACGCTGCACAGAGCAATACAACCGATCGAACCTGTCGTCTGAGCCGGTCATAGAACACGACCTATACGCCACCTAGTGGTGGCCAGTGGGAATTGAATAGTCTAAAAAAAAAAATAACCCAACCTCAAACGTGGAATTTCAGAAAAGCATATATTTAAAAAAAAAACAACAAACGTTTAATATAATGTTATATACAAAATGAATACTTAGTGAACAATTGAATCCTGAGAACGAGTTTGAAGAGGATTTGCAGGATTTGCATATCCCTCATGAAAATGAAAAATGATCAAGTGACGCTTTCTTTGAACCGACCAATGGCAAAACACGGACTTTTTTCCTCTACAGATAGCCAACAAATTTAAAAGGCATGTTAAAAAAAGACAAAGAAATTGTAAATATCAACGATGAAGCAAACCTTTTAGTTAATAACAGTACGTTAGAAAATGAAAGAACAGACAACCCGATCCTAAAACCATCTGGAGGGTGCAGAGATTAAGAGTGCTATGATCCAACTGGAGCACTGAACAGAACCATCACACCACCTGAATGAAAACTGATCTAAAGTTGAAATATGATAAAGGCAGTTTTTGTTAAAAAGATGTTTTTTTTTTTTTACCATAGGCTGTCACCATTGCCAACACAATAAAATCAAGTGCGGTGATACAGCTTCATGAAAAGTTGGCAGAGGTTTTACTTCTTTAAACTACCGATCAACGGGAAAGAACGTTGACGGCACAACAACCGTTTGGTACCAGTTTTTGAGCACCGCGAAAAGATTCAAACGCTGTCGGTCAGGTTACTCTTCTCCTCTTTCTGTTTCTCCACAGCCTGGTCCATAGCCTCCAAAAACCGTTCAAGAGTCGCCGTTCGTGCCTGCAGCCAAAGCCGAAAAAAAAGGAAAAGTAATGATTTTCTCCCCCACTTCTTTTTTTTTAATTCAGTAGAAGAAAATCAAATACTTACCTTGACAAACATTGCATGAGCCAAAAATGGTAACTTCCTGAGCGCTCTGCCACTCAAGCCTTTGCTTTTTCTAAGAATGAAGATGAAATGTTCATGTTATATTGACTGCTGAGTAAGTGTGAATAAACTGTTCTGGTGGGTTGATCAGAGTAAAGACACAAAGACGTAAACAGTTTTTAAAACTAGTAAAAATCAAACAATATAAACATTATCTATGGGAGAGTATATACAGAAGGGTGACAAATTAAAGGAAAAACCAACAAAGTGTCTTGGTAAGGTGTTGGGCCAACCCAGCTACTGGGGATGCACGAGCAGCACGGTGGCCCAGTGGTTAGTGGTGTCGCCTCACAGCAAGAAGGTCCTGGGTTCGAACCTTGGGGGGTCCTCCCAGGTCGCCCTCTGTGTGGAGTTTGCATGTTCTCCCCATGTCTACGGTGGGTTTTCTCTCCGGGTGCTCCGGTTTCCCCCACCATCAAAAAGACATGCATGTTAGGGTTAATACTCCTGTCTGTGCTCCTGACCGAGGCATGGCAAGATGAACTGGAGGTGGTCCCCGGGTGCTGCACGGCAGCTGCTCACTGCTCCTAGCTATACAGCTAGGATGGGTTAAATGCAGAGAGGAATTTCCCCACGAGGATTAATAAAGTATATCAAAAAAAAAAAAAAAAAAACAAAAAAAAAGCCAGTGCATTCTTAGTACTAGTCCCAAGCCCAGATAATTGAAGACAGTTGCATCAGGAAGGGCATCTGGTGTAAAACCTTTGCCAAATCAAATATGCGGATCATAAATCAGATTTCCATACCAGTTCGGTTGAGGCCCGGGTTACCAATGACCGCCACTGGTATTGTTGGCCAGCAGGGTGCTGGTGGAAGCGATGCTACTGTTGGGCAAAGGAAAAGGAGACAGCGGGAGAGGAGGAAGGGTAGGAGTGCGGCGGTGAGTCGGAACTTTGAATGCTGGCACTATGACTGATAAACGGAGAGAGCTGGCTGGTAGGATGGAGGGGAGGAAGGTAGATATACTGTGTGTGCAAGAGACCAGGTGGAAGGGGAGTAAGGCCAGGAGTATCGCAGGAGGCTTCAAACTCTTTACCATGGTACAGATGCGAGAAGAAATGGGGTAGGGGTAATTCTGAAGGAAGAGTATGTATATGTCAAGAGGGTGTTGGAGGTGAAGAGAGTGTTAGACAGAGTGATGAGTATGAAGCTGGAAATCAAAGATGTGACGATGAATGCTGTCAGCACATATGCCCCAGAAGTTGGGTGTGAGATGGAAGAGAAAGAATTCTGGAGTGAGTTGGACAAAGTGGTGGAAAGTGTACCAAAGGAGGAGAGAGTGGTGATTGGAGTGGACTTCAATGGGCATGTTGGTGAAGGGAACAGAGGGGATGAGGCAGTGATGGGTAGGTATGGTGTCGAGGACAGGAATGTGGAAGGACAGATGGTGGTGGATTTTGTGAAGAGGATGGAAACGGCTGCGGTGAAAACGTCTTTCAAGAAGAGGGAGGAACACAGGGTGACGTATATAAGAGTAGAGGAAAGTGCACACAGGTGGACTATATCTTATGCAGGAGGTGCGATCTTAAAGGGATTGGAGACTGTAAGGTGGTGACAGGGGAGAACGTAGCTAGGTAGCATCGGATGGTGGTCTGTAGGATGACTTCGGAGATCAAGAAGAGGAAGAGAGTGAAGGCAGAACCATGGCTCAAATGGCGGAAGTTGAAGAAGGAAGACTGTTGTGTGGAGTTCAGGGAGGACCTAAAACAGACACTGGGTGGTAGCGAAGAGAAAAGTATATGGAGGAAGAGGTTGGCGAAGAAGAAGTGGGATAGTAAGAGAGACGAAGAAAGTAGACAGGAGTACAAGGAGATGCAGCGTACGGTGAAGGGAGAGGTTGCGAAGACAAAGGAAAAGGCGTATGGCGAGTTAAATGAGAGGTTGGACACTAAGGAAGGAGAAAAAGACTTGTTCCGATTGGCTAGACAGAAGGACCGAGCTGGGAAGGATTCACAGCAGGTTAGGGTAATGAAGGATAGATGGGAATGTGCTAACAAGCGAGGAGAGTGTGTTGAGAAGGTGGAAGGAGTACTTTGAGAGGCTGATGAATGAAGAGAGAGAGCGAAAGAAGGCTAGATGACGTGGGGACAGTAAAACTGGGAGTGCGGTGGATTAGCAAGGATGAAGTGAGGGCAGCTATGAAGAGTGGAAAAGCGGTTGGTCCAGGTGACATACCTGTGGAGGCATGGAGATGTTTAGGAGAGATGGCAGTGGAGTTTTTAACTAGATTGTTTAACACAATCTTGGAAAGTGAGAGGATGCCCGAGGAGTGGAGAAGACGCATACTGGTACCGATTTTCAAGAATAAGGGTGATGTGCAGAGCTGTAGTAACTACAGAGGTATAAAGTTGATCAGCCACAGCATGAAGATATGGGAAAGTAGTGGGAGCTAGGTTAAGAGGAGAGGTGATGATTAGCGAGCAGCAGTATGGTTTCATGCCAGGAAAGAGCACCACAGATGTGATGTTTGCTTTGAGAGTGTTGATGGAGAAGTATAGAGAAGGTCAGAAGGAGTTACATTGTGTCTTCACAGAAAGCATATGACAGGGTGCCGAGAGGAGGTGTGGTATTGTATGAGGAAGTCGGGAGTGGCAGAGAAGTATGTAAGAGTGGTGCAGGATATGTATGAGGGCAGTGTGATAATGGTGAGGTGAGTGGAAGGAATGACAGATGGGTTCAAGGTGGAGGTGGGATTACATCAAAGATTGGCTCTGAGCCCTTTCTTGTTCTTTCTTGTTTGCAATGGTGATGGACAGGTTGACGGACGAGATCAGGCAGAGTCTCCGTGGACTATGATGTTCGCGGATGACATTGTGATCTGTAGTGAGAGTTGGGAGCAAGTTGAGGAGAGCCTGGGGAGGTGGAGATATGAAAGTCAGTAGGAGCAAAACTAAATACTACATACGCGTGAATAAGAGGGAGGACAACAGAATGGTGAGGATGCAAGGAGTAGAGGTGGTGAAGGTGAATGAGTTTAAATACTTGGGGTCAACTGTTCAAAGTAACGGAGAGTGCGGAAGAAAGGTAAAGAGAGTGCAGGTAGGATGGAGTGGGTGGAGAAGAGTGTCAGGAGTGATTTGGGCAGAAGGGTACCAGCAAGAGTGAAAGGGAAGATGGTTGTGAGACCAGCTATGTTATATGGTTTGGAGACGGTGGCACCGACGAAAAGACAGGAGGCAGAGCTGGAGGGGAAGAGTTGAAGATGCTAAGATTTTCGTTGGGAGTGACAAAGAAGGACAGGATTAGGAATAAGTATATTAAAGGGACAGCTCAGGTTGGACAGTTTGGAGACAAAGCAAGAGGGGCGAGACTGAGATGGTTTGGACATATGCAGAGGAGAGATGCTGGGTATATTGGGATGCTGAAGATGGAGCTGCCAGGCAAGAGGAAGGCCAACGAGAAGGTTTATGGATGGTATGAGGGAGGACATGCAGGTGGTTGGTGTGACAGACAATGAAGAGGACAGGAAGAGATGGAAACGGATGAGCCACTGTCGCGACCCTAACAGCAACAGAAGAAGAAAGTAGGAGAAGACAAAGAAGAAAAGAAGGAGAAGAAGCAGAAGAAAAAGAAAAAAAGAAGGAGAAGGTAGTGGTAGCAGTACGGTGTTGGGCCACCACAACAGCTCAAATGCTCCTTGTCAAAGATTCTACAAGTCTCTGAACATTACTGGAGAGATGGAACACCATTCTTCCAAAATATATTGGAGGCACAGTGGCGCTGTGGTTAGTGCTGTCGCCTCACAGCAAGAAGGTCCTGGGTTCGAACCCCGGGGTTGTCCAACCTTGGGGGTCATACCAGGTCGTCCTCTGTGTGGAGTTTGAATGTTCTCCCCATGTCTGCTGTGGGTTTTCTCTGGGTGCTCCGGCGGTTTCCCCCAGCATCAAAAAGACATGCACGTTAGGGTTAATACTCCTGCCTGTGCCCCTGACCCAGGCATGGCAAGACGAACTGGAGTTGCCCACCCCCCTCCGGGTGCTGCACGGTGGTTGCTCACTGCTCCTAGCTACACGGCTAGGATAGGTTAAATGCAGAGAAGAATTTCCCCACGGGGATTAATAAAGTATATATATTAGAAAAAAGAAAAAAATCAAAATATTCCCTCATTTGGTGTTTTGATGATGGTGATGGAGAGCGCTGTGTAACACGTCGGTCCAAAATCTCCCATAGGTGTCCAATTGGGTTGAGATCTAGTGACTGCGAAGGCCATAGCATATGAGTTACATCATGTTTATACTCATCAAACCATTCAGTGACCCCCCCCCCCTGTGAATGGGGGCATTGTCTTCCTTGAAGAGACCACTCCCATCAGGATAGAAATGTCTAATCATGGGATAAAGGCGATCACTCAGAATAACTTCATACTGATTTGCAGTGACACTTCCCTCTAAGAGAACAAGTGGACCCAAACCATGTCAGGAGAACGACCCCCGCAGCGTAACACAGCCCCGGGGTCAAGCATTCAGGTTTTTCCTTTGATTTGTCACCTGTCTGTACGTGCCAAAGAAGACTTAAATTTCTTAAAAGGAAATCCAACAAGTAATAGATTAATAAACGAGATCTATCTTCTGCAGAGTGCAACAAAAAAAGAACAATCCCAAAGAGGTAAAATCTGCATATACTACTACACAGTCTACTACAGTATTCACACATATTCAGTACTGCACTGGTTAGGAACAAACAAATAAGAAAACACCATGCACTTATAAGAAAATACTTTATAAGGGTAAAACTGACTTCCTGCTGTTACGGTACCTGTTAGCAACAGTAGTATTTAATCTGGTTTTAAAGGTTTGATTCCTGTACTCACAGAGCAATATTTCTGAGTGTCAGGCTGTGTTGCGACACCTTGCTCTCGGTAAAGCCCATTGTCTCCAGCTCATGTAAGGTAAACAGCTGCAGCCGGGGGTAGATTATCTGGCACTGCATGTATAGCACATTAAAACAGTTAAATACACACAGCGTTACAAAATATAAAAGTCCAGCGTGGAGCAGGGTCTGGGTGTGATTCAGTTTACATTACAAAGACAATTAAGTTGGGGAAAACAAACAATTGTGAAAATAATTATTTCATTGAATTAGATTAGCAATATCGCCGCAGTTTTTGCAGCAGTGACTGGATCGACTTGTGTGTGGACTGCCGCTGCAGTGGGGTTGTCAGTGACAGCGCACAGCTCGCCCATACAATACACAAGCCGGTACAAACAGGCGCCAGGTGAGGGAGGTGGGTGAGCAGCAGCTCATTTTGCTTTACAGCGCTGAATAGGGGCTGGTGGTCTTTCCACATGAACAGCCCGTCTTCTCGGTGGGGAGGGATCGTGGTTAGTGTGTGGTGAATACATAGCTGAGGTCAACAAGGTCAGCGGTCAGAAGGATGTTCTTGACTGTTCTCATTTCTGCTAAATGCTGCTTCATACATTTGCTGTTCATCCTGTAACTGCTCTGCTATATATATATATATATTCTCCCCAATTGTACCCGACCAATTACCCCACTCTTCCGAGTCGTCCCGATCTCTGCTCCACCCCCTCTGCCGATCCGGGGAGGGCTGCAGACTACCGCATGCCTCCTCCAATACATGTGGAGTCGCCAGCTGCTTCTTTTCACCTGGCAGTGACGCGTTTCGCCAGAGGGACGTAGCGCGTGGGAGGATCACGCTATTCCCCCCAGTTCCCCCTCCCCCCCGAACAGGCACCCCGGCCGACCAGAGGAGGCGCTAGTGCAGCCACCAGGACACATACTCACATCCGGCTTCCCACCCGCAGACACAGCCAATTGTGTCTGCAGAGATGCCCGACCAAGCTGGAGGTAACACGGGGATTCGAACTGGCGATCCCCATGTTGGTAGGCAACGGAATAGTCCGCTACGCTACCCGGACGCTGCGCTGCTATGTTGTATTACTAAACACACACAGCATTATAATATATAAAAGTCCCAGTGTGGAGTAGGGTCTGGCTAAGGTCTGGCTCATCTTAAAACGATTTTGTTACGTCATTACTGCTCAGTTACGCTATATTTAATGTTACAGTACAGTGAAAAAGTCTTTGCCCCGTTTCCGATTTCCGCTATTTCTGCGTATTTGTCACACTGAATGGTTTCAGATCTTCATACAAAATGTAATGTAAGACGAAAAGAACCTAACGAGTAAACACAAAATACAGTTTTTAAATGACCATTTCATTTATTGAAGGAAAAAAGTTATCCCACGCCCATATCACCCATGCGAAAAAAGTAACTGCCCCCCTGAACTTGAAGTGAAAGTCTGGTTCAAAATGCTGCAGCTAGAAACCTAACAACTACTATTACTACTACTTTCGGCTGCTCCTGTTAGGGGTCGCCACAGCGGATCATTCATTTCCATCACTACCTGTCCTCTGCATCTTCCTCTGTCACACCAGCCACCTGCATGTCCTCCCTCACCACATCCATAAACCTCCTCTTTTGTCCTTCCTCTTTCCCTCTTCCCTGGCAGCTCCATATTCAGCATCCTTCTCCTAATATATCCAGCATCTCTCCTCCACACATGTCCAAACCATCTCAATCTTGCCTCTCTTGCTTTGTCCCCAAACCGTCCAACCTGAGCTGTCCCTCTAATATACTCGTTCCTAATCCTGTCCTTCTTCGTCACTCCCACGAAAATCTTAGCATCTTCATTGGGAGTAAAAATGCTAAGATTCATTCACTGCCACCTCCAGCGCCACCTAGAATCCTAACTAAATCTAGGAAATTTGACCATATTACACCAATTCTTGCCTCCCTTCATTGGCCATGTTAGATCAGACTTCAAGGTGCTTCTACTGACTTATAAAATCCTAAACGGGCTTGCCCCATCATCCCTGTCTGATCTCCTTAAAACGTACACTACCGTTCAAAAGTTTGGGATCACCCAAACAATTTTGTGTTTTCCATGAAAAGTCACACTTATTCACCACCATATGTTGTGAAATGAATAGAAAATAGAGTCAAGACATTGACAAGGTTAGAAATAATGATTTGTATTTGAAATAAGATTTTTTTTACATCAAACTTTGCTTTCGTCAAAGAATCCTCCATTTGCAGCAATTACAGCATTGCAGACCTTTGGCATTCTAGCTGTTAATTTGTTGAGGTAATCTGGAGAAATTGCACCCCACGCTTCCAGAAGCAGCTCCCACAAGTTGGATTGGTTGGATGGGCACTTCTTTGAGCAGATTGAGTTTCTGGAGCATCACATTTGTGGGGTCAATTAAACGCTCAAAATGGCCAGAAAAAGAGAACTTTCATCTGAAACTCGACAGTCTATTCTTGTTCTTAGAAATGAAGGCTATTCCATGCGAGAAATTGCTAAGAAATTGAAGATTTCCTACACCGGTGTGTACTACTCCCTTCAGAGGACAGCACAAACAGGCTCTAACCAGAGTAGAAAAAGAAGTGGGAGGCCGCGTTGCACAACTGAGCAAGAAGATAAGTACATTAGAGTCTCTAGTTTGAGAAACAGACGCCTCACAGGTCCCCAACTGGCATCTTCATTAAATAGTACCTGTTAGAGCCTGTTTGTGCTGTCCTCTGAAGGGAGTAGTACACACCGGTGTAGGAAATCTTCAATTTCTTAGCAATTTCTCGCATGGAATAGCCTTCATTTCTAAGAACAAGAATAGACTGTCGAGTTTCAGATGAAAGTTCTCTTTTTCTGGCCATTTTGAGCGTTTAATTGACCCCACAAATGTGATGCTCCAGAAACTCAATCTGCTCAAAGAAGTGCCCATCCAACCAATCCAACTTGTGGGAGCTGCTTCTGGAAGCGTGGGGTGCAATTTCTCCAGATTACCTCAACAAATTAACAGCTAGAATGCCAAAGGTCTGCAATGCTGTAATTGCTGCAAATGGAGGATTCTTTGACGAAAGCAAAGTTTGATGTAAAAAAAATCTTATTTCAAATACAAATCATTATTTCTAACCTTGTCAATGTCTTGACTCTATTTTCTATTCATTTCACAACATATGGTGGTGAATAAGTGTGACTTTTCATGGAAAACACGAAATTGTTTGGGTGATCCCAAACTTTTGAACGGTAGTGTACATTCCATCCCGAGCTCTCCGCTCTCAATATACAGGCCTCCTGTGTGTACTCAAACTTAAAAAGAAGTCAGCTGGTGGCAGGGCCTTTTCCTATCGGGCCCTGTTCTTGTGGAATAACCTGCCTGCTGTCGCCAGACAATCAGAGTCTGTTGAGTCCTTTAACTCCAAATTTAAAACTCATCTTTTTGCCGTAGCCTACAATTAGCTGTCTTTAAGTTGAGTACTTCACAACCTGTAATGCATGGCGGGTCGGTTTCTGTCTCAATGAATTTATTTACCAACCACTGTTCTGCCGACCAGATTATAGAGTATAGATTATTGACTATTGCAAACTGTTCTCTTCTCTGTCATGTCTTTTCTCTCTCTCTCTCTGAATGTCTTCTCCTTTCTCTTCTTTTGTGTATGTGCACGGTGTGATGCGAGTGTCCCTTGTATGCACATGCAGTCTGTCCTCCTCCCAGGTCTCCATGGTAATGGTGATCGCCACCTGGACACTGCTTGGCATCCTCCTCATCACATTTTCATATATATATTATAAATCCATATAATTTTGGTATCTTGTACATCCTTCATGGTGGTCGCGTGGCTCAGGTCCTGGGCTTTTCCGGTGGCATCTGGACACTGCTCGGCATCCTCCTCATCATATTCTTCACATATCTTATAATTCCATTATAATTCTGTTATCCTCTTTCAATGTTGTATTCTGTAAATTGTGTACACACAACACCCATTGCTCGTCTGTCCGTCTTGGGAGAGAGATCCCTCCTCTTACTCTCCCTGAGGTTTCTTCATATTTTTTTCTCACTGTTAAAGGATTTTTATTTTAGGGAGTTGCAAGGGTCTAAGGACAGGATGTTGTATTGCTATAAAGCCAACTGAGGCAAATTTGTGGTTTGTGATAGTAGGCTATACAAATCAAACTGACTTGACCTAACTAAATAACTGGTTGTGACACCTTTAGCAGCAACAACTGCAACCAAATATTTTCCTAAATTGGAGATGTCTTTCACATCTCTGTGGAGGAATTTTGGCCCACTGTTTGCTGAACTGCTGTAATTCGGGAGCATTGGAGGGTCTGAGCATGAACGGCTCATTTAAGGTCCTGCTACAGCATCTCAAAGGGGTTCATGTCAAGGACTTTGACTAGGCCACACCAAAACCTTAATTTTGTTTCTTTTGAGCCATTCTGAGGCAAATGTACTCTTGTGTTTTGCATAATTGTCCTGCTGCGTAAAACAATTACGCTTCAGCTCAGATCACCGACTGATGACTGGACATTCTCCTTCAACATTTTCTGGTAGAGAGCAGAATTCATAGTTACTTAAATGATGGCAAGTCTTCAAGGCCCTGAGGCAGCAAAGCAACACTACACCATCACACTACCACCACCATCATGTGTGACTGGTGTGATGTTCTTATTGTGAAATGCGGTGCTTTCACAATACGAACGCCAGACTTGAAGGGACCAGTGTCTTCAAAAAAGTTCCACTTTTGACTTGTCTGTCCACAGAACATTATCCCAGAAGGCGTGAGGTCATCAATGCGCTTTTTTGCAAATGTGAGATGAGCAATAATGTTTCTCTTATCTAGCAGCGGTTTGCGCCTTGAAACTCTCCCATGAATTCCATTTTTGCCCCGTCTCTTTGTTATCGTTGAGTCATGAACGAGAAACCTGCAGTTCTTTAGATGTTGTCCTGGTTTTTTGTGACTTTCTGGATGAGTCGTTACTGCACCCTTGGAGCAACTTTCTATTTGGAGACAGTGGCTCTCACTGTGGTTCACTGGAGTCCCAGAGTCTTAGATATGGCTTTCTAATCCTTTCCAGGCAGAAACACTGATAAGCCAAAACATTATGATCACCTGCTGAATATGCTGTTGGTCCCGTGTGCCACCAAAACAGCACCAGTCCACTGAGGCATGGATTCTACAAGACCCCTAAGGTGTCCTGTGGTATCTGGCACCAAAACATTCACAGCAGAGCCTCCAAGTTACGTAAGTTGCAAGGTGGAGCTGTTGTAAATCAGACTTGTCAGTCCAGCACATCCCACAGATACTCAGCCAGATTGAGATGTGGAGAATTTGGAGGCCAGGGCAACACCTTAAACACTTCATCATGTTCCTCAAACCATTCCCGAACAATATGTGCAGTGTGGCAGGGTGCATTACCCTGCTGAAAGAGGCCACTGCCATCAGGGAATTCCATTAGCATGAAGGGGTGTACCTGGTCTGCAACGATGTTTAGGCAGGTGGTGCGTGTCAAATCGTCATCCACATGAATGGACGGACTCAGGGTTTCCCAGCAGAGCATTGCCCAGAGCATCACACTCCCTCTACCAGCACTAAACGGCACACATGTACACAGCCATCCACGTGATCTAAAAGTAAATGGGACTCATCGGACCAGGCAACCTTCCACTGCTCCAAGGTCCAATTCCGACACTCGCGTGCCCATTGCAGGTGCTTTCAATGGTTGACAGGGGTCATCATGGGAACTCTGACCAGTCTGCATCTATGTAGCCCCATACGCAGCAGTGTGGGATGCACTGTGTATTGTGACACATTCCTCCTGTAACCATCATTAAACTTTTCTGTGACTTGTGTCACAGTAGACCTTCTGCTGGTTCAGACCAGCCTTCGGCCCCCTTGCGCATAGATGAGCCTTGGGTGCCCAAAACCCTGTCGCCGGTTTGTGGTCTGTCCCTCCTCGAACCACTGTCAGTAGGTACTCACCACTGCAGACAGGAAGCATCTCATAAGCTGTGCCATTTCAGAGATGCTCTGACCCGATTGTCTGGCCATTACAATTTGGTCCTGGTCAAAAGTCACTCATTCTTCACTCCTGCCCATTTCTCCTGCATACAATATGTTGACTACGAGAACTGATTGTTTGCTTACCATCTAACCTACCCAGACCATGACATGTGCCCTTGTTTGGAGATGATCAACGTTATTTGGTTGGTTGGCTGGTTATGATGGTCATGTTTTGGCTCATCAGTATAGTATATCTCAACTTTTTTTCTCATCTCTTCTGGAATTTCTTTTTGTTGGTAGTGTGCTGCTTTTTGAGAAAGTAGCTTACTTCACATTGATGGTAAGGTTCTATGTAAATCATACTGATTCAACAGGGCTGGCAGTAATCATGCCTGGGTATGTCTCCTCTAATTGAATCCACTGATCAATTCAATTTGGTTAATTTGTTGATTGAGTAACTGAGGGGACAATTACTTTTTCACACAGGGTCAGTTGGTGTTGGATAACTTTTTTCCTCAAATAAAAAATCATAATTTAAAAAGAGAATTTTGTGTTTACTCTGGTTCTCTTCGTCTTTTAATATATTTTGTATTACGGTCTGAAACCATTCAGTGCAACAAATATACAAAAATCAAGGAAATCAGGAAGGGGGTAAATACTTTTTCATGGCACTGTATATTCAATATGCTCTTGGTAATAACCAAGAGCAACTTCATACAAAGCGTTGACAGAGGGTACGCTCACCTTCATGAGTTCCTCCAAGCAGGAGAGGTAGATGTTATAGATGCCCTTCTCACACGGCGGCCCAATGTACTGCTTTATGTCTGCTCTGTCCACAAATGCCAGGTCAATCTTTTCCGTCACATTAGAGGTTGTCAGGATCACTACATTGGAATATCTGAAATATGAAAATGAACAACTGACTGAAAATAAGACAATGGGAAAGCCCAATGAGAGCATTTTCAAGCAGGCATAAGCAAATGAGTAATGTCGTGTATGCTGCAGTCCGGCCTGTTTTCTCATGAATGTGGAATTGTTGCAACAGCAGTTCTAAATTAAAATCTTCTCTAACCGTTTGATTTGGTCCAGTTGTGTAAGAACAGCGTTGACCACTCTGATGGCATCAGAGGGCTCTGTTCCTGCCTGGGAGGCGTTTCTAGCAGCTGTCAGACTCTCCACCTACCCATGACAGGACAAATGAGCTAGGAACACATTTTCTTACATATGTCTGTGAATAATGACCTAAATAATTGACAGCCAATAAAATATTCATCTATGGGGGCATCCAGGTGGTGTGGTGGTCTATTCCGTTGCCTACCAACATGGGGATCGCCAACTCGAATCCCCGTGTTACCTCTGGCTTGGTCAAGCATCCCTACAGACACAATTGGCCGTGTCTGCGGGTGGGAAGCCAGATGTGGGTATGTGTCCTGGTCACTGCACTAGCGCCTCCTCTGGTCGGTCGGGGCACCTGCTCGGGGGGGAGGGGGAACTGAGGGGAATAGTGTGATCCTCCCACATGCTACGTCCTCCTGGTGAAACTCCTCACTGTCAGGTGAAAAGAAGTGGCTGGCGACTCCACATGTATCAGAGGAAGCATGTGGTAGTTTGCAGCCCTCCCCAGATCGGCAGAGGGGGTGGAGCAGCGAACGGGACAGCTCGGACGAGTGGGGTAATTAGCCGGGTACAATTGGGGAGAAAAATCCCCCCCAATATATATATGTATATATATATATATATATATATATATATATATATATATATATATATCTCCATCTATTCATTATTTATACCCACTTAATCCAATTCAGAGTCTGAAGGAGCTGGAGCATGTCCCAGCAGGCACTGGGCAGAAGTCAAGGAGACAGTCACTCACACACCATTAACAACTATGCGCTATTTCGAGACTTCTTTCACCTCACATGCATGTGTAGTCCGTCCTCCTGTCAAGTCTACATGGTGATGCTGGTCGTGTGGGTCAGGTCCTGGGCTGTTCCAGTGGCATCTGGACAATGCTTGGCATCCTCCTCATCACATTCTTCATATATTTTATAATTCCATTATAATTCTGTTATCCTCTTTCAATGTTGTATTCTGTAAATTGTGTACACACAATATCCATTGCACGCCTGTTCATCTCGGGAGATCCCTCCTTTGTTGCTCTTCCTGAGGTTTCTTCCCATTTCAAGGTTTTGTTTTAGGGAGTTGTTCCTTATCTGATGCGAGGGTCTAAGGACAGGATGCTGTATTGCTGCAAAGCCCGCTGAGGCAAATTTGTAATCTGTGATAATGGGTTATACAAATACAATTGACTTGACTGTAGGAGGAAAACTGAGCGCCTGGTGGAAACCCACGCAAACACAGAAACACATGCAAACGGGCCGGAATCACACATGTGAGGCCACAGTGCTAACCACCAAGTCACCACGACACCAATGAAACAATGTTTTTTCTTCAAATCCCTGCAATGGACATGCAGGACTTCCTTCTTCTGTTGTTCTAGTAAATCTGGGGTGAGTCACAAACCGGCCTATCCCAGTTTTAGACAGGATGTCAAAAATAAAAGAAAAGTAAACTGAAAAAGATCTGAAACTCAAGATTAATCAATTCTTTGAACACAAAATGGCATATTTTTTAATTTTAAGGCACGTATTAACTTTTTCTTTTCAGATAAAGTCAGTTCTGTTTTAGTCTGATTTATACCATTTGGCCTCTGTTGGTGCTAAAAGTTTATCTTGGCCACAGCCAAATGACTGCTGAAAACACTAACCTCATATCAACGCTGGAGGTTTAATGTAAGATCTTATCTAGTCCTCCAGTGGCTCTGCTTCTTTAAAGTGAGCTGATTAACTCAATTCGGGCTACCTCTACCATAAAGTTATGTCTTCAAATGCCAATTTGAGTTCGCCCATGTTAAAGGGTCATTTTAGTCCAAGCAGGCTGAATCTATGCATGCCAAGGGCCCTGTGAGAATTTTCTTACTTCAAAAAACAGACCTAAGAAGTACTGCAATGTTGGCAGGAAACAGTTGTACCTCATCGATCAGAACAAACACAAGGGTATCTTTGTCATCTATCAGTTGCTGGATCTTCTGGAACATCTTGGTGACTAGCTTACCACTCTGAAACAAAGAACCATGTGCAGCCATTCAGTAAAAAACAGCTCCAACTGGAAAATGCAATAATTGCTGTCAAGTACAGGGAGTTGGGCTGTACCTCCGAAAACCACTTCGAGAACAAGCTGTGGCTGTTTATCTCCACAAACTGTCCGTAAGAATACCTGCAGGGAAAAGGAGTAAATCGTAACACAAACAAAAGAGAAAGGGTAAAGTTACCTCCGCAGCAATTTCTTCCAAATGACGATCCTTACCGGCTCGACATCCTGATTGACAGTTTCTGGGCAAGGGCTTTGCACAACGATGTCTTCCCCGTCCCTGGGGGGCCTAAGTGATGGCAAATGAACAATGCATCATTGTCTAAGAACTCATTAATAATATCACTTCGAATAATTGTCATATTAAATCTGACACACACACTGACAAAGAATTCATCAATCAAAAATGGACTGCCTTCAAGTTACTTACCATGAAGAAGCACAACACGGTTCCATGTAATCAGGTTGCTGTCAACGTTCTTGTCTGAGAAGTAAATTGTTGTTGAAACATAATCCAAGAGCTGAAAAGAAAGGATACAATTTGCACTTTGGTGAGATTGTATTACGATAGATATTCATGTCACTCTCAACCTGTTTTCCTCCTATCAATCTATATGTAGAGAGAGAGAGAGAGAGAATTTTTTTTTACCTGGGTTTTGACACGGCTCTCATATACCAGACTCTCCCAAATCCCATGAAATTCCGCTGTAAAAAAAACAAAACATAGGTAAGCTGATTTTTCCGATATGTAGATAAGATGAAACTGTCACAGCCGCGCCCTCCCAGGACTCCGTTATCTTGCCCACTCCCCTGCCCTAGTTTCTCTCCCGTTTACCTGCATCTCATCTACTGCAATCAACCCTACTCCTTATAAACCCTGCCTTGCCACATCCATCTTGCCAGATTGTAGTGCCTGCTCAGTTCAGTCTATGCTTCCAGCCTTTATGTTGAGACATTGCCCGTTACCGGTTTCCTCGGCTAAACCTTGCTCTCCATGTCTCCCACAGTCCTGCCTGCTCTGCCCAGCCCTTGCCTCCAGTTGTTGGTCTGTCTCCATGGAACCCCACTTGTCTTCCGGCTTCCCAGTTTGGTCAAGGCCCGCCCTCCCCTGTGCACTCTTGCCCTGGACCCAGTGTTCCCTGTTGGCACCTCGCTCTACCGGCTCCTCGTCCTTGCAGCCCCAGTTAACATAAATGATGATTCTGCAGGAAATTTGTAGCAGCAGTAAAGAGTAATATATGAATTAAAGAAACCATAAACATAAAACCCAGCCACTGAGGATACACATGTCAGTGCATTCTTAGTGCTGGTTCATTCATTCATTTTCAGCCACTTCTCCGGGGTCGGGTCGCAGCGGCAGCAAGCTAAGTTGGGAATTCCAGACATCCCTCTCCCCAGCAACACCCTCCAGCTCCTCCTGCGGGATCCCAAGGCATTCCCAGGCCAGATTGGACATGTAGTCCCTCCAGCGAGTTCTGGGTCTACCCCGGGGTCTCTTCCCAGTTGGCCGTGCCCAGTCAACCTCCAAAGGAAGGCACCCAGGAGGCATCCTAATCAGATGCCCGAACCACCTCAACTGGCTCCTGTCGATGCGAAGGAGCAGCAGCTCTACTCCGAGCTCCCTCCGGATGTCTGAGCTCCTCACCCTAGCTCTAAGGCTGAGCCCAGACACCCTACGGAGGAAACTCATTTCAGTCGCTTGTATCCGTGATCTCACCCTTTCGGTCACTACCCAAAGCTCATGACCATAGGTGAGAGTTGGAACAAAGATTGACAGGTAAATTGAAAGCTTTGCCTTCCGGCTCAGCTCCCTCTTAGTGCCGGTCCCCCGGATAAATGGGGAGGATTGCGTCATGAAAGACATCCAGCGTAAAACCTGGCCAAATCAAATTTGCGGATCATAAAGCAGATTTCCACACCGGATCGGTCGAAGACTGGGTTACCAACGACCGGTATTGTTGGCCAGCAGGGTGCCAGTGGAAGCTATGCTACTGTTGGGCAAAGGAGGAGAGGGGGAAGGCATGTCCAGAGACAGCGGGAAAGGAGGAAGGGTAGGCGTGTGGAGGTGAGAGTTGGATATTTGAATGTTGGCACTATGACTGGTAAAGGGAGAGAGCTGACTGATATGATGGAGAGAAGGAAGGTAGATATACTGTGTGTGCAAGAAACCAGGTGGAAGAGGAGTAAGGCCAGGAGCATCGAAGGTGGGTTCAAACTCTTCTACCATGGTGTGAATGGGAGGAGAAATGGAGTAGTGGTAATTCTGTAGGAACAGTATGTCAAGAGTGTGTTGGAGGTGAAGAGAGTGTCAGACAGAGTGATGAATATGCTGGAATGGAAATAATGCATTTCATTTTGTTATTCAGTGTGCATAGGCTGTTCATTGTCTGGGGTCTATGTTAGCTGCAAACCTAAAGCAGAAAGACATTAAAACTGTATACTTCAATATTTGTTTATTTATCGCAAGTCATATCGTCATCGCAATATTCAACGTTATCACATATCGTATGTTTTCCTAATATCGTGCAGCCCTACTACATATGCTGAATTACTGGATGAACATGCGGGGACACTGTGCTGTAGGAGAGGCCTTCCTTCGGATGAAACGTTAAACCGAGGTCCCGAGTCACTGGTCATTAAAGATCCCATGACACTTATGTCAAAGGTTCCCCGGTGTCCTGGCAAAATTCCCAACCTGGCCACCTAATCATCCCCCCCATGTAATTAGCTCAATGATTCCTCCCTCTCGTGGTGAGCGTTCTGGCGCAAAATTGCTGCCGTGCATCAGCCGGGGGGGTGCTACACACTGTTGTTGAAGTGAGTTACCCCTTCAGTGTGAAGTGCTTTGGGTGTCTAGAAAAGCGCTATATAAATGTAATGATTACTATTATTATAATAACACAGAGGGAGGTCTGGTAGTGGCCTCGCCTAGCAATGACTGTTTTTGGTGTCATCGTGTGGAGTGCGGGGAGGTGTGTCGAAGGTGTCTGGCTGGGACAGCCGGCGTTGGATCGACTGGGAGAGCTTGGTCTGCTGCGTCCGGTGGGCCCAAGGACCACGGCCCTGCCTGGAGCTGCGCACGAGCAGGATACACCGAGGGCGGTCTGACAGGACGCAGAAGCGGGGTGGGCTAAGCTAACTGCTAGCCCATGCTGACCGGCAGTTTCGACAGTCATCCTGGCGTTCACTCTCTTTCTTGGACAATGAACATTTTTTTTTATATGTTGGCTATGTCTTCTGTAGTTTTCTTTTGTAGTTTAGATATGTGTTTTTGTTTCCGTGTTGCACTGCTGTGGGCTGGGGGAAATGATGTTTCGTTTCATATCATGTGCGCAAGTGCATGGAAGGAAATGACAAATAAATAGTCCTAATAACATGGCGGCAACACCAGCAACCAAACCACATCGCAGATGAAACTCTACTTGTCAGAGACACTTATCCCACGAAGTGGACAGCCGCTGGCTTTCTGGCAGGGCAATAAAAGCCGCTTCCCCGCACTCGCAGAAGCAGCACGAGCCTACCACTGCATGCCGTGCACAAGTGCAGAAAGCGAGTGACTTTTCAGCACAGCGGCGAATGCTGTAGATGAGAAGAGGAACAGGCTGACTTCCAAAAACGCAGCGACGCTTCTATCTTTTATATATAAAGCGAGAGTGTATGTTTGTATGTTCGCTTAAAACTCCTGAAATACGCATTGCAGAACAAAAAGAAAGGTATCTTTAGAATCAGCACTTTCCAAGGATTGCACAGTTCGAAAAATATTTCAAAAACCAAGTAAAAATGTTGATTTATTTGCGAAATTGAGTTTATTTTGTGGCGATTTGTGGCAGCGGCGGCGCTGAGCTGTCCTTTTGGTTTTGCAGACTTCAGTTTCCCTGCAAGCCATGTTTTGCAATGACCATCAACAAAGCCCAAGGACAGACTTTTTAAAACGATTGGAGTAAATCTTTCTGCTCCATGTTTCTCACACGGCCAGTTGTATGTAGCTGCCTCCAGAACTGGTAGTGCAGAGAAGCGCCAAATAGTAAGACACGCAACATGGTTTACCCTGACGCACTTGAGCACTGAGCGATTAATACACACACTGGCAAAGAAGCTTGATGAATGGATTGAAAATTATGACATTTGATAAGTTTCGTTAATAAGATCAGTTTATTCGACATTCGTTTACCACATGTATCATATCATAAATGATCCTATATTTCATCATCGATTATATCGTAAAGATCAGATCGTGCTGGTTGTTTTGGCAAGAACATTTTCCCCGGGCAACGCCGGGCACCTCTGCTAGTATATTTATAATGAAAAACTTGCCGTCGTGCTTAAAAAGAAGGCTAAGCTAAAGAATGGTAGCCATGGCAGGTTGTAAAAACATGTAAATGTTGAGGAGTGCTTTATACAGTATCTGGCTATAGCCTTTCTTTGTTGCCGTTTTATATTGCCTAAATTGCAGAAGGCCTAAATTTAGAAAGGCCCTATATTTTGTTCCATCTATTGGAATTGATTATTATTGCCTTATATAGGCTATAATGGTTTCTTATGCTTTCTTATAATTTGAAACATAGTGCATAGTGTTGGGTACTTTTAGCTTTTGTTCCATAGGAAGGCTAAAATACTTGCTAAACTGCTCTTTAGCCGAGCATAGGCTATTACATTGGTTTCAGTTTCTTCATAATCTACATGACCTAATAAAAGAATGGAATATGTTGCATATGTTGCCTTCCAATAAATAAACAGCTGTCAATTTATGATACTTTCTCAGCTCTTAATTATATTCCTGCAATGCTGTTAAAAATAGTTACTTTTATTGCTATAAATAGTAAATAAATAAACAATACTACACAATACATAGAACGCTTTAAATGGAAGATTCCATTTAAAAAATTTTTTTTGGTGCAATTGATCTAAAACTCATTTTAATGCAAATATATGCAATTTTAGGAGCATTCAGGGAAGTCTGTATCTTTTTTTTCCTCACAAACTTAGTAAACTTTGAAAATCCAAAACGGTCAAAAATGACTGCCTTGGTCGTTCTAGTAGTTTTTAAAGTTTAAAGTAAAGCAATTGTGTTATACAACAAGAACAGATGGCACAAAATTTTATTAGAATTTTTGCACTTACATTACATTTGAATACGTGCCTTGATAATGCCAAAATGTTGGGCCTAATTCTCAACATAAATGAAAAATTATGAACTGCAATGGTGTTTTGTCTCTTGCTTACCAAGGCGTCCACTGTATCGTATTGAATCAAAATCGTGAGCCCTGAATCGCGAGACGTATCGAATTGTGAGATTTGTGAATCATCCCACCCCTAAAATATATATGGCGCAGTGGTTAGTGCGGTTGCCTCACAGCAAGAATGTCCTGGGTACAAGCCCCAGGGCAGTCCAACCTTGGGGGTGATCCCAGGTTGTCCTCTGTGTGGCGTTTGCATGCCCCCCCCCCCGCCCCATGTCTGTGTGGGTTTCCTCCGGATGCTCCGGTTTCCTCCCACAGTCCAAAGACATGTAGGTCAGGTGAATCGGCCGTACTAAATTGTCCCTAGGTGTGAATGTGTGTGTGTGTGTGTTGTCAGCCCTGTGATGGCCTGGCAGCCTGTCCAGGGTGTGTCCCCGCCTGCTGCCCAATGACTGCTGGGATAGGCTCCAGCATCCCCGCGACCCTTCATAAGGATAAGTGGTTTGGATAATGAATATATATATATATATAAACTTTGTTAAAAGTAACACTCAACAGTAGGGAAAGTGCTCATCAAATAAGGAGCAAAATAATCCAGTGAGTCAAGTAAATTCTTCATGAGACAGTACAAGCCTGTTTCACGCCTTAAGCAATCATCAGCTTTCCACATCAGCTGACAAGATAATGGAACAAGAACTTTCTAGCAGGCTGGACAACAAGTTTGAGCTGGTCTGAGTTACTGCTGCTACATTACAGCCAAGAGAGAGGGCTACAACAGAGGCAGCGCTAACGCAGGTCATCGCATCCTTTGCAATAAAATGGAAGATGCACAGGCAACCACATTTAAAACCAGGTCTGTTGTCCCATGCTCTGGGAAAAGCTCAAGCAGTTCATCTATAAGTAAAGCAGCAGCCATTGCGCGTGCCAAAGCAAAAGCAGCAAGAGCACGAGTTTCTTTTGCTACAAATGAAATACAAATGAAAGTAGAAAGGACACGTAAAGATGCATCACTAGATGTACTGATCATGGAGAAACAAACAGCAGCTGCCATTGCTGAGGCAGAGGTCCTTGAGGCAGCCGCAGACACCAATGAGGAAAAACATAGCTGCAAAGTCGACCTCCCATTCAAGCCCAAAGACCCCAATGACAGTACTTCTGAATATGTACTTCAGCATCCCAAATCGTCTTCAGTCAATGCTGGAAATGGAACCGGATATGGAACCTCAATGCCTCCTCAACAAGATAGCACTGTTCCAGCTCCACACCACAACCAAGAGACTGATGACAACACCCCCCTCCAGAGTAACATCCCTACGCACCTGCCAGTAAAAGCGGAACTCAGAACAGACCGGACCTATCCTGCTGAAGAGAGACAGGATGATGGTTGGATCAGGGCAGTTAATGTAAACCAGTAACTCAAACCAGCTCAAACTTGTTGTCCAGCCCGCTAGAAAGTTCTCATTTCACTATCTTGCCAGCTGATGTGGCCAGCTTGTCTTTTCAGCTGAGGTGGACAGCTGATGATTGCTTCTGGCATGAAACAGGCTTGTAGTGTCTCATAAAGAATTTACTTGTTTCACTGGATTTTATATATACGTATATATATATATATATATATATATATATATATACATACATACATACATACACACACACACACACACATATATATATATATTTAAAAATATATTTAAAGAATTTACTTGAATCACTGGATTATTTTGCTCCTTATTTGTTGAGTGCTTTCCCTACCGTTGAGTGTTTCGTTTAATGAAGTTTTTATATATATATCCTTTGTCTATGAATGTCCACGAATGTGGAGGAAGAAGAGGAGGTATCATGGACGATCAAGCCCCTCCGTGGGATGTACTATTGACAGATAGAAGATGTAGCTGATACAGAAATCCTACCAGTGGCTAGAAAAGCTGGACTGAAGGACAGCACAGAGGCTCTGATCATAGCAGCACAAGAACAGGCACTCAGGACCACATCGGCTGAGGCAGGGGTCTACCAGACAAGAACCAAGATGCAGGCTGTACAAAAACATCCCTGAGCAGTCCAGCACTTAGTAGCAGAGTGTAAAATGGTAGCTGGGAAAGAGCACACTGAAAGGCATAACCAAGTGGCTAGGATAATGTATAGGAATATCTGTACTGAATACAAACCGGAAGTCCCCATGTCCAAATGAGAGACACCGCCAAAGGTTGTTGAAAACGGCAGAGCCAAGATCCTGTGGGACTTCAATTTCCAGACTGACATGTAGGTGCTGGCTAAGCAACCAGACATTGTGGTGGTCGACAAGGAACAGCAGACAGCAGTAGTGATCGATGTAGCAATCCCGAGCGATAGCATTATCAGAAAGAAAGAGCATGAGAAGCTAGAGAAATACCAATGGCTGAGGGAAGAACTAGATCAGATGTGGAAGGTGAAATCCACAGTAGTCCCAGTAGTAAACGCAGCACTAGGGGCTGTGACTCCCAAACTGGCATTGTAGGAACATCTGAGTTGTCTGTCCAGAAGAGTGCAGTCCTATGAACAGCTAAGATACTGCGCAGAACCCTCAAACTCCCTGGCCTCTGGTAGAGGACCCGAGCTTGAGGACACACACCACCCGAAAAAGGGTGAGAGGGAGATACATACATACATACATACATACATACATACATACATACATACATACATACATACATACATACATACATACATACATACATACATACATACATACATACATACATACATACATACATACATACATACATACATACATACATACATACATACATACATACACACACACAGACACACACATATATACACTACCGTTCAAAAGTTTGGGATCACATTGAAATGTCCATATTTTTGAAGGAAAAGCACTGTACTTTTCAATGAAGATAACTTTAAACTAGTCTTAACTTTAAAGAAATACACTCTATACATTGCTAATGTGGTAAATGACTATTCTAGCTGCAAATGTCTGGTTTTTGGTGCAATATCTACATAGGTGTATAGAGGCCCATTTCAAGCAACTATCACTCCAGTGTTCTAATGGTACAATGTGTTTGCTCATTGGCTCAGAAGGCTAATTGATGATTAGAAAACCCTTGTGCAATCATGTTCACACATCTGAAAACAGTTTAGCTCATTACAGAAGCTACAAAACTGACCTTCCTTTGAGCAGATTGAGTTTCTGGAGCATCACATTTGTGGGGTCAATTAAACGCTCAAAATGGCCAGAAAAAGAGAACTTTCATCTGAAACTCGACAGTCTATTCTTGTTCTTAGAAATGAAGGCTATTCCATGCGAGAAATTGCTAAGAAATTGAAGATTTCCTACACCGGTGTGTACTACTCCCTTCAGAGGACAGCACAAACAGGCTCTAACCAGAGTAGAAAAAGAAGTGGGAGGCCGCGTTGCACAACTGAGCAAGAAGATAAGTACATTAGAGTCTCTAGTTTGAGAAACAGACGCCTCACAGGTCCCCAACTGGCATCTTCATTAAATAGTACCCGCAAAACACCAGTGTCAACATCTACAGTGAAGAGGCGGCTGCGGGATTCTGGGCTTCAGGGCAGAGTGGCAAAGAAAAAGCCATATCTGAGACTGACCAATAAAAGAAAAAGATTAAGATGGGCAAAAGAACACAGACATTGGACAGAGGAAGACTGGAAAAAAGTGTTGTGGACGGATGAATCCAAGTTTGAGGTGTTTGGATCACAAAGAAGAACGTTTGTGAGACGCAGAACAAATGAAAAGATGCTGGAAGAATGCCTGACGCCATCTGTTAAGCATGGTGGAGGTAATGTGATGGTCTGGGGTTGCTTTGGTGCTGGTAAGGTGGGAGATTTGTACAGGGTAAAAGGGATTCTGAATAAGGAAGGCTATCACTCCATTTTGCAACGCCATGCCATACCCAGTGGACAGCGCTTGATTGGAGCCAATTTCATCCTACAACAGGACAATGACCCTAAACACACCTCCAAATTGTGCAAGAACTATTTAGAGCAGAAGCAGGCAGCTGGTATTCTATCGGTAATGGAGTGGCCAGCGCAGTCACCAGATCTGAACCCCATTGAGCTGTTGTGGGAGCAGCTTGACCGTATGGTACGCAAGAAGTGCCCATCCAACCAATCCAACTTGTGGGAGCTGCTTCTGGAAGCGTGGGGTGCAATTTCTCCAGATTACCTCAACAAATTAACAGCTAGAATGCCAAAGGTCTGCAATGCTGTAATTGCTGCAAATGGAGGATTCTTTGACGAAAGCAAAGTTTGATGTAAAAAAAATCTTATTTCAAATACAAATCATTATTTCTAACCTTGTCAATGTCTTGACTCTATTTTCTATTCATTTCACAACATATGGTGGTGAATAAGTGTGACTTTTCATGGAAAACACAAAATTGTTTGGGTGATCCCAAACTTTTGAACGGTAGTGTATATATATATGGTAACACTTTAGTATGGGGAACGTAGTCACCATTAATTAGGTGCTTATTAGCATGCAAATTAGCAACATATTGGCTCTTAATTGGTCATTATTACGTACTCATTAATGCCTTATTCTGCATGGCCTTATTATACAACCAGTAAGCCATTAACTATGAGTTTTCCCTCTATAACCTCAGAATTATTGCTTATTAGTAGTACCATCTCAATATGCTTTGCTTAGTATGGACTTTATAAGGTGGTAGTACCACAAGAAGAGTTATTCTCCCTTACTAACACTTAATGAATATGGTCTGTTCTTACATAACAAAACACAAAACTACAAGTGTTAATAGTGTGAAATTACTGTAAATTAAGTTTGTGTTACTTAGAATATGTTCCCCATACTAAAGTGACATCTTGATCATTACTAATTCACTAGTAATTAAGTTTTTTATGTTCCCCATACTAAAGTGTACACACACACGCATATAGAGAGAGAGAGAGAGAGAGAGAGAGAGAGAGAGAGAGATGCACACACACACACACACACAGAGTCTTCTTTATGGCAATGCAAAGTACTTATCAGCTTGATAGAACACGTGCTATGTTGACTAGAATAAAAAGAATATCAATAATAGTAATAACAAGAACAATTATAATATTAATTCATAGCCACTGTAGTTCAGTATCTGACCGGCTGGAAGTAGCCAGTGATTGGCTGCTGAGAGTTCCTCATTGTCCTCCAAAACGAGTGTGCTGGAACCCTCGTCATTCAGCGTGAACATGTGGATGGAGACGGAGCACCTCCTCAGATCAATTGGCTTAGTGTTGAAAAGACAAGACAAGAAATGAACGGGAAAGACAGTGCAATGACTTTATTCAAGAAAATGTAAATTACTCGGTGAAAAATACCGACAGCGTTGCCACGTCAAAAAAAAAAACACACTTACCGTTTCCTCCACGTCAACTATAGCCACCGTTTCGACGTGCTTCCTGAGGAAATCGTTATCGAACTCTGTCCACGTGTAGTTTCCAAAAAACATGCTGTGGCGGTTCAGCAGAGCTAAAACATGGAGCCTCACTTCAGACCGTGGCGCTGTGCTGTGTAACAGGATGGGCGTTATTACAGCAGTGGGCAGCATGACGCGAAATACTGTTTGTTGCACTTGATGGTAACCCCCCCCCACACACACACACACACAAATAGATCATAGTAGGACAGCCAGTAGATCAGTGGTTCTCAACCTTTTTGGGGTCCTGGACCCCCTGCGTATTTTTGATCTACCCTGAGGACCCCTCCACCTGATCTTGGGGGAGGGGGGTTGCAATTTGATAGAAACAGTAGAAACTGCATTTTAAATTGCATTATAGCATTTATTCACTCTTTGGGGCAAAAATAAGAGCTTTCAGTTGTAACTTAGATATAGCTAACAAAACAGAATTCTTATGCAGTAACTTTCAGATATATGTAACAACAGAATTCTTATGCAGTAACTTTCAGATATATGTAACAACAGAATTCTTATGCAGTAACTTTCAGATATACACTCACCGGCCACTTTATTAGGCACACCTGTCCAACTGCTCGTTAACGCAAATTTCTAATCAGCCAATCACATGGCAGCAACTCAGTGCATTTAGGCATGTAGACATGGTCAAGACGATCTGCTGCAGTTCAAACCGAGCATCAGAATGGGGAAGAAAGGTGATTTAAGTGACTTTGAACGTGGCATGGTTGTTGGTGCCAGAAGGGCGGGTCTGAGTATTTCAGAAACTGCTGATCTACTGGGATTTTCACGCACAACCATCTCTAGGGTTTACAGAGAATGGTCCGAAAAAGAGAAAATATCCAGTGAGCGGCAGTTCTGTGGGCGAAAATGCCTTGTTGATGCCAGAGGTCAGAGGAGAATGGCCAGACTGGTTCGAGCTGATAGAAAGGCAACAGTAACTCAAATAACCACTCATTACAACCGAGGTATGCAGAAGAGCATCTCTGAACGCACAACACGTCGAACCTTGAGGCAGATGGGCTACAGCAGCAGAAGACCACACCGGGTGCCACTCCTGCCAGCTAAGAACAGGAAACTGAGGCTACAATTCGCACAGGCTCACCAAAATTGGACAATAGAAGATTGGAAAAACGTTGCCTGGTCTGATGAGTCTCAATTTCTGCTGCGACATTCGGATGGTAGGGTCAGAATTTGGCGTCAACAACATGAAAGCATGGATCCATCCTGCCTTGTATCAACGGCTCAGGCTGGTGGTGGTGGTGTAATGGTGTGGGGGATATTTTCTTGGCACACTTTGGGCCCCATAGTACCAATTGAGCATCGTGTCAACGCCACAGCCTACCTGAGTATTGTTGCTGACCATGTCCATCCCTTTATGACCACAGTGTTCCCATCTTCTGATGGCTACTTCCAGCAGGATAACGCGCCATGTCATAAAGCTCGAATCATCTCAGACTGGTTTCTTGAACATGACAATGAGTTCACTGTACTCAAATGGCCTCCAGTCACCAGATCTCAATCCAATAGAGCACCTTTGGGATGTGGTGGACCGGGAGATTCGCATCATGGATGTGCAGCCGACAAATCTGCAGCAACTGCGTGATGCAATCATGTCAATATGGACCAATCTCTCTGAGGAATGTTTCCAGTACCTTGTTGAATCTATGCCACGAAGGATTAAGGCAGTTCTGAAGGCAAAAGGGGGTCCAACCCGGTACTAGCAAGGTGTACCTAATAAAGTGGCCAGTGAGTGTATGTAACAACAGAATTCTTATGCAGTAACTTTCAGATATATGTAACAAAACAGAATATGTATTCAGTAACTTTCAGATATATGTAACAACAGAATATGTATTCAGTAACTTTCAGATATATGTAACAACAGAATTTTTATGCAGTAACTTTTAACAATGCAAACGGGAGCGAGATCTCTTATTAAAATACAACAAATTACACTTGTGAAACAGATGTAATTAGAGAAGAAGTCCTGTTACCCTTTATAGTTTAGGTAGATAAAGGTCTCAGTCACATTTGAGTAAAATAATCCTATTTCTATAAATGTCATAGGATCTTTTTTTTAAAGATATTTTTTATTTTCACGGACCCCTTGCAATTACACCACGGACCACTAGGGGTCCGCGGACCCCCGGTTGAGAAGCACTGCAGTAGATCATAGTCAGCGTATGGTAAAGCCGGTTGGGGATTTGTGTGCACACAAGCAGCAACGTCACTCAGTCTAACAGCTATTTTACCCACCTGTGAGACTTAACATGCACCTCCACGTTGACGTTTTCTCCCTGATCGCCACCGTCCACCCGGTCACTCTCCATGCCTGGACAAACGCTTGACGATAGAGGTTTCTAACCGTGCTATCCGGCGGGTAGACAGCTCAAGTCAAATAACGTTCAACCCTGTCATAGAACGGCGAGGTTTGCCGTGCTAGCAAAGCCAACGTGCTACTAGTGTCCCCTTTGGGGCTAATTAGCTAACATTAGCAAGTCAACATGCCAAACTCGCAGGTCGGTCTTCAAGAACAGCAGAATAGAGAACGGAGGTCGGAAGTAACTTAGAACATTTACGCTATGAAACTATTTTTCGGGTTAGCCTAAATTCTGACGAGCTACTGCTTTGGTCAACTGTCAGAACGTTCGGCCGGTGAGATTTATCCGCTTGAAAGCGCGGGGGTTTTCTCAACCGGATACGCGTCATTGGTTTCGATAGTCTCTTCCGGGTCACCGTTTCCAATTCGTCCGCCGATTGTCGTAGTAGCCCTTTTAGCGAGATAACAACAATAACAAACGTGCTGTTAAACTTGCGTTTGATCATGGGGAAGAAGCACAAGAGGAATAAACCGGAGTGGAGAACAGTCGACGGTACGTATGTGCATGGAGACAATTAGCCGTCACACGAGCGGGTTTTCCCGGCGTGGTAGCGTTATGTTAGCTAGCTTAGCGAACTGAATACTCACTGGTGGCTAAGAGAGGAGACTCGTCCCCTCGGTGAAACCTCACACAAATTCATCCCGATGAATGAACGGATAGGCAAACTGTAATGTGAAAAGAACAGGCTTCTTCCTATGCTTGAGTAAAGTTGAATTGCATTAGCTATGGCAGTATCGATTAGCCGGAACCCATCACATTCATCTCTTGCACCATGTAGCTCCAGTCAATTTCCATGTACATATCACTCCACATCCCTCATTTCATCCCATCTTTGTATCGGTATATACTGCCGAGTTCCCGTATAGGTATGGTAAAGTCAGGTATTTGGCTGTGATCAGGAAATGTAAGGAAAATAATTGAAATAAACAAACCAAGAATATCTGGAAAGAGATTCACTTTGCCAGACTGTTGCATAATTACTCAACGTATTATTCACAAATTGCAGTCATAAATTGAGCATAGAGCCGTGAAGAAGTGTGATGAGTTTCGCACTGCCCAAGATGACTTTATATTTTTCTCAAAATAGTGAGTGCAAGTTAAGTCAGAAGACAAATACCCTACATCTTATTTCTCCACTGTTCACCTAGTATTATAGAGGTTCAAATCCATTACAGACATTCTAGTTTACACAAAAACAATTGGATCATACTTATGATGTTTTTTAGCATTATTAAAGTATTTAGCTTTGTTTGGTTCTTAGTTTGTGTGAGTGATGTTGCCATCCCTAAATTGTTAGACTGATGACCTCGAGAGCGGTCTTGATTTGAGCTTAACAAAGGGTAACATAATAAAATACATTCAAGAATGCAATACATGTCAGTGGAGTGTTTTGAAATGACTTTTTATGATGAATATCTAGCTTATCAGTACATGCAGGGTTTTTCCTGCATAGAGAATTACGAGGCGGCCGCCTCCGTCAAACCCCGTCCCTCCTCCGGTTCTCAGCGGGTGTTTTGATGAAAAACAGGTTTCTAAGGAGCGTTGTTGCGCTCGGTGGATGTCATTTTTAAACTGCAATTGCGACATTACGCCGTCGCCGATGTGGTGGCGCTGTATCGTAATCAGCACAGCGCACCTGGAAAGGCGTTGCCAAAACTGCCAGAGGAAAAAAAGAGCTGCATTTTCCAGATGTTGCCATTTTTGAAAAGTGTAAATTAAAGCAAAGGATTTAATGTTATATTTATGTTCAACTACATTTGAACTTTAAATGAAAACAGCAGCTTATGTTATATTTGATTTAATTTTAAACAACTTTGCTGTTAAGTGTGTAAATCAACACATTCGCATTTATGTTGCATTTAATTTAATGCTGAACAGGGCACCTTTTTTATTTTTGCACGTGTGTGCCCATGATTCGGATGGTACCACCTCCGCCTTTATTTGAGCCAGGAAAAACTCTGACATGTAATCTGTAATGTTATACATAGACCCAGAAATTCTTAGGGGATCCTGGAAATGTACTGTATGTCTGTGAAAGTCTTACGTTTTGATATGGAAAACATGTAGGGATGTATTTAACATCCATCTATATCATGCTTTACTATTTGATTCATTGTTGTGATAAACTGCTGAGATTTAATCACTAGCTGTACTGTGGGTTTTGTTTATAGACTATGAGGACAAGCCTCTTGAAAAGCCTCTGAAACTTGTGCTCAAAGTTGGCGGAAGTGAGGTCACAGAACTCTCTGGTTCTGGCCATGATTCCAGTTACTACGATGACAGATCAGACCATGAACGAGAGCGCCACAAAGAGAAAAAGAAAAAGAAGAAGAAAAAATCTGAGAAGGATAAAGACAAACATGTGGATGATGAGGAGAGAAGGCGACGAAAGGTTAGTTTAGAAAAAAAAGTTCTTTTATGTAAATAATACATTGTCTGACACTAAACCATTTTCCTATTAGGAAGAAAAGAGGAAGAAGAGAGAGCGTGAGCAGAATGAATCAGAGGCCGCAGCAGCTACTGCTGACAGTGCTGGTGTTCCAGTTGAACCTTTCACAATCCCAAAGTGTGTTACTATCGGAATAGAGGTGAGTTACCGAAGTTTCAGTGTGAATACATGTCCAGTGCATTCAGAATGGTCATCTTGGTAATATTCTTTCATTATAATCATATCTTCTCAGCCAGAGGAGAAGAAAAGGAAGAAGGAGAAATTTGACATTGAGCCTGAGGTGGAGGAGTTTCACCCTGCTGTAAAGATTGAAGTGGAGCAGCAAGGGGACAGGCCCGTCCGGGCATGCAGGACGCAGCAAGGTAAGAAAGCCCTTCTAATGCTTGAGAATTAACCAAATCTTATATTTCATGTTTGTATGAGTTATCCTTGTTGGTTTTCTCAATCATTCAACCTTTCGTTTATTCATTCATGCCCAATTAATCCAATTCAGGGTCATGGGGGCCTGGAGCCTTTCCTAGAAGGCATTGTTTCTGTTGTAAATTGTTTTGTTTTTTTCCCCCCCTCATGTCCTCGATGTAGAGAATGAGTCCACGCCTCGTCAACAACTACTGGAACATTTCTTGCGCCAGCTTCAGAGGTAAGGAATGTTGGCTCGGCATATATCAGCAGGCATATCTACCTATAATGCCAGGCTGTTGCCTTGCTTTGGGTGTGGTGTAGAGAGACTGTATGTGTTATAAAAGACCCAGAAGTCTAGAGAACATTTAAGCTGGCCCTATGGAAAACAGTTTCTTCATCCCTTCTTTGCAGGAAGGATCCCCATGGATTTTTTGCCTTTCCAGTGACAGATGCCATCGCCCCTGGCTACTCTGTGATCATTAAACATCCAATGGACTTCAGCACAATGAAAGACAAAATAACAACTAATGAATACAAGACTATTACAGAATTCAAGGTGAGGTGGTACAGAATTTAACTAAACACTCACATTTCACTGACTTGCATGAATATTTATTTGCAATGAAAGTATCATGCTGTATAAGAAATCGTTGCATACAAACCAAGCTTCAAATTACATCAGTTACATTCTCATGCATTCTTCTTCTAGGCGGACTTCAAACTGATGTGCGACAATGCAATGGTGTACAACCGACCAGAGACTGTATACTATAAGGCCGCCAAGAAACTGCTCCACACAGGCTTCAAGATGATGAGCAAAGTAATGCTCCCATCAGTCTCATGTGATCCATTTGACGGTAGCCTTTGCTGGGGTTTCCTGTATTGTGGTACAGTGTGGTACAGCGAATTGCTCAAGTGGTAACTTCATAGTTAAGTTGTTTATTGATTCATGACAGGGAACAGTGCAACCCCCTGTGCTTCAACGTTTGATCACAAATTTAGCACTGATTGTTTTGTCAGAACAAATATGTCTAACTTAGATTCTTACCCAAGGAAATTGAATGGATGTTATGGGCAAAGTATTACGCAAGACTGATGGAGTATATCAGGAGTTTTTCCATGAATTGGGTCTCTTACTTGGTGTTAATGCTCTTAAATGTAAAGCATCACCATCCCTTCCCATTCTTTTTTCTATCTTATCACTCCGTTGCCAGCTATGCAGATGAAGTAAAGCTTTATTTCATGGCTCTCCTATGTCCGCAGGAGCGGCTGTTAGCTCTGAAGCGCAGCATGTCTTTCATGCAGGACATGGACTTTTCTCAGCAGGCGGCCATTTTGGGAGATGAGGACGTTACAGCTGAGATACCCCCACCAGAGATCATCCCAATCCCAGTCGAGTCAGCCAAAAAGTCCAAGAAACAGCCAGTCAAAGATATGAAGGAAGTCATCAGGTATACCACACAATATGGCCTTATGGGAAGGTGCTGAGCACGTAACAGTTTGATATGGGAACATAAAGATACTGAGTGTATCCCTCCGTATCCTCAGTTAAGCATTTTATTGCACAGGCTATAGATAGATGGATGCAATTCAGAATTTAAGGTATTATTCTATCACTCGATCAAAAGCTGTTTTTTCAGCTCATAGCAAAGATGGAAGATATACCAAAATTTTGGTGAATCCTTGCTTTGTAGTTTTTTGTATTTCAGTTAACTTTCAATATAAGAATTCATTAAGGTGTCTGGTATGATAATATTTTGCCGCTCTTTTCCCAGCTACCTTTATGAACCGGAGGGAAATGCCTGCAGTTTGACTGACAGCACAGCGGAGGAGCATGTTCTGGCTCTTGTGGAGCACGCAGCAGACGAAGCACGGGACCGCATCAGCCGATACATGCCTAACTCTAAGGTTCTCCGCTTAACTGTATATATTAGTGGGTTAGGACCTGTGCATTGATATTACTATCACTTAATTTTGTTTTTCGCCAGCTGCAGAAGTGCTTTCATACACCGGAAACATTATAATGAATAATAACTGTATTAATGACCCGGCTGTATCTGTCACCTTGCTCAGCCCATCTGGTACATCTGAATCACAGCTGAAATCTGTTTTATTTGCAAAGGACATTTTCACATTCCAGGGTTTTTTGTCTTGTTTTGCTCACTTCATCACTCACTCCCTGTGAACCCAGTCTATCCCAGTCCCAAACTATCTCAAGCTTATAAATGCAGTGAACAAACAGAAGTTGGTGATGGAAAATCTACTCAGGATGAAATGTATTAATTGAAAAAATGAAAAGACAACGGATAACGAACCTGAAGGATTAGTTTGCAGTTTTTAAAGTGTCTTGTGGAACTGTTTACACTCTATTTTTTGAGATTTTTGTTTGTTCTTTTGTTATTTATTTATTTGTTCGTGACAAATTGGCTACAATAGAATTGTGCTGTTTGAACCACTGTGAACATTATCATAATATTCACACACAGCTACTACTAGCACGGGTCTGCAGGGAAGTGAAAAATAATTGTTCCCTTTAGAAATCCTAAAATGGTTGCTCCTTATGCATATTATTGCATACATTTTATTGGATAAATATTGGATACGGGTGGCGCAGTGGTTAGCACGGCTGCCTCACAGCAAGAAGGTCCTGGGTTTGAGCCCCGGGGTAGTCCAACCTGGGGGGGCGTCCTCTGTGTGGCGTTTGCATGTTCTCCTTGTGTCTGCGTGGGTTTCCTCCAGGGGCTCCGGTTTCCTCCCACAGTCCAAAGACATGTAGGTCAGGTGAATCAGCCATACTAAATCTTCCATGTGTGTATGTCGGCCCTGTTTGATGGCCTGGCGGCCTGTCCAGGGTGTCTCCCCGCCTGCTACCCAATGATTGCTGGGATAGGCTCCAGCATCCCCGCAACCCTGAGAGCAGGATAAGCGGTTGGGATAATGGATGGATGGAGTATTGGATGCTGGGCTTAAAGTTTGAATAAACTGACATTAAATGTCAGAGGGAGATGGAAAGGGTAATGTGTTGTTGGAAGAGTCTGTGTAACGTTTCCTTTAAATATACTTAGTGTTGACTTCATCTTTCTTCCCATTTCCAGATGGGCTACTTGCGTAAAGAGGCAGACAGTTCTCTTGTGTATACTGTTGTAAACCAGCTTGACCCTGATGCAGAAGGTTTGATATCCCAACTTATTTTGCTTTAAAGAGTAACTTCACATTTAACAAACGTTATTTGAGTGAAACACTGAGGTATGTGGCTTCATTTTAACAAAAGACATCAGTCCTGGAAAGATTCTCAATATTAGTGTGGAAATATTATATCTGCATTTCCTGTAATAAATCTGTCAACACTGGATCCCTGCTGGTTGAACTCAATAGGCGCGTGGTCCCGAATGGTCCCGTGTCCAAATACATATGTCCACAGACCCGCTTCCACTGATCAGATAGAAATTCAGATCCCAACCAACCACCTCCCCTTTCTTATATGAGATGCCCCAAAAATATCCTATTTTTAAACATGAGAATGGGCAGAGCACAGCTGACACTGGGGGGAGGGGTTACTTTTTAATTAGTGATTAAAAGCTCTACTAATTTATGTTATTCATACACTCAGGACATGCATCACATTACTAAACACAAGCTGATGTGCGTTTTGTAGAAGAAGTACATTTTTCTCTTTTGTGTTTTGCAGAAGAGGAGACCCACACTGTTGACCTGAGCTCCCTGTCAAATAAGCTACTGCCTGGTTTAACAACCCTGGGCTTCAAAGATGATAGGAGACACAAGGGTATGTTATCAGAGTGCACATTCGATAGATTCGTCAAAATAGAAGTGTGATCAGCTTGCTCATTTGCTCCAATGAATGATAAGGAGAGAAATGTAAATTGCAGGTTTATGGTTCATGATTTCCTCTCTCACTGTACAGTCACCTTCCTGAGCAGTGCTTACAACATTCAGAGCCTTCAGAAGAACTCTATATTTCCTGATCTGCTGACTGATGAGATGGACATGTTGTATTCAGCCTATGGAGATGAGACGGGGGTACAGTGTGCTCTCAGGTAGGGCGCTTTTCTGTCATGGAAAAATTTTAACACTGAAATAGCAGCGGGGTGGTTTAGTGAAGTGCCATCAAGTAGATCCACAAATCCCTACCAAGCCCAGATGTCTGCAGTATAATAGGTCACCTAAGCTGTCAGTGGCTGGTTCACATTCATCTAATGCGGTAACATTTTTATCCAACACAGGATTTATTGATTTTATTCATAGGGATAAATGGAGTTAATCTCTCAAAAGTCCAGGTAAGAAAATCAAAGAAGGTTGAATCAGTTCATCTGGATACAACGTTAATTGACAGATAAGTTTCATCACTCAATTAAGTGACATCACTTAGCTGAGCATCAATTAGTTCAGCTGTCTTTGATACCCTATCCTATGTTCCCTTTTAGTTAGTTATATATAACTGGTTCATTTTGACTCTCAGTGTACAGGAGTTTGTCAAGGACTGTGGGAGCATCACAAAGCATATGGTTGATGGGCTTCTGGATAAGATGACCGCAGGGGATCACACCAAGGCCGTCAATCAAATCCATCAGGTATCCTACAGCACCTTTAGCTGTTCATAAGAGCATCAGAATTGGTTTTAATCGTTGAAATGGCTTTATCTGTATTTATACTATTAATTTGACTTGAGTTGCTCACATATATTTAATCTTATAGAGCATATATAACTAATCCATAATAATAATCCATAACTTGTAGGCTCTGTCAGGCCAAATTGTGTCCGGGCTGCCAAAATGGTGTCCGGGTGATGTCATCGCGATGCAATCGTGACAGCTCGCATTCCTGACATTCCTCTCTTGCTGTAGTTCGTAGAGTCGTAATATTGCAGGCAAAAGCAGGTTTAATAGTGTACTCTTTAGCTACGTTAGCTAGCTAGCAAACAAGCTAGCTAACGTTATGTAGCTCGATGAAATTTTCAATAAAGATGTTCTATAAACCTATTTTCCATTAAAATGAAATGTCCAATATTTGCTATTATGTTTTTGTTCTACATCAGTGACAAGTTGGCTAGGTAGCTAGCAACCCAAAAAAGGGTCACGGAATGCGAGTTGTCACGATTGCATTGCGATGATGTCACCCAGACATATTTTGGCAGCCCGGACATAATTTGGCTCAGATCTCTGTATTCTGAGTCCAGAGTGCTAACCCTAACAACATAGGCATATTAGCCTAGATCTAATCAGATTTGCATTCATATCCACCCCAGAATAGCGTTGGGAGATTTTGCTGTTTTTGACCGCAGTGATACCTGCTCTGTGTTTATAGATGATATTTGTTATATTTCAGAAAAGAAACATGCCACTGAAGCCTGATGAAGCTAAGACCAACATTTGTGACATGCAGGTATGCTAGAGCTGTTGGAAGAAAACATTTTGCTTTTCCCCAAACGCTTGATGGTCTGATATAGGTTGTTTCGTGCTTGTTCAGATGGCAGATGGCAGTGGTCTGGGAGAGAGCGGCTCAGTGCTGGACTTCATGTCAATAAAGAACTACCCAGACATGTCTCTGGACATATCCATGCTCAACTCATTAGGTGATAATCCTCAATCAGCACACTCACCGAACGCTGCTTTCAGCATGAAGTCTGTTAGATTTTCAAAGTTGATCTTAACTGTCTCTGGCTCTGTCATCAGGCAAACCGGTTAAGAAAGAGCCGGGGCATGAGGAGGGCCAGCAACACTTTCACGACACAGACAAACTCTTGCAGGAGTTCCAGGAGACACAGGTGGACCGGGTCGGCTCCAGGCCCTCCTCCAACCTGTCCTCTCTCTCCAATGCCTCAGAGAGGGACCAGCACCACCTAGGTAACACGAACAACACAGAAATGTTGTCTGCTTGTTCTTTTTAGTCACATTTTATTTATATTTCCCCTGTACCAGTGTCATTAGTAAATTAAGTCTCGATAATGATAAACATTATTTGTATCTCATTTTAAAAAAAAACAGAGTTTACAAAGTACTTTAACCATCAGCAAGCAAACATCACCCTTAATATGTGAACGATAATAAACAAGAACGTACCACGAAAAAAGATGTGAGCAAAGTGGTAAAAATGTTGGACTAGGACAATAAAATGGCTGAAAGACAATGTCACCAAGAGGATTAAGCTGATAAGGAATTAGTGAGTCTTAATTATCTACAGGGAAGTCATTCTACAACCCTGGTGCTCTGATGCTGGTCACATTCAGTCAAAAGTCAGTTGTAGCCGAATAATATGTCTTGCTGTGTATACACTGATGAGCCAAAACATTATGACCACTCACAGGTGAACCGAATGACGTTGATCATCTCCAGAAAAGGGCACATGTCAAGGTCTGGGTAGATTAGATGGTAAGCGAACAATCAGTTCTCATAGTCAACGTGTTGCATGCTGGAGAAATGGGCAGGAGTAAAGACCTGAGCGACTTTGACAAGGGCCAAAATGTTCTGGCCAGACAACTGGGTCAGAGCATCTCTGAAACAGCAAGGCTTGTAGGGTGCTCCCGGTCAGTAATGGTGAGTACCTACAGACGGTGGTCCAAGGAGGGACAAACCACTAACCGGCAACAGGGTGTTGGGCACCAAAGGCTCATCAATGCACGAGGTCAACGAAGGCTATCCTGTCTGGTCTGAACCGACAGAAGATCTACTGAGGCACAAGTCATAGAAAAGTTTAATGATGGTTACGGGAGGAATGTATCACAACACACAGCGCACCGTGCCCTGCCGTGTACAGAGCTGCGTAGCTGCAGACCAGTCAGAGTGCCCATGATGTCCACCGTCGAAAGCAACTACAGTGGGGATGCGAACATCAGAACTGGACCTTGGATTAGTGGAAGAAGGTTGCCTGGTCAGATGAGTCCCATTTTCTCTTAGATCACGTGGATGACCGTGTACATGTGCTCTCTTTACCTGGGGAGGTTATGGCACCAGGATGCACTGTGGGAAGACGACAAACCGGTGGAGGGAGTGTGATGATCTGGCCAATGTTCTGCTGGGAAATCCTGGGTGCGGCCACTCGTGGATGTCAATTTGACACGTGCCACCTAGTCAAGTCAATTTTATTTGTAGAGCCCAGTATCACAAATTAGAAATTTGCCTCAAGGGGCTTTACAGCAACACAACATCCTGTACTTAGACCCTCACATCGGATAAGGAACAACTCCCTAGAAAAACCCTTTAATGGGGAGAGCAACTGAGGAGGGATCTCTCTCCCAAGATGGACAACGTGCAATGGATGTTGTGTTTACACAATTTACACAATACAACAATTGAAAGAGGATAACAGAATTATAATGGAATTATAAAATATATGAAAATTATGGTGAGGAGGAGGCTAAGCAGTGTCCAAACGCCACCGGAACAGCCCAGGACCTGAGCCATGTGACCTGCAATACCCTGTAAAAAAAAAAAAAAGAATTAGTCACACATCTTAGTGTGAGAAGGATATAACACTAAAACAGGATAACAAAATTACATGGATTTATAAGATATATAAAAAGAAAATGTGATGAGGGGGATGCCAAGCGGTGTCCAGGTGGCGACCACTGACACCACGGAGACCTGGGAGGAGGACAGACTGCACGTGCTCACAAGGGAGACTCACATCACACCATTCACACACAAGAAGAGAAAGGAGAAGACATCATTCAGAGAGAGAGAGAAAAGACGTGAGAGAAGAGAAACAGTTCGCAATAGTCAATAATCTCTATGCTATAATCTCATAAACAGAACAGTGGTTGGTAAATTCATTGAGACAGAAACCAACCCGCCATGCAGTACCGCTTGTGAAGCGCTCAACTTAAAGGCAACTAATTGTAGGCTGCAGCAATAAGATGAGTTTTAAGTTTGGATTTAAAGGACTCAACAGACTCCGATTGTGTGATGGCAGCAGGCAGGTTATTCCACAACCTACCTAAACATCGTTGCAGACCAGATACACCCCTTCATAGCAATGGTATTCCCTGATGGCAGTGGCCTCTTTTCAGCAGTATAATGCAACCTGCCACACTGCACACATTGTTTGGGAATGGGTTGAGGAATACGATGGATTCAAGGTGTTGCCCTGGCTTCCGAAGTCTCCAGATCTCAGTCTGATTGAGCATCTGTGGGATGTGCTGGACCGACAAGTCTGATCCACGGTGGCTCCACCTCGCAACTTACAGGACTTGAAGGATCTGCTGCTAATGTTTTGATGCCAGATACCACAGGTCACCTTCAAGGGTCTTGTAGAGTCCATGCATCGGTGGGTTGGCGCTCTTTTGGTGGCACATGGAAAACCAACAACATATTCGGCAGGTGGTCATAATGTTTTGGCTCGTCAGTGTATTTATTTGATAAATATCAACTAAATGATGGTTGCCCAGAACTGTTGCTCAAATTGTCCTTCACTACAGCATTAAAACCAAGTCTCAGCCAAAGGTCTTCTTGTTCTCGTTGCCCACAGGAAGCCCATCACACCTGGGTGTCGGTGACCAGTCTGAGATGGTTCACGACCCTTACGAGTTCCTGCAATCTCCCGAGCCGGGCTCCACAGCCAATAGCTGACCGAACACAGCCATTTGGTGTCCTGGCGTCAACTGCACTCTGCGTTTGGTCTCGATTCTGCTTGAACACTTCAAGGGGATATCAAGGACCCCTGACCTTGCTGAAGGCTGCTCGTGACTGTATGGACTATTTGTATTTTGAGGGCCAGTTTTCTGAGTTCCAATACTGTCAAATGTGTGTATATAATGAAAATGTTAAAACAAATCTTGTGGAACTGGTGTCTCACTTGCTTCCGCGGGGAGCTCAAAATCAACCTCACTGACATCAGATTATAACCGCAGGCGTTATAACAACTTTAACTCACTTAAAAACGTGGCCAATTTCAGCACATTTAGCAACGCTGGAAGCCGTAACCCTGCTGGGCTGGGTTATGCAAGCTTAGTTTGAAATGTAGTTATTGGTGTTTCAGTGTTGGCTCCTGTCCTGTGAAGAATGACCGGCTGCCCCTGAACTAATTGAAATGCAGCTCTTATGACAGCTGAAAAGCACACAAAAAAGAAAGCAAAATACGGTTTACTCAATGGAAGCCTCTTATTTGTGAAAGCAGGAACCTCCCCGCCGTCCCCATGCCTCTCCCTCGAGTTCTTCTCTCGGGAACACGGAGCCGTTTTATTAGGGGTCCATAACCCCCGAGACTTTAAGAGGCGAAGAGAAGAACACGTGACGCCTGTGAGTCTTTCCTACGGACCTGATGACGGGCTCGCCACACGCCGAGCCCGCGCGGTCACCGGTGACTGCGCGATGGCACCGAGCATGCGCAGAGCAGAGGCCAGCGGAGACGGTCCTCATGGCGCTGCGCTTGCCCTGACGCTCTCGCTCGGGGACGGTCCTTTCCCTCGAGTTGAGAAAGAAGCCCCGCGGGTCGTCCGACCACTTTTAAGGGTGTCTACGGGGACTTGAAGTGTTTTGTTTTCGTCGACCGGCCGAAGGCGTTTTTTTGCGCCATGCGGGCGCATCGCCTAGTGAGCACACCTGCCCTGCGCCACGTTAATAATGGGCAGTGGAGCGGAGGAAAACCATATTGTTAGACTACCTGAGCGACACTGGGGGGGGGAGGCAGCCTCCGGGTTTATGTTGCGGTCGCTGAGCCTGATCAATAAAAGGTAAGCCAACTTCTTCAGAGCTATTTCAGTTTTTTTCTTTTTTTAATATTTCTGTGAATTTTATTTTGTTAGAAGATGTGAAAATAAAAAAAAGTGAGCAGAGCAGCGGGGAAGGGTGCCAAGAGGTGAGACAAAGGGCCTCCTTCATCCCAGTTGTCATGTCTCGGTCCTCTTCCCACCACCGTGGAAACTATGGCTGCGTTATTTGTTTAAGCAAAACCGCCGCCACTGCCGAACCTGCCGAGGGCGCAAACACTCGCCATGGGGATTTACTACCGTCCCCGCAGGACAAACTTAACCTGCACCACCCGATGGACTGAACTAGACACCCAAACTTACTGTTGTGTATTGCAAACACCCAGATCACCAGTTGCGCGTTTATCAATGGTCGTTGGATGATGTCGTAGTTACCAGAATGGTTTTGGGTTTTTTTTTTTTAAAAAGAAATGTAAATGTAGAATTGCTTCAAGCAAGACGGGGACATGATCATTTATTAAACTTTAGGTTTTAATTAAAAAAGAAAACAAAAACAAACAAACATTGAGGCGTTGAAGCCTCTGGACACAGATGGGTTTATTGGAGACTACGGCTGATTCGACCTGTTTGGGGCTGAAGTTGGACGGATCTGTTCTGTGACGTCAACGTATGCCCTAAAAGAGCCTGAAGCGCGAGTCGCCCCGGCCACAGATGTCCGGCTCCGATTGCACGCGCAGCCCTGCGCGTTTCCCATGGAAACCGTGGCTTTTAATTACAACTCGAGCGCTCGCTCGCCGCTTGCGGCAGCGAAGGTCGAAAACAAAGCCATTTCCAGAGAACACGCGAAACGTTAAAATCAATAAGACAAAATCCTGATTTTTGTTTTATTTTTTTTCATTTAGCTTTTCGTTACCCCAAATTTGAACACTACAACGCTTCCAAGTCGACGTCTTGCGTCAATCGCACGTTAGCGCCCCTGGTGGCCTGAGACAAAAACCCAAGAACGCGTCTGTCAGAAGACGCGCGCCCCGTCTACACTTGGTTTTAAAATGCGTTTTTTTTTTTTGGCAATCGGACCACAAGAGGACAGCGTTAAATACAAGTGTATTGGTTGCAATTTGATAGAAGCAGTAGAAACTGCATTTTAAATTGCATTATAGCATTTATTCACTCTTTGGTGTAAAATAAGAGCTTTCAGTTGTAACTTAGAAATAGTTAACACAACAGAATTCTTATGCAGTAACTTTCAGATATATGTAACAAAACAGAATATGTATTCAGTAACTTTCAGATATATGTAACAAAACAGAATATGTATTCAGTAACTTTCAGATATATGTAACAAAACAGAATATGTATTCAGTAACTTTCAGATATATGTAACAACAGGATTTTTATGCAGTAACTTTTAACAATGCAAATGGGAGCGAGATCTCTTATTAAAATACAATAAATTACACTTGTGAAACAGATGTAATTAGAGAAAAAAGTCCTGTTACCCTTTATAGTTTAGGTAGATAAAGGTCTCGGTCACATTTGAGTAAAATAATCCTATTTCTATAAATGTCATAGGATCTTTTTTTTTAAAGATATTTTATTTTCACGGACCCCTTGCAATTACACCACGGACCACTAGGGGTCCGCGGACCCCCGGTTGAGAAACAGATTTAAATGACCCGCCGAGTTTCGTGTGGAACTATTCGGCGGCTACGTGAACCACGTGACCCTCTCGCGTTCTGACCCCTCGTTGATTGACGTAACGCTCTCTTTCTAGGGCTCTGGTAACAGCGCGCCAACTTTCGAGAAAAAACAATGGAGAGGAAGGAGAGTGTATGTGGTTGGAGTAGAGGTGAAACGAGATGCCTAATGCAGAAGAATCAGTCCTGTCGGTCTCAGCAGTTGGAATAGTCTGTAGATGTATATTAGTGCTTCAACCGTTAGGTATTGTTTTCACAGCTCGTCGGCAAATCTGGCGCTTGACTGAGGCCCTTTGACCTTGTAGCGGAAGTGACGTAGACAGACGCTCTTCTTCGGGGTAACGAAATCTGATCACAAGTGGGGCGCAGGACGCATTTGGAGACGCATAATAAACGTGGGTGTAAACGGCGACGTGTCTCGCTGCCCACTTGTGATCCGATCGCCCAAAATCTCATTTTAAAACCAAGTGTAAACAGGGTGACGACGCTGATCAGAGGGCTCTTTATCGACCGGAGGCGGAGGAAACGTGATCCATCAATGCCGGGCGCCGGTGGTTGCACCATGACAATAAACGAGCGTGGAAGATCTGGATCATGTTGACAAAATATTGAGAATGAAATCACCAATTAAGCTTGGGCCAAACACTGAGAACACTCAAGAGGAAAAAGTGTTGTAGGTGCTAAAACACTTGAACTGTATGCGTCTTATCAGAGCTGGAATATGTCAATCAATATGTCAATCAATCAATATGTCGCCCAGACAGACCTGAGGTCCATTCACTCATCTACTTCCTGAAACACCCGATGGAGGGTCTTTCATGAACTGAGTTTAGTCCTTAAACCAGGCTTATTTCAGCCAGCCTGGTGAACCTCAGGGTTAAACTGTTGCCTAAACCAAGCTTGGAGAAACGCCGTCTGTGCTGCTGTGGTGGTTTATTCTTAGAGCCAGACCAGGGGCCTGCATGGCAAAGCAGCATTACTGAAGATAACTGAGTAAAATCTGCTGTCCCCAAAATCTGGAACATGGACTGAAGTAAAACGAGTTATTAAAAGGCTTTACTCAGTGCAGTTATCTGGCTTATCCTGCGTTATGATACAGGCTCCTGGTCCAGACCAGGTTCAAGGTTCACAGTGGATCCCACACACTTTCTTTTTATGGCACAGCCCCTGTGTGAGTCCCATCATTTTATCAATTGTGATTTTACAGCTATAAATAAATTGCAATTTGAATTTTCAAAATTTCTAATCAATTTTTTTTGGGGGGGGGGGTTTCCCCTCTATGGATGTAGTTTTTTATTTTTATTTTTTTATCCACTTCTTTTCAGGGACTTCAAATGTATTTTAGAAGTCGGTTCGAGTTGTAGGCCTGTTTTAAACACTGTGTGGATGTGGCTGTCTACAGATCAACACTGATGTGGCAGAGAAAAACAAATGGACATCACATGCTTTTACTCAAAATGCCTCTGCCTGAGCAGGAAGATGCTGGACAGTAACGCTATTAAAGCTGAATAGCTGATAAAACTACAGATAACTGAAGTAGAAGTCACTGTAATGAAACACCAGTTACTATCGACTACTATTGATTTCTAGATAAATCTAACAGGTTAACAATGGCTCTGTGTGTGTGTGTGCATTAAAATTTGCATGAGGTGACAGACCATGTAAAGCCTGTTCATCTTTTAGCCAGATCATAAAACTTTATTGATCAACATCTGGAAAGATCGGATTACGACACAGAGCAGAAAGCAAGAACAAGGCAGACTGACGGTCACCTTTCGTGTTATAAGACGGAGAAAGATGCAGGAAATTGGATGCATATAAGTTGGATAAATAGTAGTATTGTATTACGTAAACCTGACAGATCTCATCCCATATCCAGCATGTCATTCAGAATAATATTCAGCATTTAGAATATAACCAATGCCCTGTGGTGCTTTACTTGGTTGTCAGATCTCTTACTGCAGCCAATATAACGTCCATTTTGAAAATGGACGTTATAATTTAACTGTATTAAAACCTCAGGTTGACCACACCTGTGCCCTTGCTGCTCTTCTGTCGCGGTCTCGGTGTTGCGGCACTTTTGATGCGGGAGTTATTACACGTCGGTATTCTCCATGGGTAACTTTCACAACTAAAAGGGATCCGGAGGTAATAAGCCGTCTACCTCGGCCTCCTTTCTCTCGACACGCGGGAGGGAGAAAAGTCCTTGTGTTTAACTCATTTCCCTAACTTATTTCCTGTGGCAAATGTGGCCACGGTCTGCGGTAGCTAGTCTCATTTTATCGTGTAGGTCTTTGTCGAGGAAAAGTGTGGCCCGTTTATTCTCTCTCGGTTGTCTGTCCGTCAGTCTTTCTCCCCCTCTGTGTTGTCAAGATGAGCTGCTGCAAGGCCCGAAACAGCCGCGTCACCCCTATGGCCAGCAGCAACATAAGAAGCAAGATGGCTCCCTCCAAGCCTCCTCGAATCAACGGGTGGTCATGGCCACTTCAGGTGTTCCAAGTGGTCTGCTGGCTGGTCTTTACCTACATGGCCGTAGCTGGATTTGGTATTTACATTCCTCTTCTGCCTCGGTTGTGGAAGTATATTACCTATGCTGTATCCTTTATACTGAGCTGAAGTTTTGCTGTATGAGGGTTTGATATCTTCTTTTTTTTTTAAGGTGCTTTGTGAAACACTTCTGCTTTCCTAAAAGCATATTAAGAGTAGTTGATATCAGCTGGGCTTGCTGAAAGGTACTGATTGAAACAAAGGGAAATATGTGCACACACACAAACACTGTCCCTTGCATTCACAAACACAGGTGCGAGGCCAGCAGAGCTGCTGTTTGACACCCTACCCCCCAGAAAGACCTGGTTCAAACCTGCCCCCCCTGCAGTAAAGTATGCAGCAAACCGTATCTACCGAGGATGTTCAAAAATGGAACCGCGGCACGGTGGCCCAGTGGTTAGCACCGTTGCCTCACAGCAAGAAGGTCCTGGGTTCGAACCCCAGGCTGTCCCAGGTCCTTTCTGTGTGGAGTTTGCATGTTCTCCCCGTGTCTGCGTGGGTTTCCTCCAGGTGCTCCGGTTTCCTCCCACCATCAAAAAGACATGCATGTTGGGGTTAACACCCCTGTCTGTGCTCCTGAGCAAGGCAATGGAAAGAAGAACTGGAGTTGGTCCCCGGGTGCTGCAGCCGCCCACTGCTCCTATGCAATAGGATGGGTTAAATACAGAGAACAAATGTCATTGTGACAGTACAATGACAAATAAAAATGGCTTTCATTTCATTTCATGTTGGCCAGGTGCTGTGTATCCACTACCTTTCTATTTGAATTTGTTTGCCTTGCTTGCACTGGCTTATTTTCATTCTTTTTTATTAATTATTATCACTGAACAATGGAGGCTGAGATTCAAGTATAGATTTATTCATTGCACCTTGAAATGTAAGGTGTCTTGCCTATTTTATCAAGGAATAGGCCTTTAATGCATCCCCGAGTCTCAATCCCCCCCTCCCATTTTCGCCCCAATTGTACTTGGACAATTACTCCACTCTTTCCGAGCCGCCCCGGTCGCTGCTCCACCCCCTCTGCTGACCTGGGGAAGGCTGCAGACTACCGCATGCCTCCTCCGATACATGTGGAGTCACCAGCTGCTTCTTTTTACCTGACAGTGAGGAGTTTCACCAGGGAGACGTAGCGTGTGGGAGGATCACGTTATCCCCCCCACGAATAGGCACCCCAACCGACCAGAGGAGGCGCTAATGCAGAGACCAGGACACATACCCACATCCGGCTTCCCACCCGCAGACACGGCCAATTGTGTCTGTAGGGATGCCCGACCAAGCCGGAGGTAACACGGGGATTCGAACCGGCGATCCCCGTGTTGGTAGACAATGGAATAGACCGTGATGCTACCCGAAACCCCCCCCAGTCTCAAATTTGAATTGACTATCCAGCTACCACAAATGCTGGTCTACCCTTTGGTCACTGGTTAGTAATTAAGAGTGGACTTCTGAGCTAGACAAGGGTTTTGTTGTGAAGATTTCTGTGTAAGCTGTTGTCGTGCCAGACATTGCCTACTTTGTCTCAGTTACTATACCCTCCATTCAACCAAAGAGCCATGTCTTGGCTTCTTGTTGGGCATTGAATGCTATATGACGTCAACATTCAATTCAGATGGCAGATGGGGGGTTGCTGGTAACGGTAACGGTTGATTTCTTCATAAGATGCTTTGTGTGTACAGCGGCGGCTCCCCCCAATGGTCACACTTGTCCACATGTGCTTGTCTGCAGCTGAACTCCTGCGTTTTATCACGGCGAGATGGCAACATGTCCCAAACTTCAGCACTTCTCTGTCCTTGACTCTCGCTGTGCGCAGGTGATCGGCACCACCTTTGTTGTACATTTTGTCACCCATCTAGCGGCGACGAGTGTGGATCCAGCAGACGCCGTTGTCAGGGCCAAAACCAGCTACGTCAGTCCGATGCCAATATTTGACAGGTCGAGTCAGCCACATGTCATCCAGGATCTACACTGTTACCTCTGTGACGTCCAGGTGTAGGTATCCCACGCAGCAGTCGCCTCTTAATAGTTATCACTGGATGTAATGATGATGATGATGCTTGGTAACTATCTAAAGGTTGCATTTGATGTGATTGCTTCGTTGTTATCTGCCATTACTCTACTCCAAGCATCGAGCACCCATCCCCGCTGTTATTTATCGTTTATGTTACTGTGCGGCACGTTGGCGCAGTGGTTAGCGCTGTCGCCTCGCAGCAAGAAGGTCCTGGGTTCGAACCCCGGGGTTGTCCAACCTTGGGGGTCATCCCAGGTCGTCCTCTGTGCGGAGTTTGCATGTTCTCCCCGCGTCCCCTTGCATCAGATCTCCATGCATTATTTCTTCCAGTGATTTATATGATATGAATCCTGTATAGTGTGGCTACTGTAAAGTTGAGGCCCACCCCCATATTTTATTGATAAACTCCCTCTGTCGTGCATAGACTTTATCTAATATTTTCTCTAATTTTGTAGACATAGAATTCCACCGATGCTCATATATAATATCCAAGAGTTCCCGCAAACAAACCGAGTCGGATTCCTGCTGTTTAAAACCGAACCTACCCGGACACATGGACCACTATTGTACACACAAAACTGACTCCTGTTTCTGATCTTCACGCAGCGGCCCCAAGGTCAAACACTGTGGCGTTTGCAACAAGTGTGTGGCAGACTTCGATCACCACTGCAAATGGCTGAACAACTGTATCGGTGGACGCAACTACTGGTAAGAGGGAGTTTCAATTATGATCAATTTTGACCTGTGTGTTTGGAACGTGTGGTATGATTGGTGAATTAATGGCTTTATTTTTGGTGCCGTCCCTCCAGGTACTTCTTTTCAGCGTTATTCTCTGCGACGCTCGGCACCCTCCTGCTTCTTCTGGTCCTTTTGTTCATATTCATACAGCACTACCTGGAACCCGGCAGCCTGCGGACAGCCCCGCAGTTTGACGGTGAGACTCGACGCAGTGTGTGACCTGCTTTACCTGACGGGATGAATGACGCGGCAGACCTTCGTACTGGTCATGTTTCTTGCTGATGCAGTACTCCAGTGTGAAGAGACCCACTGTTTGTAATTTTTCCATATTTGGGAACTAGAGTTTTATTTTGCACCCTGCACAAAAGAGACACTCCATTCACTAGTTTTCCTTGCTTCCCTTGCCTACTGAACACAGATATTCTAGTTTATTGGGGCGGCTGGGTAGCGTAGCGGTCTATACCGTTGCCTACCAACACGGGGTTCGGCAGTTTGAATCCCCGTGTTACCTCCGGCTTGGTCGGGCGTCCCTACAGACACAGACGATCGGCCGTGTCTGCGGGTGGGAAGCCGGATGTGGGTATGTGTCCTGGTCGCTGCACTAGCGCCTCCTCTGGTCGGTTGAGGTGCCTGTTAGGACGGGAGGGGGAACTGGGGGGAATAGCGTGATCCTCCCTCGTGCTACGTCCCCCTGGGGAAACTCCTCACTGTCAGGTGAAAAGAAGTAGCTGGCAACTCCACATGTATCGGAGGAGACGTGGTAGTCTGCAGCCCTCCCCGGATCAGCAGAGGGGGTGGAGCAGCGATCGGGATGGCTCAGAAGAGTGGGGTAATTGGCTGGATACAACTGGGGAGAAAAAAAGGGGGGGGGGTCAAAAAAGATATTCTAGTTTACAACTTTGTGTTGCATCCCACATTTCATGTAGCTCAAATTTGTCGTGTCCAGAATCAAATTCGGCTAATAAAACGGAACGCCAGGAATGCCAACATCAGAGTTTTGAGCTTTATGTGGGCAGCAACAGGTAGCCAGCGTAAGGACACAAAGAGAGGACTGCTGTGTGCAGATTGAGACAGTTGGGGAAACCCGGCACGCAGAATCATTTTGGATCCACTGAATTCACTAGAGATGGATGGCAGCTACCTAGGAGGCCCATATGGAACCGGTACCACGGCTGCTAGTCAATGGGCAGGTCTGTGTTATGCTGGTGGTGGATGAGCAAATAAACCTGGAGGATATTGGTAGACAGAGGGTGTTGGAGGGCTCGACAGTGAGCCTTCTGAGGTGTTGTGGGCCTAATTCCAAAAAAAAAAAAATTGGTGAAGGAAGATGCTCACTTGATGACCCCAGTGAAATACTCCTGCTGGCACTCTTAGTGGTAGTGGTTGGCTTGCACTGGCTGGGATACTAGTGAGATGTCCACTGCAGCAGTCTAGTTGTTAGGGAACTGGTGTTTAGACCAGGAGCTGTGTGGCATGTACTGATGGGCACTACCTGATTTTGCGGATGTAATATCAAGCAAAGTGGCAGGAACGGGACACAGTCGTAATATGGTCATAGAATGATAATCTGTTGTCAGTCATCACCCCAAGGTAATTCACTGAACCGGAAGACATGATTATTGATGTACTGAGGCTGATCAATAAATCCCTGGGGATGGAGGAGTTAGCAGGACTAGTAGCTCTGTTTTGGATAAATGAGCTGGAGGTGATACTCCCTCACAAGGTTTACAACGATTTACAAGAAGGTTTAGAAGGTTTACAGGATGGTTGTGAGACCAGCTATGTTATATGGTTTGGAGACAATGGCGCTGAGGAAAAGACAGGAGGCGGAGCTGGAGGTGACAGAGTTGAAGATGCTAAGATTTTTATGGGAGTGATGAAGAAGGACAGGATTAGGAACGAGGATATTAGAGGGACAGCTCAGGTTGGACGGTCTGGAGACAAAGCAAGAGAGGCAAGATTGAGATGGCTTGGACATGTGCGGAGGAGAGATGCTGGGTATATTGGGAGAAGGATGCTGAATATGGAGCTGCCAGGGGAGAGGAAAAGAGGAAGGCCAAAGAGGAGGTTTATGGATGTGGTGAGAGAGGACATGCAGGTGGCTGGTGTGACAGGAAGATGCAGAGGACAGGAAGAAATGGAAACAGATGATCCACCGTGGTGACCCCTAACGGGAGCAGCCGAAAGTAGTAGTAGTAGGTGGTACTCCCTCATCCAAGCAGACATGTCAGTCAGGCAAGTGGCAACCCTTGTCGACACTTCAGTGTCATCCGGTGGAAAGGAAAAGTAGAGATGGGTATCATCAGCATAGCAATGGTAAGAAACGCCATGTGCAGGGATTGAGCCAATAATAGTAGCATAGATAGTAAAAAGGAGTGGGGCAAACACCGCACCCTGAGTTCCACCGTCAGAATAACGAGCATCAGAGTCTCGTATATGAGGTGGGCTCGAGGACACAGAAGTTGATAGGTTCATAGGAGATGGAGAGCAGAGGTTGCGACGCTAAGTAAGAAAGGTAGTATGAGGCAGCACAGTTACAAGTTGAGGTGGAGGAGGTCAGAGGCTTGTGTGTTGACAAGGTAAATATGAAAATTGCCAATCAAACTTGTACATCCTCATATTATTAGTTCATCTTAAATATCAACCTTGTAGTCACATATTAGGATAGTGTGTATGTGTGTTGTAATATCTCATACCCCTTGTCTCCTTAGGTGTACTGGGAAATGGCACCTGGCTAGTGTTCTTGCCGTTGGCATCAATACAGATTAGCTCTGCTGGTCTCCTCGTGTTAGCCTTCATAACCATTATGATGTGCATTACCTGTCTGCTGCTCTTGGGTCACCTGCTATGCCTACACTTTTATCTCTGTGAGTAACAGTCGTTTTCCTTCTGTAAATGCAGCGGCTTCATTTTGAAGCTTTATCGTTATTTTTCGTGCAACTTTGCCTGCCCTCAGTGAACCTAATCATTGTTGTTTTGGTGTTTCCCTCTCGGCGATGCAGTGTACAGAGGCATGAGCACGTTCGACTACATAAAGGAGCAGCGGCAGAAAGAAGCCGCCATGAATCAAGACCGCAAAGCAAGACTATCTCAAGTTGCAAGAAGCAGTAACAAGGCAATGCAGGTCACTTCTACCTCCACTCCGTTCCCCTTGTCGCTCTCCTTCACACCGTCGTCCATATCTTCACTTCATTTGTGTCTTCACTTCCAGAACTCGGGCAACACTATAAACTGTGAGCCAGCGATGCCACACAGTTCAAGGTAAACTCAGTTTTAACATGTAGGGTTTTAAAAGGGGTTCTGGTAATGTTACTTACTAGCTCTGCCTGGGCTTTTCTGCAGTATGTGCAAATTTGACAATGGAAGACCGATGACCAGCCGCCTGCCGGAGTCCGCCTGCACTGAGGTGAGGAAAGGCTCCTTTGACGAATTTATTTGTCTGGTTTTTCTCAGATGTTTTGAATTATCGCGATTTAAAAACCTGGATGTTTCTGGTCTAGTTGGACAACTTCGAGCACCCGGAAGAGAAGGAGAACGGCGGCTTTCATTATGAAATAGAAAACCCCTCAGAGAGGATAAAAAGTAGGTTTGCAAACCTCATTGGATTACTGCAACGTGATGCGTTTTTGCTTTTGAATTTTACAGTCCTAAAATGAAAGTGGATTTATCTTGAAGAGAAAAGACCAAGGTCTTCCTTTCAACTAACGTGTATAAAGAGTAGAAAAAGTAAAGATGATCTGGAACAACTGTGACTTTTTTTTTTTAGATGCAGTAAAATGCATGGGGTTCAATGTGGATGGGTTATTTCACACTCAGGACCTTTGCTTCATCTCTGTGTGTCTGTCTGTTTGTGTCTCTGTCTGTCTGTTCTGTGTGTGTGTCTGTCTGTGTGTCTGTTCTGTGTCTTTGTCTGTGTGTCTGTCTGTGTGTCTCTGTCTGTCTGTTCTGTGTTTGTCTGTCTGTCTGTGTATCTGTCTGTGTGTCTGTCTGTCTGTCTGTCTGTGTGTCTCTGTCTGTCCTGTGTGTTTGTCTGTCTGTGTGTCTCTGTCTGTCTGTCTGTCTGTCTGTCTGTCTGTCTGTGTATCTGTCTGTCTGTCTGTCTGTCTGTCTGTCTGTCTGTCTGTCTGTGTATCTGTCTGTCTGTCTGTCTGTCTGTCTGTGTGTCTGTCTGTCTGTCTGCCTGTCTGTCTGTCTGTCTGTCTGTGTGTCTGTGTGTCTGTCTGTGTGACTCTGTCTGTCTGTTCTGTGTGTCTGTCAAAGATGAAACAGCCTTGAGTGACATGAAAACCTCGATGCCCAAAGCGGAGGAGAAGGAGGAGGAGGCTCAGAGTCCCGAGCGGAGCAGCGTGAGGTCTGTGGACGGTGTTCCTGGGGTGCAGAACCCACTGGGGAGCTCCGTCATGGCCCCAGACGACGGTCCCCAGTAGCGGATGTCTGCCGCGGCGCGGTGTGCCTCGACACGCAACACTCAGGACATTTTTAAAAACTGCTTTATGAAAACTGAGCCATGTGTTACCACGGACGGAGGAGGACTGGCCCCGGTGCCAGAGCCCTGACGTCAACTGGACATCTTTTTTCCTCTATCCTTTTTTAATGTTTTGTGTTGGCACGTTTGCTATCACTTTTGTAATTTACTGAAATTTTATAACGTGTTGTCGTTAATCTTAAAATGCGATTTTAGCACATTTTTTAAATGTAATGCTTTTTTTTTTTAAATTGATTATTTCCCATTGGGATGATGTGCCTTGTTCAACTTCTCGTGATTTGGAAGTAAAGTCTGAAAAATATTTTCCCATCGTTTTTTTTGGGGGGGGGGACTTTTATTTCCACCTCGCCACCACACGGGGGCGCTGTCGCAGCAGCTTTGGGCGCGCGCGACCTCGCCGGCGCCCGGCGTTGTTTTATTTTGGCGAGCTGCCACGGTAACGAGCCTGTTCGTCTGGCTCTTTCTGCGGCTCGGACGCACGCGTCTGGAACCCCGCTTGTATTTGGGGGCCCTCCAAGTCCTCTCGGCCAGGCCCCTGTGGGCGCAGGCTTACGCAACGTCCCCTCACGACGGCCGGTTGTGTAACCGACTGCCAATAGAAAACGCCGGGCTGCAGCCTCGCAACACCAACCCAGCGGCCTCTTTAAGGGACGGCGGTGCAAAAGCTGACGAGTCGTCATGTGGAGCGTGCCAAAACGGACCTGTGTTTGGTTCTTCCTCTCATTTTATGGCCTCTCGCTATATGCTTGCTGATTATCACGACTTGGTGTTGAGATCTGAGAGTTGATTGGTTAAACGGCGCCGTGCGTGTGCGTGCGTGTGCGACGTCTCACTTTGCACACTGATGGGCGCTGTATAAACATAACGGTATCGTATAAACGCCGCTCTCACGCCTCGTTGCGACGCTGCGACGCCTTGTCCGCGTATTTACCGGCCGCCCCCGACGTGGCGTCCGCGCCGAGTGTGACGCGTCGGGACGGCGGACGGGAGCGAGGCTCGTCGCTTTAATGAGCGACCAATCAGGGCGCTCGCGCTGCCTCGGTGGGGGGGGGGGGATTGAACCATCATCCACCTTCAATCTCGAGCAGCTGGAGGAACGCGCGAGTCGCCGAGACCTCGTCCCGCTGTGATGGTGGCCAGGACCTGACAGCCGAGCAGCGCGAGAGGGGGGCAAGATTACGTCAGCAGGTGACTGTAGAGTCCAGTACGGTACATCTTTCTGAATATACGGTGGGGAGGGGGGGTGGGGGTCCTGGTCCTGGCTTCGTGTCCGGCATTGTAGTCCTCACAACAAACGGCACGTATCTCTTAGCTGCTGATTAATTTGGCCGTGGTTTCGTTTTTGCTTTGGTGTGTTATATCTCTTCTTCTGTTGCCTTGGTGTGGTAGAATAATGCTGAGCGAGGTGCCACTGTGATATATATATGTATATATTTATATAAAATATAAAGTGGGGCTTGACTTCGTCGTGGGTTTCCGCGGATGAAACTGTCGGTGACGCGGTTCGCAGGTAGTGCCCCGCTCTCTGTCACGCGCCGCGGGAACAACAACAGTGGTCACGTGGTCTCGCGTGTCGCCGCGCCGCTTTCGCAGGTTTACGTAACCCGCGCAAGAAACGGAAGTTACGCCGCGTCGTAACTCGAACCAGCGACGGTTTTCTAAGCGCGGGCCTCGGTAGCACCTGTGTGGCCGGTGCGCCGCGGTGATTGGCTGACCCTGTCTCGTTGCCCCTGTGATGTGAGGCTCGTGCAGTGCAGGTACTCCGCGTGAAAACCTTATCTGTGCTTTAATTACCCCCCCTCCCCCCCCCACGAGGAGGATCAGCCCCACGTCCTCAGCTGTGCGCGTGTGCTTTTACAGCATTTAGATCAGCGTTGTTTCTGGAAGATGCGCGCGGCCGTGTTATGATTTACGAGTACGCCCCCTTCTGTTTCACAGGTGCGGGGGGGGGGTGGTGGTGGGGGGAAACACTTTCCACCACGTGTTTATGACGCGTTGATTGGCGGTTGGCAGATTATTAATGACAGGGCTGGGATACTCCCGTTTTGACACGTCTTCCAGCCCAGGAGCTGAGTCACGTTACTCCTACCGGAGCCATGATGTTCAGAGGGGGCCATGAGGATGCTCATGGTGTTCGTTTCCTCCCCAGTGGATGATGGGCTTATAGCCCCCTTCTCCCCCATATGTTGGATTAGGCACGCATGAGGAGAGGAAACGCTCGTTTGTCCCAGATTTCCCCGCGCTGGGCTGCAGCACGCTGGTCCGAGAGCCACTGGCTTCTGTCATAAGCGATTAACCTCAAGGTGTAAATGAGTCTACTTTGTTTGCCACGACTCCTCTCGCATCCAGGTCAGCTCCTGAAACCGAGGGCAGAAATAAATACTGCAGGGCTCGCTGCTGGTATCACCATCGCCCAGGTTTTGTGTCGTAGGAAAGTCTCTAGAGCAGTGTTTCTCAACCCAGTCCTCAAAGACCCCCTATCCTGCAGATTTTCATTGTAACCCTGCATAGGTAGCCCTGCTTGTACTTACTCGACCAAGCATCTCGCAGCACTTAATTATGCAAGGTGTGCAACATCTGACATAATTCATTGCTGATTGGTTGAATAACTACAAACGGGTACCTATTCAGGGTTGCAAAGAACATATGCAGGATAGGGGGTCCTTGAGGACTGGGTTGAGAAACACTGCTCTAACATCTAACCAGGGTCGGTGAGGGGTTTGCCTGGACTAACTCACAACAGGAGCTGGTGTGTAGTTGGAACAGCTGACAATTTTATTGCCTCACACAACAGCAAAATATACACAGCGCTGACTTTTACATAAAAGAATTGAAATAAAACAAAATAGAGCTCGTTAAAGTGAATGAAATAATAAACCTCGTTCAGATCACAACCCTCAGTGAGTGTTAGCAGTTGGAGGTGAAAGAAAAGGTCGGCTCCTTGTCCGTGAGTGTGTGTGTTGGTCCAGGAGTTCGGTTCCTGATCCGTGAGTGTATTGGATATGCTCCAACCATGACTATTTCTACCCTGGTAGAGGCAATAGGCTGGTGTGTATGGGTTCTTATCTGCTGTCTGGATGATGATTCAGGCTCGTCAGACGGTTCCTGGGCCAGATCCTACAGAAGGCCACCGCTTCTGTGATGGTCCACAGTCTCACCGGGCTGGGCTCGCCATCACCATCTTCCAAATTCTATCTGGTGGTTCAAAAAAACAACAATCGGACTTCCAAACACTTAAAACTCAACAGACCTCCGTCTCGTAAGCTCACAGATGAGATTCTGATCATACACAACACTCTTCACAATCGAAACATGTCAATAACTTTCCGAGGCTACGTATAATGAAATTCAGCCGTCGGCTCAAGAGCACAATTTCCAGGGTGTTCACAAAAAGAAAAGAGAGAGAGAGAGAAAAGAAAGAAAAGTAAAACCGAAGGCTGAGTTCAACATCAGTAATTTGATAGTCGCCAGGAATTTCATCACATTTCGTGTTTCACGACTTCCTTTCAACACTAAATTAGAGCTGCAGGATGACCAGTAGCTGAACTGGACACACAGGTTGGCCTTCACGCCGATACGAGAACATCTCAACACGAACCGTCCTTAATGAGGCCAGGTGATGATGCAGTTTTACATCGCAGACTTGGGGGGGGGGGGGTTATGTCTTAAAAGCATAAATCGCAAAACAAAGCAGCGGTGACTGGATCGCCGTCAGATTCCCAGGCCCATCGGGACGCGTCTGCCGCGTTCGGCGTCGTTTGTTTTGCACCGAGAAGTTACGTAAGGACCCCTCGGCCTCCTGCATGTCGACACGCACTGCGGCTCCGTTTGTGTGGACGCCGCTGCCAGCGAGGAACAGTGCTGCTCCTCACTGTTTCACCACACGCGGATGGATGACATCTTGGTCTCTGGTTCGGGGGTGGAGGGGGGGACAGGGACAATGTGGGGACCTCAGACCTAAGGCCCATGTATGATGATGTAATCCCCCCTCTCTCTCTCCCCGTCCCCGTCTCCCTCCGACCGTCCTCTCTCTCGTTGTCTCCCGGTGAGGACGCGGCCGGCTGCGGTCTCCGGGGGACTCGGCTGAGAGGAGCGGGGACGGGGACAGACCGGGACATCGGAGAGGTTTCGTCTGGTACAGTCAGGTCCTGCACAGTGGTGCAGTACGGAAACAGCGGGGTTTGTAGCGGGTCCACCGAGATGACCTCCCTGTCCACCAGGGAGGACGCGAGGCCTCATTCGTCTCACTCGGCCCCGGGGGTCATGTGGCAGGCAAGGTGCGTTTGGTTTCGATGGGGGGATGGGGGGGGGTCAGCCGTTTGGGCAGGCTGGGAATTGTGGTGCAACGGTGGTTTCCTTTGCCGTTAGCGATCGGCTGACGGGGTTGCATTCCAGAGCAGCTGCCTGGCTCGGACAGCGGTCCAGATAGAAAGCAGATGGGGTCTCGGCATGCCCAGTCACCATGAAGGCACGGCGGAGGAACAGCCTCCCACACACACACACACACACACACCTCGCACAGACGCCCCAAATCCCCCCGTCAGCGGCGGCGTCCTTCACAGGCGTGCACACGAAACCATCTGCCAAACCAATAGGATTCGTATATTTCCGTGTTTTTGGTATCGGGTGTCGGTGTTGTGTCTTGTCTTGCCGGCCAATCGCTTCTCCTCCGAGCGGGTTGAGCGCTCCAGCCGAGGCCTCGTCTGCCGTTCCTATAAATAGATGCTGTTCGAAATGGGTCAATTTCTAGTCAAAGCGCTCATCTGTGCACACGTATCGCCAGAAGGCGAGCGTGTATGTAAGTGTATGTACGCATGCTGTCATCCAGTCACGCGGCCTCCCGAGATCGGGCCGCAACCAAATGGCGTCTCCTTTGTGTTCGGCAAAATGGAGCCGAGAAAAAAAACAAAAAACGGCGAAAGACAAGAACCGTTATACAACCGTGGTCCCTCAGCATGTGAGACTTAATGGAAATTAGCTTCTTGGGCTGCGGTCAAACCACAGCAGCCGGAGTGGGTTACCAACATCGCGGTCGAACCCTTTCCGGTCGTGTTCTCCAGGCGGACGCTTTCGGTTTGGCCCCGTGCACATTTCATATCCTCCTCCGACGCTTTTTATGATGTTTTTACGTGAATGTGTGTGTGTGTGTGGGCCCTGTGACGGCGTTGGCGGCCTGTCCAGGGTGTCTCCCCGCCTGCCGCCCAGTGACGGCTGGGGACAGGCTCCGGCATCCCCGCCACCCTGAGAGCAGCATAAGCGGTTCAGATGATGGATGGACGGATGATTTTTATTTTGTTCCCATCTCTGTTTCCGTTCACGTGTGTTGCCGGTGTACCGACCCGGTCCTCCTGTCGAGGCCAGAAACGTTCCACCTGATTCTGTCTAAAACACAAATTCCCGGCTTAACCAAACACCCGGCAGGCAGCGAGCCAGGTACAGATGATGACGGCCTCTGCTTCCTACCATGTCAGCAATATCATGAGTAGAACTACTGTAAAAGAAAAACAGAACTCCGTTGCTGAACTGAGCCGCAAGTGAGGAATGAAACCATCCATCCCATCCCATCCTATCCATCCATCCCATCCCATCCCCTCCCATCCATCCATCCATCCATCCCACCCCATCCTATCCATCCATCCCATCCTATCCATCCCATCCATCCTATCCATCCATCCCATCCCATCCTATCCATCCCATCCATCCTATCCATCCATCCCCTCCCATCCTATCCATCCCATCCCATCCTATCCATCCATCCCATCCCATCCTATCCATCCCATCCATCCATTCATTGTCCGAACCGCTTATCCTGCTCTCAGGGTCGTGGGGATGCTGGAGCCTATCCCAGCAGTCATTGGGCGGCAGGCGGGGAGACACCCTGGACAGGCCGCCAGACCATCACACAGCCCCCCCCCCCTCACACACACACACACACATTCATACCTAGGAACAATTTAGTATGGCCGATTAACCTGACCTATATGTCTTTGGACTGTGGGAGGAAACCGGAGCACCCGGAGGAAACCCACGCAGACACGAGGAGAACATGCAAACTCCACACAGAGGACGACCCGGGACGACCCCCAAGGTTGGACTACCCCGGGGCTCGAACCCAGGACCTTCTTGCTGTGAGGTGACTGCACCGCGCCGCCAGAATGAAACCAAACAAATCTAATTTTTTCACCATCTCGTTTCTCGGTCCCTGAACGTTGCAGACGGCCTGCATCCCAAGTCCTCACCCCGATGCGACTTGAGGAGACTTTCTCACCCGGAGGACCAAAGCACTTGAGACAACTGACTCCGAATTGAAGGGAGAGGGTGAAAAGATTCCTTTGTTGCGCATCGATTTTGCTCCCGAGTGGGGACACAAAGGCCGATACAGAGCAAGGACTCTATAGAGGAGGATGAACAACGGCCACAGAAAATAATCAGCCGCTTACTCAACCCCACACATTCATCATCCTCATGATCACCATCATCATACCACACCACGCACACCACGCCAACCTGCCATATCGGGGTATTACACCTTCTGAAACTGAAACTGAAACGTTTCGCAACTTGAGCTCCGGTGAATGAGTGGAAGATCAGGTTGTGACGTCCAGTGCAAGATGAGACAGGATCGTCTCAGCTGACTAATCTAGTAAGGCTGGTGCCTACTTCTAACTATCATCAGATCTCACGTTAAGGTCTTGCAGGAGACCGTTAAGGTATCAGAAGCCTCTTTTTTGACTCGACAGTAAAATCAGACCTGAGAACTAGTTGTGGGTTGGCGTGTAGGCGTTTGGTGGTCAGCTGATGTTCTCTGTAGCTCCTGTAGGCTCATTATATCTTGTGCCGCACGTCCTTTTGAGTTGAGAAAGATTGAGTTGTTTTCCCATCTCAGATGATTATGCTTTCATTAACCAGTCCTGGAGGTCTTTTTTCTTATCGACCACATGAAGCTGTGTCTGATGACTACCAAACTAAACCAAGTGAAACCGAAAAAGTGGATTTCGACAGCTACTAATTGAAAAAACAGACATTTTCAAGAAATATATTGTGTGAATTTGATTTCAATTATATATGAAGCTATAAATGGTTGCTTTTATCGGTACTTCTGAGTGATGTAGAAAATAAGTTGTATATTGAGTGATGATAGGATCTCAGTGGCACGGTGGCGCAGTGGTTAGCGCGGTCGCCTCACAGCAAGAAGGTCCGGGGTTCGAGCCCCGGGGTAGTCCAACCCTTGGGGTCGTCCCGGGTCGTCCTCTGTGTGGAGTTTGCATGTTCTCCCCGTGTCTGCGTGGGTTTCCTCCGGGTGCTCCGGTTTCCTCCCACAGTCCAAAGACATGGAGGTCGGGTGAATCGGCCGTACTAAACTGTCCCTAGGTGTGAATGTGTGTGGGCCCTGTGATGGCCTGGCGGCCTGTCCAGGGTGTCTCCCCGCCTGCCACCCAATGACTGCTGGGATAGGCTCCAGCATCCCCGCAACCCTGCCTAGGATAAGCGGTTCGGATGATGGATGGATGGATGGATGGATAGGATCTCACTGTTGCAAAACAAATGATTTCCCATCCATGAGCGCGACATACTTTATATATCATCTTCTACTCTGAGTGATGCATTTGACATAAGACTGGAGCTTTAACAAACCTGAAAAAGTCCATCTTGTCTGACTTGGCCCCGAGTCCTCGATGACATATGGCCAAACCCCTGACACCAGTAGAGATGCTTGGCGATGTCGCCATGTGTGTGTGTGTGTGTGTGTGCGATAGACGGGCATGTCGGGCCCAGACAGAGAAAGCACCGGCACACTGGACAATGGATCCCCAGTGTCCGTGCCCCTGAATGCCATTTATTCATACCCATTAATAATCTCTTCTTTCTGTTCACCTCGAGAACTGATGTGCCACATGTAATGGCCTCGCGCAGGGTCAGTTGTTGGGTCTGCTGTAGGCCAGTTGAGTGTAAGCCGTTCACATGTGTGATTGTTTGCAACGCAGTGATGAAAACAAAAACCTTTTTTTAACTTCATGCCACAGATGAGTGTGTGTGAGAGAGAGAGAGAGAGAGAGAGAGAGAGAGAGAGAGAGAGAGAGAGAGAGAGAGAGAGAGAGAGAGAAAACACTATGTTGGCATTGTGAAATAAAGAGACACCCTGTGGGAACACAAGTAGCCGGGGCAGAGATTTTAGACTACATGGGGAACAGCATCTCCCAGCACTTCATTGCTCATCGTAGGAGTAAGTGTGACTACCGAAAAGACGTTTTGAGAGACGTTGTTGGGGGGGGATACTTTGCCATGGCAACAGAGGTTTTTGCAAGGATGCTGAGTTAACTATGGGAACGGCTGGAAGGTGAGCTCCACGTGCATCGCTTCATGTTTCGCTCGCGGGTACGTCGTTGTTACGCATGCGGTGGGTTTGTGTCGTGCTGAAAACGCGAGGATGCTCTTTGCACGTCGCGAGTTTTGAAAGCAACTCAAATTTCCCCCCTCGCGTCGCTCGACAAATGACCAAATAAGCCTTTTCGAGGAGTGTCGTGACCAGGCGGCGGTTGCGAAATACGATCGGTGTCTTGTGCCGAGACACAAATCAAGCCAGTGATGTGTTTAGAGAGGAATCCCGGTCCTCGGACTTGATGAACTCCTCCCGAGGCTGGAGAGAGAAGGAGCGAGCCGCTGCTTGGACAGCAGCTCTTAGCAGGCGAGCGAGAGAAGCAGAGCCGGGCCCGGGTCAGGACCCTCAGAGTAGGACTGCCGCACGGACGATATTCTAAACAAGGGCCATAATCTAAACAAGACGTGTGAAAGTAAGTTGTGGTTTGCAATGACAGTCTATCCGCGGTCGGGTTCCACTTGCAGGTGTTTGTGATTTGCACTTAGGAAAACGATGTAATCTGGTTCGGTTTTTCTCAGGCCAGGATTGGACTCGAGTTGAATGTTGTCCTGTTAACGTCTCGAGGAGTAGCTACGGAGATGTTATCGCTTTATGTGCTAAGGGTTTTGGTTCAATTCCATTTCAGCACGGCTATCTCGCAAGATGCAAGAGTCTCACACGTGGCTCTTGTAGAACAACACTCACATTTTCCATTCTCTGCTTTCCTTCTATCACTTTCCCCCTCAATCTCATGCACACGCCCACAGATATGTAGACACATAAAGGTGTACACACAAACACCCGCTCTCAACGTATTCATTTTTATTTTCATCTGTTATTTTCTGCAGCACGAAGAGAAAACAGAAGTCGACTAATCTAAACAGTGCCGAGGGGGAGCCGAATTCCTGCACCAGCATGGCGGACCAGAAGTAAGTTGTGGCAAAGATCTGTTAAGATTTGCGCGAGCCCCGAGTACCGTGCGCAGTTGTGCACGCACGGTGCATCACCCTGCACGTTGTGTGTTTTCTTGATTTGGCCGTCCATCTGTTTTCTTGGCACTTGATTAGTCTGTTCTTGAGCTCGGCAGAGATCTATTAATACCCTCCGCCGCGGTGCCAGAACACTTCACACATCTGCTCATTCACAGGCGGCCCTCAGTTGCAACACCTCTCTGAAAACTGTCTAAGCTTGCCCCTCGGTACACAGCTACCGCACAAAAGGGAGCGACGGAGGCGAATCGGCAAGCTGTGTCTTGACCGCGAGGTGAGCGCTGCTGTTCGCTGTTGCAGCAGATCTTGAAGAACAGGGTCAGATCAGATAGCCGCACATTCACCTTCCCTTTAGAAGAAATGTGTTGTAAGTGCACATTATCTCTACCTCCTTGTTGATTTGTGTTCTCCCCAATTGCACTTGGCCAATTACCCCACCTTTCCGAGCCATCCCGGTCGCTGCTCCACCCCCTCTGCCGATCCGGGGAGGGGCTGCAGACTACCACATGCCTCCTCCGATACATGTGGAGTCGCCAGCCGCTTTTTTTCACCCGACAGTGAGGAGTTTCGCCAGGGGGACGTAGCGCGTGGGAGGATCAAGCTATTCCCCCCCAGTTCCCCCTCCCCCCTGAACAGGCGCCCCGGCCGACCAGAGGAGGCGCTAGTGCAGCAACCAGGACACATACCCACATCCGGCTTCCCACCAGCGGGCATGGCCAATTGTATCTGTAGGGACGCCTGACGAAGCCAGAGGTAACATGGGGATTCGAACCGGCGATCCCCGTGTTGGTAGGCAACGGAATAGACCGTCACGCCAACTGGATGCCCATTGTTGTTTTTTTTTTCAAGGATTTTGGCAATTTTTGCTCCACTATGCAGTATAGTAAAGTGAGACAGGAAGTTTGTTCAACTGTTGCCGCTACTTTTAGGGTTGATCAACAAGTTGAACGGTTTGGGTTGGAATTGTTTTGCTCGCCAGTGTTTGTAGTTGTTTGTTTTTTTTCCTTAATTTAACTGCACTTTTGAAAATACACAGTTCAGTGTGTTGACGCGATAGTTTGAAAGCTGTGTCAGGGATTCTACACAAATACACAGTTTGCGTGACATCATCAGCCCATATGAAAATTCCTGTGATGAGTTGTAAAATTGTCGGAACGTTTCTCGGTGGACAGAAAATCATTCCATTTCCGTAACCTGAAGTCAGTCGCTGTTTTCCATTTCAGAGACAACATAAACGATTTCAAGGTCCAGACGGCCAAGCACCCCGGCATCAGCACCGTTCCGTTACGACCACCCAGCGAACACTCCAAGGACCGAGCCTCCAAGAGGCTCTCGTCCGAGTCCAACGGAACCAGCGAAGGAGGCGTCGGAGCGTCCACGCCGGTGGAGGTGACTGCTTTGGAAGAGTCGTTCCGTCGCTTTGCCATCCACGGCGACACGCGCGCCACGGGCAAGGAGATGCACGGCAAGAACTGGTCCAAGCTCTGCAAGGACTGCGGGGTCATCGATGGAAAAAACATTACCCTCACTGACGTGGACATCGTCTTCAGCAAAGTCAAGTAAGACAACCATTGACTGTGCAATGAAAACTTTTTTTCATTACATTTTGGGTTTTTTTTGCCTCCTCTTAAGAATGTTGTGTTTATGTCAGCATCCCAACAAGTCAGATTCTTCAAACTTACTTTGCCAACAATAAAGAAAAATTGACCCTGTGATGGCCTGGCGGCTTGTCCAGGGTGTTTCCCTGTCTGCCGCCTAATAACTGCTGGGATAGTTTCCAGCGGCCCTGAGTGGGATAAGCGGTTTGGATAATGGATGGATGGATGGGGAAAAAATTGATCCTACATTTTGAAAAACTAGATATTGCTGAATCCCATCTGCCAGGGATCCAGGAAGGACTGTTCTGGAGGCCAAGTCTCGACACAGCAGGAAAATGCTTCTGTGCAGCCTAGTATAGACCGAACACACATTAATGGAAATCTAACACTGCTCAATGTGGAGTTAATATTGTGAGTTAATAGCCTATTCTTGGTTATAGCTTTTACAAATTTGGCTGCAGTGTATAGTTTTGATCCTATTTAGCATTTCATCGTCTCAATTAAACATCCGCATTGTTCAAAATGGGATATTAGACCAGCCCAGCTGATCCAAAATTGACTCTTGACTCACTACGCTGGTTTTTTTCCTTTTTAATTCCTGCTTCATGATAGTGAGGATTAGGGCTGCATAATATTGGGGGAAAAAAATCACATTGCGATATCCCCCCCCCCCTCTGCAATATATATTGCGATAAGAAAAAAGTACAGAATTTTTCACCAGGTGACTTGAATAAGCTCTATTTGGAAAGAATTAATCATCCTAGAATGATTGGGGGTGATTTTGTAGGGGACTTGTTGGGAACTTGTGAAAAGTAAGTGGGACCTTTTTTCGCCATTAGTACGGGAGGAGTATGGGAAGATGGAGCCAGACCGATGACGCAGAGCAACAGCCGAGAAGTCATGCGTACGCATAATGATCCACCCGCCACCCACCCGAACGAATTATTTTCTCCTAGTCAAGGTTCGACTCTTTTTACTGACTCGAGTTTGTATGAGTCATTCACTAAAGAGTGTCGGGTTTTTGAGTCACTCGAGTTACTGAGTCAGTCATCCAGAGTCCGGCGAATCCCCCACTGACCCCAGCGCCTATAGAGCATGCGCACCAGAGACTTTCTCCGATTTAGAGACCCGCGCCCGATCACACATTACCGTTGTTTCTCAGTGGGATATATGTAAGTGTGAGGAGATGGTAACATATTACACCATGTTTGAGGTACCAGTTTTGTGGCAGTACCAGTTTTCTTCGCAGCTGTTGCATATGACATACCCAGCACTTGACTCGTCATGGTTAAGTATTTAACACAGAACTTTTCTGCCCTTCATTTTTGTATTTAATTCTCCTTTTTTTAATTTTATCTCAGTTGGTGTGATGATGAATGTTATCAGCGCATATGCCCCGCAAGTTGGGTGTGAGATGGAAGAGAAAGAATTCTGGAGTGAGTTGGATGAAGTGGTGGAGAGTGTACCCAAGGAGGAGAGAGTGATGATTGGAGCGGACTTCAATGGGCATGTTGGTGAAGGGAACAGAGGTGATGAGGAGGTGATGGGTAGGTATGGTGTCAAGGAGAGGAATGTGGAAGGACAGATGGTGGTGGGTTTTGTGAAAAGGATGGAAATGGTTGTGGTGAATACATATTTCAAGAAGCGGGAGGAACACAAGGTGACATAAAAGTGGAGGAAGGGGCACACAGTTGGACTATATCTTATGTAGAAGGCGCCATCTAAAAGGGATTGGAGACTGCAAGGTGGTGACAGGGGAGAACGTAGCTAGGCAGCATCGGATGGTGGTCTGTAAGATGACTTTGGAGATCAAGAAGAGGAAGAGAGAGAAGGCAGAGCCAAGGATCAAATGGTGGAAGTTAGAAGGAAGACTGTTGTGTGGAGTTCGGGACGGAGTTAAGACAGGCACTGGGTGGTAGTGAAGAGTTGCCGGATGGCTGGGCAACCACTGCAGAAATAGTGAGGGAGACAGCTAGGAAGGTACTTGATGTGTCATCTGGACAGAGAAAGGAAGACAAGGAGACTTGGTGGTGGAATGAGGAAGTACAGCAAATTATACAGAGGAAGAGGTTGGCAAAGAAGAAGTGGGATACTCACAGAGAGGAAGAAAGTAGACAGCAGTGCAAGGAGATGCAGCGTAAAGCGAAGAGAGAGGTGGCAAAGGAAAAGGCGTATAGTGAGTTGTATGAGAGGTTAGACACTAAGGAAGGAGAAAAGGTCTTGTACCGACTGGCTAGACAGAAGGACCAAGTTGGGAAGGATGTGCAGCAGGTTAGGGCGATCAAGGATAGAGATGGAAATGTGCTGACAAAGAGGGAAGGTGTGTTGAGAAGGTGGAAGGAGTACTTTGAGGGGCTGATGAATGAAGAAAGGGACAGAGAGAGAAGGTTGGATGATGTGGGGATAGTGGATCAGGAAGCGTGGTGGATTACCAAGGAGGAAGTGAGGGCAGCTATATAGAGGATGAAGACTGGAAAGGCAGTTGGTCCAGATGACATACCTGTGGAGGCATGGAGGTGTTTAGGAGAGATGGTTGTCAAGTCAAGTCAAACTATACAAATGAATAGAACAGAAATAAAATTAATAAAGAAATGACAAGAATCCAGTAACAAACAGTATATTTGTACATAATTTTTTTCTTTTCTTTTCTGTTTTATTTTTTTATTCAAAAGTTTTTTGCCTTATGGCTAACGGCAAATGACTAATGACTGATGGATCAAACCAAACCGCTGAACCTGCCAAAATAAAAGGGAGGGGGGAAAAGGGAAAAGGTTTTTGGTCATTGAGAGGAATCCAGTTAAAAAAAACCTTCGGGTTGCATCAGTCTCTTTCACACGGGGAAGCTGCACATACAGGAAGTCCGCAGGTTACAAACAAGTTCTGTTTTTGAGTCTGTTCTTACATTGAATTTGTATGTAAGTCGGAACAGTAACCTACAATTCACATCTAGCGTCAATTAGTCAAAGGGTTGTCTTAAAGTATATATTTGACCTAAAACATCATAAACATAATAATGCAGTAATAATAATATAAATGTAACTACAGTATAGTGTTTATAATTGGCAGAATGTGTGTATAGGTATAAAGGTAAGTGAAAAAACGATGAGCGTTTCACCTCTCTGAACACTTTATTTTCACTTTCGTTTCAATCGTGATAGTTTTCCTTGTCTTTGACGCATCACCATCACCTGCATCAGATTTACGCTTTGAAGCCACGATTATGAGGGGAAAAACACGAAAATTCTAAGTCTAAACATGACGCACACAACAACGTTTACGCGGTCTGACTTAAAATGGCGAAGACGCCTTGGAGTTGTTCCCCCTCAGGCCGATGAACCGCCTAAAACGCACAGTGTTTTGAGCATCGTTCATTGCGCAAAGTAGTCCGTCTGTTCGTTAGTATGAACCATTGTGTGTAACTAATTTTTTAAAAATAATAAGGTTTTACGGAGGTCGGTTCGTAAGTATGGGAGTTCGTAAGTTGGGTGTTCGTAACCTGGGGACTACCTGTATTCTTAAAAACATAACTTGACAATGGCAGTGGCGTTTTTAACTAGATTGTTTAACACGATCTTGGAAAGTGAGAGGACGCCTGAGGAGTGGAGAAGAAGCATACTGGTACCGATTTTCATGAATAAGGGTGATGTGTTCATCATCCACAGCATGAAGATATGGGAAAGAGTAACAGAAGCTAGGTTAAGAGGAGAGGTGACGATTAGCGAGCAGCAGTATGGTTTCATGCCAGGACAGAGCACCACAGATGTGATGTTTGCTTTGAGAATGTTGATGGAGAAGCACAGAGAAGGCCAGAAGGAGTTACATTGTGTCTTTGTGGATTTAGAGAAAGCATACGACAGGGTGTCGAGAGAGGAGGTGTGGTATTGTATGAGGTAGTTTGGAGTTGCAGAGAAGCATGTAAGAGTTGTGTGGGATGTGTATGAGGGCAGTGTGACACTGGTGAGGTGTGCGGTAGGAGTGACAGATGGGTTCAAGGTGGAGGTGGGATTACATCAAGGATCGGCTCTGAGCCCTTTATTGTTTGCAATGGTGATGGACAGGTTGACGGACGCGATCAGGCAGGAGTCTCCGAGGACTATGAAGTTTGCGGATGACATTGTGATCTGTAGTGCGTGATCAGCCTCAAACCATCAGATCACAAGTTGCTTGTTTTTGTGTTGTAAGTACACATTTGACAAATAAAGACTCAGATTATGTTTCATTAACGTTCTGTTCAACTTGTTTGAGCAGGAGATAGTTTAACATTAGATGCTAATGCTAACGCTATCACAAATCGCTAGTGACCAAATGCTAAGGCTTGATTAGAAAGTGCTGTGCTGTCACTTTCAATTAACCCGCAACACACCGTTTATAAGATGCTGATCTACGTAAGAGGAGAAGCATGCAGACAAACGGACACAGCTATACTCACACAGTAGTGTTTGATGAAGCAGATCTACACAGGCAGATTTGAGGGACTTTCATCATGAAATTCACTCTTTAAAGCTGTTCCTACGTGCGGTTGATATAGATTTAAAAAAAATTTTTTAGGGTATTTCTAGGCAACAGAGGAACGTTTGCTTTTTACGGCAAAATCTCGATTATTTGTGCTGAACATACACCAGAAACATTGCAAATACAAAGTTTTAGATTATAATGGCGGTCTATGGAGAAATGCTCCTTTTGGCACCTTTTTTTCCACCCCCTGCAGACTGAAATGCTTTTGGCTTCAAAACCGAAAGAAACATTGATCCCCTGAGTAGAACAGTAAAGGTAGAGGAAAAGAGGTAGAGGAAGGTTGCTCCAGTTTTGAAATAAACAAAGACTTCATCTCTCTCTTTTATGCATTAATGATATCTGAAGGGCATGCTGCAGTGACACCTCGCTATCGAATGACTGACTGCTCGTTTGGTGCGACCCATATTTTGAAGTAATACCGAAAGACATTAGAAACGGCAGCTAGAGCCAGGGGTCACGGAGACCTCATCCTGTTTCTCTTCAGGCCTGATAGTCATCCTTTACTCCCTGGTTTAAGTGGGTCAGGCTCTAATAATAAGCAGCAACCTCGAAAATATTTCACCACAGTAAACCCCTTTATTTGTGGAATGAAAATTCTGTTTAAGTGTGTGGAATGTGCTGAATGTCCCTAAACTAAACAGACTAGGGGCACTTCGAGAAACGGGGGAATACGTCTGCCCTGGCATATTGAGCATGATCCTCTAAATGCAGGTGAAGTTCGTTTGCCTCACATAACAGAGATCCAAATAAGAGTCTACTACTACTACTAGAAATCCAAATAAGAGTCTACTGCTGCTACTAGAAATCCAAATAAGAGTCTACTGCTACTACTAGAGATCCAAATAAGAGTCTACTACTACTACTATTAGAGATCCAAATAAGAGTCTACTACTACTACTACTACTACTACTACTAGAGATCCAAATAAAAGTCTACTACTACTACTACTACTACTAGAGATCCAAATAAGAGTCTACTACTACTACTAGAGATCCAAATAAGAGTCTACTACTACTACTACTAGAGATCCAAATAAGAGTCTACTACTACTACTACTACTACTACTACTACTACTAGAGATCCAAATAAGAGTCTACTACTACTACTAGAGATCCAAATAAGAGTCTACTACTACTACTAGAGATCAAAATAAGAGTCTATTACTACTACTACTACTACTACTACTAGAGATCCAAATAAGAGTCTACTACTACTACTACTAGAGATCCAAATAAGAGTCTACTACTACTACTACTAGAGATCCAAATAAGAGTCTACTACTACTACTACTACTACTACTACTAGAGATCCAAATAAGAGTCTACTACTACTACTACTAGAGATCCAAATAAGAGTCTACTACTACTACTACTAGAGATCCAAATAAGAGTCTACTACTACTACTAGAGATCCAAATAAGAGTCTACTACTACTAGAGATCAAAATAAGAGTCTACTACTACTACTACTAGAGATCAAAATAAGAGTCTACTACTACTACTACTACTACTAGAGATCCAAATAAGAGTCTACTACTACTACTATTACTACTACTAGAGATCCAAATAAGAGTCTACTACTACTACTACTAGAGATCCAAATAAGAGTCTACTACTACTACTAGAGATCCAAATAAGAGTCTACTCCTACTACTAGAGATCCAAATAAGAGTCTACTACTACTAGAGATCCAAATAAGAGTCTACTACTACTACTACTACTAGAGATCCAAATAAGAGTCTACTACTACTACTACTAGAGATCCAAATAAGAGTATTAGTTGGATAACGGAGCTTTAATAATGTTCGCTATTGTGTGTTTTGTGTGCAGTCATTTCGGAGCTCTTCAGTCACGCACAATACAGCTTCGATTTTTTTTCCCCTTCACTCTGGGTGAACACCGAGAATAAGAATTATTCTGCTAGACAGCATCAGGACAAAACAGCGTGGCTGAGAGCCAGTCATCGGCTCTCCGCTGCTGCAGGGATGAAACGTCAACCAAGTCCGCTCAGGAATCCCGCAATGATTTAGGGGAGTTTTCCACCTCCTGTTTGCGTGCGTCCCTGCACAGTGCAATGTAAGTCACAATACGTAAGCACTAAGATTAGTTAAGGGCTCCGAAGGGGTTCTCGGAGGTGTGGCTCTGCTCGGAAGTCGCGCTGTCCTGAGGGAAGTCGAGCTAAAAAAAAAAAAGAGCTCAGAGATCCTAACTAAAGATAAAAAGTTATATAAAAGAAAAGCCCTTTAAGCCTCTTTATTTCATTCCTGAACAACCGCAGGTCGGGGTGACTACACTCTTTCTAGTAAGAGTGATTTTTTTTTTCCTTCTAGGAAGGGGTGATCAGTGTATAATGAAAGCAAACAAATGTGGAGTCGACGTGATAAGTGTATTTCTCTAAAGTGCATCAAGCGATTAGGACTAAAAGACTTCCTGTGTGGCTCGATTGCATCAAAGAGAAGAAGAAAAAAAATGTTCTTGGTCCAAATTCAAAACGCATTAACTAGAGTTCACGTCAACTCTCTGGCCATAGACGATGATTTCCACACTGCAGAACAAGCCTTTAAAGCAGCAGGCCTTGAGAGGCGGCGGTTTGCTGTTTAATTTACAAAACTATTTGTGCCATTATCTCGCACATTTGTCGAGATTTGCCATTTTAATGTCGTTAACTACCTTCAAATACCATGCTTATTTTCTGAACTTGTAGTCAACCTCATCCACAGCGTCAGGGTTATAGGCATAGCTTTGTGTGTTAAGGGTTACCTCTGTATGCACCACTTGCCTTTTTTTGTTGGCGACTGTGTTAAGGGAGAAACTGAATACTAAACAGATAGATATGGGCTAATACAGCAAACCTTTTGAATGTAGGCGTTACCAAGGTGTGGTTTTTTTAGCTTGTTTATGTGTGCCCAAATCCCCGTCTGTTAGAGATAGAATAATTAATGTGAGTACAGTTGTAGGTGTGTGTATAAAACACTAAATGCGCATGTTCATGTTTCCACAGTTCATTTATACACTTGTGCACGTGTGTGTGGTGACGGTGTGCAACATATTATACATGCATACATACATACATACATACATAGATACATACATACATACATGAGGCCCCTGGACTCATTTCTGGCATGTGACTCTCTGGCCTAAAAGGCCTGGGTCCTTTTTTGGGCTTCGAAATTTCCCAGAAAGCCAGCTCCTTAGCCTTGTTTTGTCTGTGACGCTGTGTTCAAAAGCAAAATCCTGACAAGGCATGTGGTGTGTGACTATTCCAGAGCCAGGCAAAGGATGGGGAGGACTCTTAATCAGAATCAAAGCTCTTTGCTAGCACATAAAGAATTAAATGGCGTAATGGGCACAGTATGGCTCAATAAATTTTTATTACTGCTGGACGGAAAGGTCTACTTTACCGCACCAAGTCTCGGCTGTTAATGTCTGCCCACTTAGATCCCGAGTACCACAACATAAATTATGACTGAGATCGAAATTGAAATCTGCCGTGGACTAATTAATTACAAGAATATTCCCATTCTGACTTCATACGCCGGGCTTCAGCCAGCCGGCATTCTATTCACCAAACTGTCTCACAGGTTGCATGGCAACATCTGCACAATCTTCTGCACAATATATATATATATATATATATATATATATATATATATATATATATATATATATACACTACCGTTCAAAAGTTTGGGATCACCCAAACAATTTCGTGTTTTCCATGAAAAGTCACACTTATTCACCACCATATGTTGTGAAATGAATAGAAAATAGAGTCAAGACATTGACAAGGTTAGAAATAATGATTTGTATTTGAAATAAGATTTTTTTTACATCAAACTTTGCTTTCGTCAAAGAATCCTCCATTTGCAGCAATTACAGCATTGCAGACCTTTGGCATTCTAGCTGTTAATTTGTCGAGGTAATCGAGAGAAATTGCAACCCACGCTTCCAGAAGCAGCTCCCACAAGTTGGATTGGTTGGATGGGCACTTCTTTGAGCAGATTGAGTTTCTGGAGCATCACATTTGTGGGGTCAATTAAACGCTCAAAATGGCCAGAAAAAGCGAACTTTCATCTGAAACTCGACAGTCTATTCTTGTTCTTAGAAATGAAGGCTATTCCATGCGAGAAATTGCTAAGAAATTGAAGATTTCCTACACCGGTGTGTACTACTCCCTTCAGAGGACAGCACAAACAGGCTCTAACAGGTACTATTTAATGAAGATGCCAGTTGGGGACCTGTGAGGCGTCTGTTTCTCAAACTAGAGACTCTAATGTACTTATCTTCTTGCTCAGTTGTGCAACGCGGCCTCCCACTTCTTTTTCTACTCTGGTTAGAGCCTGTTTGTGCTGTCCTCTGAAGGGAGTAGTACACACCGGTGTAGGAAATCTTCAATTTCTTAGCAATTTCTCGCATGGAATAGCCTTCATTTCTAAGAACAAGAATAGACTGTCGAGTTTCAGATGAAAGTTCTCTTTTTCTGGCCATTTTGAGCGTTTAATTGACCCCACAAATGTGATGCTCCAGAAACTCAATCTGCTCAAAGAAGTGCCCATCCAACCAATCCAACTTTTGGGAGCTGCTTCTGGAAGCGTGGGGTGCAATTTCTCCAGATTACCTCAACAAATTAACAGCTAGAATGCCAAAGGTCTGCAATGCTGTAATTGCTGCAAATGGAGGATTCTTTGACGAAAGCAAAGTTTGATGTAAAAAAAATCTTATTTCAAATACAAATCATTATTTCTAACCTTGTCAATGTCTTGACTCTATTTTCTATTCATTTCACAACATATGGTGGTGAATAAGTGTGACTTTTCATGGAAAACACAAAATTGTTTGGGTGATCCCAAACTTTTGAACGGTAGTGTATATATATTCATTCATCATCAGCGGCTTCTTTGGGGTTGCAGTGGCAGCAAGCTAAGTAGGGCACTGCAGACGTCCCTCTCTCCAGCAACGTCCTCCAGCTCCTTCTGGGGGATCCCAAGGCCTTCCCAGGCCAGATTGGACATGTAGTCACTCTGGTGAGTTTTGGGTCTACCCCGGGGTCTCCTCCCAGTTGGCTGTGCCTGGTAAACCTCCAAAGAAAGGTGCCCAGGAGGCATCCTAATCAGATGCCCGAACCACCTCAACTGGCTCCTTTTGATGCGAAGGAGCAGCAGCTCTACTCCGAGCTCCCTCCGGATGTCCGAGCTCCTCACCCTATCTGAGCCCTGGCTTGGTAACCATCAAATGTGGCATATACCAAGGTGATGATAACAGACATACAGGACTTTACAAGCACCTGGGTATTCCACAGGCAAATGGAAACCACGAGGAGGCAGCAAGGAGGTCAGCTACAGCCAAATACCTCCAGAGAGTGAGGCAGGTCCTGAGGAGCCAGCTCAATGGGAAGATTAAGACCCAAGCCATTAACACATATGCCCTACCAGTCATCAGATACCCAGCTGGAATAATAAGCTGGGCAAAGGAGGAAGATAAAGGCCACAGATATCAGGAAACAGAAATACATCCACATGGACTGCTGCACAAGGAAGCTGTGGTATATCCAAGTCCAAACCTGAGTTTTTGTTTCTGTTGTTGTTTTAATGACCCCCTTCTCAAATTTAATCACAGATGCCCCTGATGCGGATTTGTTGTCTAATTACATAGCTGGACTAATTTGCATACTGCTGCGAGTTTAGTTGTTTTAATGGGGGGGGGGGATTTTCAGTGAGATGTAGTTGTCTTCCTGGGACAGAACACGCCAACTGGAAGTCCAATTTCCCTTCTGACATTAGACAGCATGGAACAGGCACAGGAATGAGGCTCTCAAATGTTCAGCACTGACGGATTGCCCAAACAAAACCAGTCACTGAAGAAGTCAAATGAATAATAAACCAAACAGGCCTGTTTACTGTAGCCTGTTGCTATGACAGCAGGTATCCCAGGGAGACCGCAGGCTTTATAGGCTGTTGTTTATGTGATTTATCACCACAGCAATGGCTGTTTGTGTTTGTGTTACTATGCATGTTTAACATGGAAGTGAAGGGGGCAACAGGCCAGTTAAACAACTGTGGCCCTCTCAGAGAAAAGAATGCAGTTGCGGAGGCTGATCCGGCTCATGACTGAGATACGGAACCGTGTTGTGCTATTGTCAGTAGGAACAGTCATTAGAACAGCCATATGTCTACGGTTGTACATCTTATACACGGTACAGCAGAGCACAGCATGAAGAGACGGTCGCTTACAGTATGCAGACATTGCATGAGCGTAGATTTGTTTGGGATATAATTTTTCACGGCACACTGCACACATCACACAATCATCGCATGCACACATCTGCAAATGTGCTTGGACAGACACACTTATATGAACACATATGGAAGCCTAAAAGGTACTTTATTAAAAGGACAATTTAGACTTGAAAATGAAATTCCACAACAGCATTATAATTTCCCACATATGTATGGAGTAAAAATGAAAATGCGATAATCCAATGTGCATTTTCATTTTCACATACTCATATATGCACTATGGCCATGTCAAAATGAACATGGAAAAGATGTTTGACATTTAAACTTTAAAGTCATAACCCGGTGATCAGCAGCCAATATTCAAACGTTAATTCAAATTTGAAAATCCCCACCTGCCGCCCAGTGACTGCTGGGCCAGGCTCCAGCATCCCCGCGGCCCTGAGAGCAGGATAAGCGGTTCGGATAATGGACGGATGGAAATGCAATATAAACAATGTCACCTGATTTATGCAATCAATGTTTAAGTCACAATTAAATTAAAATGCAATTTTCCAACAATTTAAAAATGCAAACAGCATTATTTCATCTTCAGAGACTTTACCCCGCTGAACAGTGGACAGTATTCAAATGTTAATTTACACGTGAAAATTAAAATGCAACACAAACAGCGTAACTTCATTTGTCATTTATGCAAATTTGAAGATGAAAACGACATTTGACATTTCATTTTCAAGGACTTAACCCAGCTGTACTGTGGACAATAGTCAAATGTTAAATCAAATTTGAAAATTAGAATGCCATATAAACAATGTAGCCTAATTTTACATTAATTACATTAAAACACAATTTTTGAACAATTTGAAAATGAAAATGGCATTTGACATCTCATTTTCAAAGACTTACCATGCTGTACAATGGACAATATCCACATGCAATAAGCGAAACAGAGCCGCCAGTCTATTGCGTTTACATTTACATGTAACCATGCTGTTTTGAGGACGACATTAAAATGGAAATCCAATCTGTCTGTCCTCTCATCAAGCAAGGCTATAGCCTGGGAACCAGACGAATGTGCTAGCTCTTGTTTTATTTGCTCTGCCAGATGCGTCTGGACCCCCTCCCCTTCACACAGCATTCCAGCCGACCTGGCCCGGGTCGGACCAATCACAACCGTCTGGGGCGGGTTTGATGCGATGACTGTACAGAGGAGCGCCGTTGAGGCGTTTTCATAAACAACCAAGATGGCTGCCGCTGATAAGGAACGACCTGCGGAATCCGGTATCGCGACAGTATTGCAGCGAATTCCGGGGGCAGTCTGGGAGACCGTCGCCACAGCCGGGACGCGAACCCGTGTCTCCCGCTCCGCAAGCGACAACGTTAACCAGTCGACTAAAGGGTCCGACCCGTTAGTCAAAGACCAACGTGTCTACTTATCAATGCACGTTACACTACCCCCCTCCTTCGGGAAGGCTCCCTCAAGCCTCTGGCCGCACGCGCTTCCGATGACCTCACGGTCTCACCATCCCACTTCTGATACCAATGCAGCGAATTCGGGGGGCAGTCTGGGAAAACGTCCTCACAGCCGGGACGCGAACCCGTGTCTCCCGCCCCGCAAGCGACAACGTTAACCAGTCGCCTAAAGGGTGCGACCCGTTAGCCAAGGGCTACCGAGCCCATTCATCCGTGATCGTTCCATTGCCTCCTTTCCTTCGGGAAGGGCGTCCCCGGTTGGACCGTCACAGACGGGGCGCGAATCTGGGGCTCCCGCACTGCAGGCGACAACGTTAACCAGTCGACTAAAGGGTCCGACCCGTTAGCCAAGGGCCAACGTGTCTACTTATCCATGCATGTTACAGTATTAAACAAACTGGACGGTTTATGTTCTCTCAAAGAAGAACAAACAACCGCACTTAAAGCTTTTGTTGATAATAAAGATGTTTGCTGTACTTCCGATAGGCTCGGCGCTACGTCACACATTGGTTGTAGCCTGCAACCAATTATATCTAGCATGCCTAATATCTAGCACCAGCTACTTCCTGCTCCCAACTACTGCCTGTAATACCCGAGTTTAGCTAGGATAGCTAGCTAGCATTAACATCATGTGACAGGAAGGTGCAGAGGACAGGAGGGGATGGAAACGGATTATCTGCTGTGGCGACCCCTAACGGGAGCAGCCGGAAGTAGTAGTAGTAGTAGTAGATAGCATTAAAATAGCCTATGCAGTTGTGGGCAAATACACATCGAACTTATATAACAAGAGCAAAGCTTATTAATAAACCAGTCCAATAACACCTCCTGGAAATCGAAAGTGACCTGTGAGGTTAGCAAGGTTAGGCCTTTGAAAATGAAAATCAAATGTCATTTTCAAAGTTTTAGAAATTTGCATTTTAATTTCAGTTGCAACTGAAATAATCCTTGCATAAATAGCAAATGGTACCAAATTCCTGGAGAGGGGCTGGACTCTTTTCCAGAGTTGGCCAAGGTGACAGGCACCGGATGGGTGTGGGGATACAAGTCCCCGGTTGAGCACCGCCGTGTTGGAGTTCTCCCCTGGGAATGAGATGGTCGCCTCTATATGACTGTGAGTCGCTGGGGTGAAGGCTCTGACTGTTGTGTGTGCTTATGCACCGAATAGCAGTTTGGAGTATCCGGCCTTCTTGGAGTCTCTGGTGTCCTGGATAGGGTTCCGCCTGCGGACTCTATAGTTCTGCTGGGGGACTTCAGCGCTCACATGGGCAACGATGGCGAAACCTGGAGGGGCGTGATTGGGAGGAATGGCCTCCCCGATCTGAACCTGAGTGGTGTCTTGTTGTTGGACTTCTGTGCGAGTCATGGATTGGCCATAACAAACACCATGTTCGATCATAAGGTAGTTCAAAAGTGTACTTGGTACCAGAACACTTTTGGCCAAAGATCGATGATAGACTTTGTCGTCATATCATCAGATCTGCAGCCGTATGTTTTGGGCACTCAGGTGAAGAGAGGAGCAGAGCTGTCAACTGATCACCACCTGGTGGTGAGTTGGATCAGATGGCGGGGGAGGCTGCCAGACTGACCTGGCAAACCCAAACGTGTAGTGAGGGTGAACTGGAAATGTCTGCCAGAGGCCCCTGTCTGTGAGGTCTTCAACTCTCACCTCCAGAAGAAGTTCTCATGTATCCTGAGGGAGGCTGGGACATGGAGTCTGAGTGGGCCATGTTCAAAGCCTCTATTGCATATGCGGCAGGTAGGAGCTATGGTCATAAGGTCATCGGTGCCTGTAAAGGCGGTAACATAAGAACCCGCTGGTGGACACTGGCGGTGAGGGAAGCCGTCAGGCTGAAGAAGGAGGCCTTTCGAGCTTGGTTGGCCCAGGAGTCTCCTGAAGCAGCCGTCAGGTACCGGAAGGCCAGAAGGACTGTGGCTTCGGCAGTCACAGTAGCAAAAACTCGGATGTAGGAGTTCGGAGAGGCTATGGAGGAGGTCTTTTGGTTGGCCTCAAGGAAGTTCTAGCAAACCATTCGGCGACTCAGGACGGGGAAGCAGGGCTTGACTCAGGTTGTGTTCAGCCAGGGAGGGGAACTGCTAACCCGGACTGGGGATGTTGTCGGGCGGTGGAAAGAACACTTTGAGGAGCTCCTGAACCCGGCTAACACATCTTCACTGGAGGAGATAGAGTCTGAAGACTCAGGGGACGCCCCACCCATATCCTTGGCAGAGATCTCTGAGGTAGTTAAGAAGCTCCTCGGTGGCAAGGCAGCGGGTGTGGATGAGATTCGCCCTGACATGCTGAAGGCTCTGGACACTGTTCGGCTGTCTTGGCTGACAGGCCTCTTCAGTGTCGCATGGAGGTCGGGGACAGTACCTGTGGAGTGGCAGACTGGGGTGGTGGTTCCCATATTTAAAAAAAGGGGACCAGAGGGTGTGCTCCAATTATTGGGGCATCATACTGCTCAGCCTCCCTGGGAAAGTCTACTCTAGGGTGCTGGAAAGGAGGCCCCGACCGATTGTTAAACCTCGGATCCAGTAGGGACAATGCGGATTCCGTCCTGGCTGTGGAACAACGGACCAACTCTGTACCCTTGCGGAAGTGTTGAGGGAGACATGGGGGTTGGACCAGCCAGTCTACATGTGTTTTGTGGACTTGGAGAAGGCTTACGATTGTGTACCCCGGGGCACTCTGTGGGGGGTACTGTGGGAGTATGGGGTACTGGGGCAGTTGCTACAAGCCATCCGGCCCTTGTATAACCAAAGTAAGAGCTGTGTCCATATTCTCGGCACAAAGTCAAACAATGTTTTCGGTGGGTGTTGGATTCTGCCAAAGTTGGCCCTTTTCTCCGATTCTGTTTGTGATATTCATGGACAGGATCTCAAGTGCAGCCAAGGTGAGGAGTGTGTCCATTTTGAGAACCTCAGAATTGCATCTCAGCTCTTCGCAGATGATGTGGTTTTGTTGGCTTCATCAGAATGCAACCTCCAATGCGCACTGGGGCGGTTTGCAGCTGAGTGTGAAATGGCCGGGTTGAGAGTCAGCACCTCCAAGTCTGAGGCAATGTTTCTCTACTGGAAAATGGTGGATTGCTCCCTCCAGGTTGGGGATGAGTTGTTGCCTCAAGTGAAGAAATTTAAGTATCTCGGGGTCTTGTTCACGTGAGGGTAAGATGGAGCAGGAGATTGACAGGCGGATTGGTGCATCATCAGCAGTAATGCAGACGTTGTGGTGAAGAGGGAGCTGAACCAGAAGGCAAAGCTCTTAATTTACCAGTCAATCTTTGTTCCAACCCGCACCGATGGTCATGAGCTTTGGGTAATGACCAAAAGGGTGAGATCGCGGATACAAGCGGCTGAAATGAGTTTCCTCCGTAGGGTGTCTGGGCTCAGCCTTAGAGATAGGGTGAGGAGCTCAGACATCTGGAGGGAGCTTGGAGTAGAGCCGCTGCTCCTTCGCGTCGAAAGGAGCCAGTTGCGGTGTCTCAGGCATGATTAGGATGCCTCCTGGGCGCCTTCCTTTGGAGGTTTTCCAGGCACGTCCAACTGGGAGGAGACTCCGGGGTAGACCCAGAACTTGCTGGAGGGACTACATGTCCAATCTGGCCTGGAACGCCTCGGGATCCCCCAGGAGGAGCTGGAGGGCATTGCTGGAGAGAGGGGCATCTGGAGTGCCCTACTTAGCTTGCTGCCACTGCAGCCCGACCTCGGAGAAACAGCTGATGATGAATGAATTGAGTTAGGCTCAGACCTGGGGGAAAATTAACACTTTCAAAATCTTTAGATTGCATTTTGATTGAGTAAATCAGACTCAGGACCTGCTATGAATCATCAAATAAGAGACGTTGCTGCCACTTGCCGAGGCCAATCACATTTGTGCATAATAACGTGCTCGAGCGGGCTGACCCTCAGAGCAACGACTAGCCAAGCAGATAGCTAACTAGGTTAGTCTGACGTAAGCCGATTTAAAAAAAACAACAAATGTGGAAAAACCAGAAAGAACTCAAGCAACCATACAAAAATATTCCATTCCATTTGGCTCTTTAACCATACTTTACACCATCCTGGATGCTTCTCTTATTTTCTGTATGAACAATAGCTTATGGTAAAATACGATAATTTCAAGGTCTCAGTGCGATATTTCTATATTTTCTATCCGGCAACACTGGGAGACTTTTCCCCTCTGTCCTCACCCTAAGCAACGCCTATAGGCCAGTAGTCTTAGCCCAATGTGTACACCAACACCAGGACAGCAAAGAGCGAAAAACAATGGGACTGGGACAAGATCCAAACAGCAACCACTTTCATACCATTTATCTCGTGAAGACACCATCTTCCTGTTGCTTCCCTACATCTGCTATGTTGAAGTGCTCCAAAGTGGCCTTAATCACACAACATTGTCTGGTCAGCTTCCTAGCTCTCAAGTCTGTAACAGGTCTATAAAAGAGATGCATTCATTTACCTTGGCATGCTCAACTGGAGAATAGCTAATTACATGGATCAGTGCCAAACATGGTTCACTGACTGAGTTTTTTTTTCTCCTTTTGCCTCCACACCCATATTCTAGGAAGAAATCCTCTCGTACCATTATATTCGATGAATTCAAGGCAGCACTTGCAGAGCTGGCCAGGAAGAAATATAAGGAAAAGGCAGTGGAGGAGGCTGAGGCGGAGGTGTTCAAGTTGATCGAAGGGAAGGGGCCCATCATCTCAGGAGTCACGGTAAGAGTTAGCCCCGTGCAGGACTACTAGCTCAAACCACTATGTGGGTGCTAGTGGAAATGCATTAACCATTTCCTGGGAAAATGCATTTTGCACCATTTGCGACACCTTTGACTTGGGTTGGGCAAGGTTTCCCGCCCAAAATTTTCCAATCTGATAACCTCTCTGAAATCCTTAAATCCTTTTTCAGTTACCCAAGTGAAGCATATTTAGAAATGTATGTTAAAAAAAAAAAGGAAGCATGAAAATCCACCTTTGTATGACTTAAGTCCACTTTCAAATGCATGGGTCAATATGGACACTCCTGTTCCTTCTATGCCTCGTTTTCTGAATCCATAGAGGAACACTGAACACATTTTTTTCAAGAGGCTTTTTATCATTCCTCCTTAAAATAAATAATTCTATTTCATCCAGTATTATTTCCATGATGGTAACGAACAATTAAGCTACGGGGAATATTTTCCCGGCGCACAGTAAAGAAGTATAGAAGAACTGGAGTGCTCATATTGACAAAATCTTTTAAATGTAGACTTGGACAAGCAGCACAGATCTTATCAGAGGTGGGACCAAGTCATGGCTTTCCAAATAACAAGTAAACCAAGTGATGAAATCCTAAACAAGTCATCGTGCTCTTCATCAAATTTAATGTCTTTTCATAATTTCAACAATGTAAAAGTAAATATATGAAATTGTGCAAATCTTGAATGCTTTTTAGAATTTATATTTATCACGGATTGATTCAAAGTGGATCTGTAATTATGGAAATGAAGACTTGATTGGCTGCACTTTTTAAAAGCTGCTTTTTTTTAACCTGTGCTGTCGGCAGGCCAATGTGTCCTAGACAGAGTTAATGTGCATGTGGAGCTCAGGTTCTCCGCCTGCAAAAGTAATCTTTATCAACTATCAAGAACTGCTTATAACAAAATACTTCTATGGGAGGACAAGAGCACAGGGTTTCTATAATACATATACTGTCTTTTTATTACACAGATTTTATATTTGGGCTTGGAGAAGATTTCAAGTCAAAAGACTCAATTCCAGGTCAAGTTACAAGTCATTGGTGTCATAATCAAAGTGGACTTTCGGCGTTCGGGCAGTGTAGCAGTCTGTTCCATTGCCTACTAACATGGGGATCGCCAATTTGAATCCCCGTGTTACCTACGGCTTGGTCAGGCGTCCCTCCAGACACAATTGGCCATGTCTGTGGTTGGGAAGACGGATGTGGGTATGTGTCCTGGTTGCTGCACTAGCATCTCCTCTGGTCGGTTGGGGCGCCTGTTCAGGGGGGAGGGGGAACTGGGGGGAATAGTGTGATCCTCCCACGCACTACGTGCCCCTGGTGAAACTCCTCACTGTCAGGTGAAAAGAAGCGGCTGGCGACTCCACATGTACCAGAGGAGGCATGTGGTAGTCTGCAGCCCTCCCCGGATCAGCGGAGGGGGTGGAGCAGCGACCGGGACTGCTCGGAAGAGTGGGATAATTGACCGGATACAACTGGGGAGAAAAAGGGTGAAAAAAATACCCCCCCCCCAAAAAAGTGGACTTTCAAGTCTTTTTCAGTTTTGTCAAGTCTAAAGTCATCAAATTTTTGACTTGAGTCCAAGTCACGTGACTCAAGTCCACACCACTGGATTTTATATATTTATTGTAATTATTTTCAAACAAGATGTTTCACACGGCTAACAGAGAATGGTTCACGGATTTCAGACAGCTTGACTGACAAACGTCAGTCAAGAAGTCTTGCCCAACTCAAATCAACAGTGCCGCAAATGTCGCAAAAACGAGTTTTCCAGGAAACGTCTTCCTATCCACGGGACTACCACCCACGCAGCTATTCGTGCTTGTCCCAAACAGGCCTAGGTAAGACAATGACATAATAATCACCACGTTTTAAGCATTCTGTGGTCAACTGTCTTTATCCCATACGTCCCCACAGAGGGCAGTGGCCTCGCCGACGGTGTCCCGTCTCACGGACACCAGCAAGTTTACCGGCTCGCACAAGGAGCGTTTCGATGACAGCGGCCGTGGGAAGGGTAAGGCGGGACGAGTTGACGTTGTGGACACGTCGGGATACGTCTCGGGATACAAACACCGGGGGTCGTACGAGAAAAAAATCAGCAAGCCCCTGCCCAACAAGCCTATGTGAGGGAGAAGAGGAGGAGATAAACATTAGATCAACTACTAGGATGATTTTATATGGAGAAAAAAAAAACAAAACTCAATGAAAGCACAAAAGGATAGCATTTCATATATTTTCCCACCCATCGAATTGTGTGTGTGTGTGTGTAAATGAGAAGTTTTGAGTTCCTCTTTTTGTGAAGTGTGACAACTGGAATACTGTTTACATCCATTTTTTTTCTAAATCATCACCAGCTGGTACATTCCTTTCCGATAGCAAATTGCAGCCAAACACTGAAATCAATCAACGAGGAAACGGTTGTCCTAGGAGTTGAATTTTGAAGCTTTGTGATGACGATAGGGCCTGACAACAATAAGCACAGTTAACATTCTGAAATTACACAACAGTTTAATGAATTAACAACATTTGCACTTTCCCATTGATGCTCCAAAAGCTGCATTACATTCAATTTAAGAATTTGTTTGCTTAGTCTCAGTGATCATCGGCACAGATCGCTGGCGTGGAGAATCTTATTGCTTCTTAAGACCAAGACTGACAAGTCAGCCACTGTGTAAACAGTCTACATGCTTCCCCTATGGCCCACATCGCCGTCAAGTCTTATTCTAGCGTGCCATTCATTTGTTTTTTTTCAAACCTCAGCAGTTACACACGCCGGCCCGTCAGTTCGCCTGGAAGCCAAAACCATAAACAGGAAATGGAAGATTTGTGCATGCCTATTTTGAAGAGCTTAAGAGAAACACGGCGATGCAGTTAATTTTGTGAGATCCAACATCTGTAATCTCTGCATGAACATCCATCTGGCTTTATGAAACGTTAATTTCTATGAGAACATCTCCAAGGTCCTCGTGCGTGTAAGCCGAATGGGCCTGCTTAGAAAAGCCGCCGTTTGGAATTTTGAATTCAGTAAGATTTATCTGCTTTAATCGTCTTTCTCACTGAGATGTGGTGTTGTTATATTATGCTGACCCTGAGATGTTCCCACACACACGGACCCTTCTCACAACATGCATTTTTCAAGAACTATATAAAGAACTGGCGGCAGGGGGAAGGACTTACTGCGGTTGATGATAATGATGATGAGCTGGGTTGGTTACGATTGTATTTTTAACATTTTACCCACATCGTTTCCTTCTCCAATTTATACGGCTCTTATATATTTGTGGTATGATTGTGTATACTTCTAAAATGTATAGCCGCATGGCTTCAGTAAAAACACTGTTGTTTTTTTTTTCTATAATTGCTGTTCTCCGTGCATGTTCTCATGTATACTGCATTTGATTCAGAAGCACATAGACTATAGTAGGAATCAGCCCGACGTCTGTCGCGTACCTTTTAAACTGCTGTGCCTGTTGTGAGGACGGACTACTAGACGGACTAAACCACCCTCGCTTACGAAATGAGACGAAAAAGAGGAAAGCGCAGCTTTGCAGACCAGTTCAGGGATGTCGGAGAGTGACTACTTTGAACGTAAATAAATAAATAAACAAAACCCGCCACGCTTTCAAAGCACTAACTCGACACGAAACCAGGGTATTACTGTTGCAACGTAAAAAAGAGATACTGTATAAGACAAAGGGAAAATTTACTGCCGAGAGGTTCTACTTTTATAGGATATCTATTTTTCAGACATAGCGACATACTGTTCCTTTCACACTGTCAAACTACTTGTAGCCTCGGCTGATGAAGAGTCATGCGTCAAGCGGAAGAAGAAGCCCAGCAGCCCTCAGTGTGTATTAGTTTTGTCGTATGCTTTAGTATCTTTGGTAGGCTCTGTCTCGTGTGCTTAATGCCAAATACTGTGCACCTTTATTACGTGGAGGAACAATATGGTCTTATTTTTTCAAACTAACTTTTTAATGTACTGTTGTGCCATGGGTGCATGCAATGTTTTTTTGGTTGTTGTTCTTTATACCTTTTTAATGTGTGTTCATGATTTGTAGTGCATTATTGAGAATAAAAAAAAAAAACAATAATAAAAATTATAAAGAAAAATGCTATCCCAGAGTCTCTGTGGGGGACAACAGGGGTGTCGATCATAAAAACCTCTACATAGCATAGCCATGCTGAAGTACTTTGTAGTGGTCGCTGGTGACTTACACCGCTCACTTAGCTGCATAAAGAAAAAATAAAATTAAAATAAAATTAGAAGTTATACGTGCTTATTGTATTTGCTCTGATTTGTATTAACATGGCAGTCTGTGAGAGATCATCCCTGTGGCATCCCTCTTTGTGTGTTTGTGTGTGTGTGTGGGGGGGGGGCATGCATGCACACATTTGTGTAGGTAAGCTTCTCTCCAGCCTGAAGGCAGAGGCATAAATAAAGGCTCGGTGCAGCTGGAAACCGGGCGCGTTCCTTTCGCTGCAGCCTGTTCGGCAGATGGAGAAACCCATTACCAGAGACCGGGGGAGGAAAAAATCAAGACAGAATCCCACCGCCGATGCAGCAAGTACACACTGGCCTTCTCAGTAACCTTTCCTCGCCAATTACCATTTGCTCAACATAACAGGCTTGTCATAGAAACATGGAAAAATAAAATCTTTGGATATCTCCGTAGCCGAACGGTTACAGCTCATACCACGTGGTCACATGGTTGCAACTGTCGCCGGTTTGATTCCAGTCGGACACCTTTGTTTCACGTCATACCCCCCCCCATTTCCTGTCTTGCCTTTTCACTTTCGCTGTCTAATAAAGGCAAAAATATAGCAAAAACATTTCTTCCACTGTTATTTACATTGCCGGGCAAACTATTTTTAGAAAAATAATTCCTCAATTTGTCCAACCTAAAAATGAATAAATAAAAGGTATAATTTACACTGCAGTGATATGCAAATAAAGCTACATTTATAGCATATGTGATGGAAATATCATCTAAAGGAAAGGGAAAATAGGTAGGGGTCAGTAGTTAATAAGGCCACTGCAGCAAACCAAGGTGAAGGAGAACAATGGTTGGTATTTTTCAGCACTCATGCAGATAGACCGCTCGGCAACCGCCTGAGACTTTTGTACTTGTGCCGTTTTTCCTCCAGATCCTCAGCAACGCTCTCCATTTGACTTCAGTCCACCCAGCAAATGCTCATTGGTCGCCACCAGTGACCTGTCCAGTGACACAAAAACAGGTCAAACAGCATCAGTTCAAGTAACTGGGTCTTTGGAGAAGACAAATTGAGAAGCAGGATTCATATAAATACAGGATTCCTAAAATGTTGTCAAATTCCTTCTTGTTAGGTGTGCAGATACAGTGCAAAAAAAAAGAAAGACAGATGAAGCAAGAAGGATCACATCTTGTTTTTAACACACAACAATAACAATATCATCAATCTCACGGTTACTTCCATGACAGTGTCGTCTTACCTGTGGCTTTCCTGCAGCATATCTGCCAATTCTTTCACTTTCTCAGCCTCCCAGACCTTTTCTCTAAGCCCCTCTATCTCTTTCCTAAGCCTCGCCACTTCTGTCTGTGCCTCTGTGGACAAACCCAAAAGACAGTGTCATAGTGGAAAAGAATGGCTTGACAGGGTTTATAAATCTCACTGAAGGTTTTTTGTTTTTTTTGCATTTTTGCCAATTTCTGCGTTACAGTGTGGTGGCAAGGGACCTATACTCAGGCCTGAGCCCACATGCCATGCACTCACTCATACAGTTAATCCAGCAGGATGCCTCAAATTCTGTTTTTCCATCCCTTTCATCTCACCCTTTATCTGAGTAATAGGTGAATTGTTCATCACGGACTTGAGGTACTGCTGTTCCAATTTGATCTGCTGTCTCTGCAGAGCAACATTCTCCTTCAAGACAATCCTCAATTGCTCATTCAAATTGTCCTGTTATGAATAATAAAAAAATGTTTTTAAATTTTTTAAAAAAAAACCAAGACCGTGTTAATATCAGTATTGTCAAGGGCGCATGTGGATAAATTGCATCGCTGCTGCTGTCGTCCAACTCACCACCGCATTCTGAGCCTCCTCGAGCTGGGATGAGAGATTACGGACTTCTAATTTATGCGCTTCCTCTCGTACATCCGCCTGCTGGCTGAGTGCGTCGACTTCCCCTCTCAGGGCCCTGACCTCGGCTTCTCGACTCGAGATGTCATTTTCCATCATGGAGAAGATCTTGACCGCCTCGGCTGGGAAGGGAGGGGGTGAAATGTCACGACACTTAGTCAGGGAAAGACGAGTACGAGAGGCTCAAGTTAGCACGGCCACACTTAGGTGGGTTCCAACTCACACAGGAAGTTATTGTTGTGATGGAGTGACCTCTCCCCTGCCCAGTGCTTGTCCACGAGGTTGAGAAGCATCTCCAGTGGTTTTCTGTAACCGCCCTGGAAAACATACTGAAGAATAAGATTACACGACAAAGAGGCAGAACTTGACATAAAACCTTCAATAGTGTAATTTCTAGAGACGGCCAAGTTTTATTAACACTAGCTAAGTAAGTTTGCACATGCAATCATTTTGACTTGGTGGGTTGCTCATATGAAAAAAGAAACTACACAGGACATAACATGCTACTCCTGAGCAGAAAAACTAAAGCATCTAAAAATAGCTAGAAGGAGGTATCTAATTAACTATGGTAACTAACTAAAGAACATCTGTATCTAAAATTAATTAAGGTTGGTGAAGGAATTCAGGGAATGACACTGACGATGTCTTTTGTGCAAAGGAAATGCATGCGTGCATGGATGAATTAACTGATTAATTATTTAATGAGTGAAAAATCAAAAGAGCTTGATGTTTTCTCTTACTCTTCTTCTCTGTTGATGAGCTTTTTGCGGTTGGCTGACGCCCCCTGCTGTCCGGTCGAAGCTAGAGTATGAGACTCTTGGAGGATGCAAGACGGGGTTGGAGGGGTCAGAGAGATTCAAACCATGATTTGTTGGACTGGGAGGCTGGGTGTTCATCGGAGAAGAACATTGGTTCCCCATCAAGTGACCTTGAGCTTTCAAAATGTGTTAAGACAAGGAGGAATTCAGCTTTGTGAAGGAAATCAATCAATCGATCGATCAATCAATCAATCAACCAGTTGCATTTTATATAGCAATTGAAATGAAAATTATTATATTATAAATAATAATTATATGATTATAATAATTTATTCATATAATGTTGATTTATATTAATGTTAAATACAATAATATTATTATCATATTAATTTATAATGTTGTTATAAATAATTGTGTATTTATTGTAATTATTATGAAATACTCAATGAGGGAAAGGTCTCACCAGGATTAGGGGTAAAATGGCCTTTGGCTGCTGGAAGTCTGGTTTGGCCAGAAAAGCCCTTTTGCTTTGGTTTTCTTGAGACCGGTTTGTATTTCTCCACATAGGGACCAAAGGACACCTTTGGTTTATCAGTCACTTTTGATGAGGTAGAACTTTTTTTCTGAGATGACTCCGTCATCTGTGGCACTTTGGACTGGGTAGGACCTGGTTAATGAAAGACACCCCAACATTAATTATTAATACCATAGTAATAATGATTTCCCTTAGCTAGGCACAAGATCAGACCAGACATCGACCTTAGCTCGTGCATCTGTCTTCATCTACTGGTGGTTTTATGTATCATAGCATTGATAGCTTTTGTTATGATGGAAGTCCAATTATGGGGCACAACAACTGTGGCAACTTGGAGAACAAACAAACCTTGATTTCTACCAAAATTATAGGAGATGTAAGGAGAGGCAAACAGGGGGTAATTATAGAGATTTCACTTATTTGGTCCTTCAATTTGGCAGAATCCCTCAAGCATATTTTTTTTACCAACTAACAGGGGTTGTGAGCTGGGATTAGACTGCCGTGAGAAAGGCTATTTTTAACCAACTATGACAAGATGTTGCAATACTAATCCTCAAAATAGATGGAACTTTTACAATCCTATTGGGAAACTGGATCTAGATATGCTCCCTCTACACAATCCCCATTTTCATTACTACTCTCAGTTCATCTCAGTGCAGCACAACAGGATACAGTGCAGACTCACCATGGTTCATCTCGGAATATCTGAGGATGGATTTAGTTGTTTCCTATGGACAGACAGCAGATTCATACAATAATACTTCACATGCGTATCATATTATTCAACAAAATCCCTACAATTTCAAATATATTACCTGTTTTTGAGAAGTAGAACTCTCCGGTTCTGAAACATACCCATCTCTGGGTTCTAGGACAGAACATCGTCACAGATGAAGTGGTGTTTCAAAACAAAAATGGGCCCAGTTGATATGTAATACATTTTGTTTTTGATTAATCTTTTCTTGCAGTTTATAATAAAATTTTGATACTATGTTCTTATTTTTAGGGACAGGGGAAGGAGTGAGGCTTACTTTGGTAGTGTTTAAGCTTTGTCACAAAGTTCAAGACAACATCATCAGTGGCATCCAGGAGAGAGAGCTTCTTAGTTAAGCAGTCAACTGAAGCCAACCTCTGAGCACTGCTTCTGTAAAACCACAAGCAAGGTAGCAAATACATCCATCAGTCGGTTTCTTTCTACAGATTCCAAATACCTTGGCATTACAAATTTCTAGATTTCTTTGTTCCAGTATTCAACATTTCTGCAGGAAAATGCCCATCATGCCCTAATTCCTTTAAGTAATTGTCAATTCATATATTCTCAGATACCATTCAGTTTTTTTCTTTAGAATGTTTCCTCTATGTCTTTAGAGTTCCTTTTGTTGAGCATTCCACAGTCAAATTCTCTGTACAGTATTTTCAACTTAACCTTACAACAATAATAAAAAACTTGAACTTGCTGCTGAGTACTGAACTCAAGGGACAGTCAAGTCAGGTCAATTCAATTTTATTTTATCCTTAGACCCTCGCATTGGATAAGGAACAACTCCCTAAAAAAACCCTTTAACACAGAGAACAAAATGGGGCGAAACCTCAGGGAGAGCAACAGAGGAGGGATCTCTCTCCCAAGACAGACAACGTGCAATGGATGTTGTATTTACACAATTTACAGAATACGACATTGAAAGAAGATAACAGAATTATAATGGAATCATAAAATTCAGTGAAATATAAAATTCAGAGACAGTGGTGGGAATATTAAGTTACCTCAAGATAACTGATATTACAAAGGAGATGAGAGGTATTCATGAAGTCCAGTGTGGTTATGAATACATAATTTATGCTAATTTTCTTTGGATTCTTTTCAACATTTTTTTGCAAACCCCATCATTTGCAACATTTAAAGAGGCAATTATACTTATCTTCTATATGGTCCAGACATGAAACCAACCCTCTTTTCCAAATAGAATTTGATCTATAAACCTGACATGCATATGACATCCAATGTACCTTTGGTCAACTGCTGGATTCAAAGAGGGTTGCTCCTGCTGAGGTACAAACGATGAGAACTGGATGATGGCAACTTTCCTCTCCGTGTCCCTGACTGGACAGTCGTCTAGAAAACACAGGAAGACATCTAGTAATACTAAGAAATGGTCCGAGATGTGACAAACGTATTCAAGGTAGTTACTGGTAATGATGATGACGAAGATGTGCAATCAGTATTTGAATTCTACGTGTGACTATTGCTTACCTAGTTTGCGCAAGCTGGACATAGTATGCACCAGATACAGGCGGTAGTGTGGGTCGTTTTTGGTAAAAGGGTTCAGCCTTAGGTCTAACTCTGTCAGTGCCGGGAGGTCACATAACGGTTTGACCTCTTCCATGGAGGATATGCAGTTATAGTACAGGTTCAGCCTCTTCAGCATCTTCAAGTGATGCAACCCCTTCATTTAAGGAATCAGATGGCCAAACAGTTCACGTCACCCTTAAACTTGTCCACAACATCCACGACAAAACTAAGGGGGGGGGGGGCGTAAACTCACCTGAACAGAGACCAGGGCATTACAGGAGAGATCGAGAGTCTTTAAACGTACAAAGTTCCTCAGTGCACTTCCTATGTGTCTGATCTTCTCCTCGTAAGTCCCTGGGAGGCTCAGTGATCCGACATCTCCTGTGGGGGGGGGGGGGGGGTACATATTATTTTGATTGTGGTATTTTGGCACAACCCGGGTGACAGAAGTAGCGAGGCTAACAAGGTTATGGTAGCTAACGTGTGCTGGACAGTCATACTGGTCTGGGCCGGTGTCCCGGCCATTTATGCTGCCTTGTCGAAAAACGCTACCGCAGCGCGAATCGATAGCAGGAGTCCAACCCTGACCTCGCCACCATGGCAGAACTGCTAAGCAGCACTATCCTCGACGGGTAGCGCATATCGCCAGAACACCGGCATTTCCCTTCGGTTGGGATAAAACTCCCAACATGACATCGCGTTTGAACATCTGCACCGTCGTTTGCTATGATAGTACAATACATGTCTTTACACGGAAAAACTTTACCAAGACAGTGACGCTTTAGCTTCAGTCTCTCCCGTATCCATCGCTCGGTGATGGTCGTCAAGCGCTCCGCCGCCATGCTGTTCGAATGTCCGCGCATGCGCGATGAGCGTGTCACGTGTCACGTGTCAAAACAATACGCGCCGAAGGGGGAACTACTTCCTATGCGTCTGCCGAGTCCGCCTGTAGAGGCAACAGCTGTCGGCGCGTAGTGCAGTTTCACTCTGCCCTCCTAAAATAACCTGGTTAGAAATCGTCCAACTTTGGCGCTGGTGTTGCCGTGCTAACGTTAGTACGAACTACTTACCATGTTTTCATGAGATGTGTCGCTTCAGTTGATTGTTTTTTACATCAATGGCCTCTTGTACAATAAACTGGACAACGGCATGTTCCAACACCATTCTGTCCTCCACCGCGCTGTATTCCTCCTATCGGCTCTTTAAGGTAGGCTCTGTGACGCACTGAAAGTCCGACCCTTCTAGACCAATCATGTTTCTGTTATCCTTGATGGGACTGTAACCGGTTATTTTCTTGCCCGGTGCGGGATTCGATACGGGGTGTACTGCACCACAAGGCGACATCACTAACCGCTCGGCTAAAGGGTCAGACCCGTTGATTAGGGACTAACGCGACTTATTACAAGTTTACAGTGGTCACCCTCTCCCGGAAGCGCGCCCTCGCGCTTTGTTATTCCCGCGCTCCGAAGAGACTTCTGAGGATCTGCACACTTCCGGATCCCACCGCTGCCACCAATGTAACCGGTTATTTTCTTGCCCGGTGCGGGATTCGATACGAGGTGTACTGCACCACAAGGCGACGTCACTAACCGCTCGACTAAAGCAGTGTTTCTCAACCGGGGGTCCGCGGACCGCTAGTGCTCCGTGGTGTAATTGCAAGGGGTCCGTGAAAATAAAATATCTTTAAAAAAAGATCCTATGACATTTATAGAAATAGGATTATTTTACTCAAATGTGACTGAGACCTTTATCTACCTAAACTATAAAGGGTAACAGGACTTTTTTCTCTAATTACATCTATTTCACAAGCGTAATTTATTGTATTTTAATAAGAGATCTCGCTCCCGTTTGCATCGTTAAAAGTTACTGCATAAGAATTCTGTTTTGTTATATATATCTAAGTTACAACTGAAAGCTCTTATTTTTGCCCCAAAGAGTGAATAAATGCTATAATGCAATTTAAAATGCAGTTTCTACTGTTTCTATCAAATTGCAACCCCCCTCCCCCAAGATCAGGTGGAGGGGTCCTCAGGGTAGCTCAAAAATACGCAGGGGGTCCAGGACCCCAAAAAGGTTGAGAACCACTGGACTAAAGGGTCAGACCCGTTAGCTAGGGACTAACGTGTCTTATTAGTAGTTTACTGTAGTGGGAGAAATCTTACCCCTCCACTATAGTTATTGTTTTGTACTCTTGGATCTGGACATTTCAATGCCAGAGCTGTTCTGGGCACTATTGCGAGGGATGGCATCCCTGCGTTTCCGGTGTCATGTAGCAGCTGTAAGATGGTCGCTCACAGACTGAAGGATACCAGTCACGCCAGGCAGGGATCAGGATCTGCACATCTACTCATATATTTTCGGAATGTGGTGTTAGTGTGTGTGTGTGTGTGTGTGTGTGTGTGTGTGTGTGTGTGTGTGTGTGTGTGTGTGTGTGTGTGTGTGTGTGTGTGTGTGTGTGTGTGTGTTAGTTAGTGTGGATAGCGGGACCGAAAACTAAAGCAATTATGACCCTAATTCTTTCTGGAGGTGGTAGGTATTGTCTCAGAGAGTAAGGGGAAAATCCCTGAAAATTAAAATTGTGCATAATTATGCATAAATGTGCAAAATATGCATTTTTCTAAAAATGGCTACAAACCACTTTTCTCGGCATTTCAGATGAGTCTGAGCATCTTTGATTTTTTCACCTATATAAAAAAAATTTCTGGGACTTGGAAAGGTTTTGGCATTATGCAAAATAAATGCATTTTTGCAAAAATGCACTTGTGATCCTAATTTTTTTCGGAGGTGGTAGGTATTGTTCCAGAGAAGACCAGAGAAATAGCAGAAAATTAAAATAACCATAATAATTATGCATGATTATGCAAAATATGCATTTTCTAAAAAATGGCTAAAAACCACTTTTCTTGGCATTTCAGATGATTCTGAGCATTTGGGGGGAGGGAGTTGGAGTGGGGGGGGGTTAGGGGTAGGGGGAAGGCGGTTAGCTGGCAGGATGAAGAGGAGGGAGATTTAGACGGGTGGCTAACCAAACGGCTACATTGTAGCGGGGTTCTTCTAGTTTATTCCATAAAAGCAGCATGGGGTAGTCGATACACACCCACAGTGGCAGGCTGTCTCACATTCCCCATTACAAAATCTGCTCAAGTTTTTTTTGGTGTGTGTTGCAAGTACATGTATAACAAGATACTGCTATAAAATGTGTGCACACTAAAAGAATGTATGTCCTTACGGTGCTTACACGTGTATTTGAAATCAGTAATTAAAGTAAAAGCAGAAACAAAAAAATGAATAAGTAAAACTAATATCCACTGGGGAAAAATGTTACGTTCACCGACCTTTTAGCCAGCTTGTTTTCTTTTCTTTCTTTTTTACACGCAAACTGGGATTAATATCACTTCATTTAAGATTAAGATAAGCATTAAATGCAAGTCGACGTCACCTGGCAACTTTGCTTTTTTTGCTGCTTCTGTGTTTCACCATTTCCTCTCTCCTTTCAGGATCACAGGGCCCCTTCTGCAGGCCTGTTCCTTCTCGGGATCTCGGCAGGATTTTGTTGTCTGCATCTTTCCAACCCCCACCTCACCGCCCTCCGAAACGAGGTGGAGTGGGCTAGTGAGGTCTTGGCCCCGGCTCTAGTCTCGTTTGACTTCCTGTGGCTCAGTGAAGACCGCAGCACGGCCCATATCCTCCTGTGTGGCTCCTGCCTCTTTCTCGGACTTTGCGACCGGTTGTCGGCAGACGCGATCGTACTGATGACCCGCTGTCTGACCCTCTCCTCTCTGTCCTGCTGCTTGACGGTCTGTCTTTTCGCAGGAAATGCTCTGGGCGCCCTCGGCAGTGTGGCCCTCAGCCTACCCTCGCTTGTGGCCCCCAGGGTTGAAGTCGACGCTCTGGGTCCCCTCATCTCGTCAGCTGCCGCTGAAGGAGTGCTGAAGTGGCTGCTGAAAGGATCCATGTCTGTAGGCTGCTGGGCCTCCACATGTGCCTTGAGGAAGTTTCAATCAGAGGTGAACACATGGACTGACTGACCAATGAAGACATTTGATGAGTCGAAGGACTTGCGTAATTAGTTAAGATCAGTTTTTAACACGTCTAAGCCCCGCCCGTGTCTTCAACTGCTTACTGTTAGTGGACAAAGTGAGAAAATGATGTGTCTAACCTGAGTCGTGATTCATTCCCTAGTGTTAACGAAGCAGCTCTAACCCACACGTGGCTTTAATTTCCTAACGAGGAGTTCGTAGGCGTCAGAAGACGAGGTGTTTTCCAGTTAATGAGAAAACTAAATACTGTATGTCTTTTTTTTAAATTGAGACACCTCAATATAATTATTCCCAGTAGAACAATAGTTCCTTATAAAATATGATGTTAACGTTGCAGTTTTCACTTCAAAACTTCAGCAAACCGATGCTGCGGCGCACGCCGTGTTATGCAAACTTAATAAATTGCTGACTTAAGTTGGCGCCTCATCTTTCTTTTGCTTGCACACATCGTAAGGACACATTGAATTAAACGTTATTTACAACCGCAACACAGGATTTGATGGCAGAGACATTTTTTGCTGATTTTTTTAAAAATGCGTAACCTTTCAAAGCCTGATTCCAACGCCGGGGTGTTATTTATCGGCTGCTCTTAGACTACGGGCGGAGCTGGCTGGCGGCCATTCATTTCCAAGCGGGCAGTGATCCGCACTCACTTAAGGTTTGGCTCTTGATACACGAGTCACATCTCTGCGCTAATAGGTTTTTTTGGGTGAATCCGCTCAGAGGTCCAAAGCGGACAGCCGGCTCGGATGCTGGATACTTGTGACCACCCCGCGGCGTCAGCTGTAAAGTTATTGAAACATCTGCAGCGGCCCAGGCTAAAGTGGGTTTCTTCATCTTTAACTGTACTTTTTCAGGAAAAACTCCCTTTTTGTGACGTATTCGTCGTGCATATTTGTTCAACGTGACTCACAAGAGATGATAATTTATTTTTTTTTTGGTGGATAATGCACGTTTGGATTTATTCTCGGGAGGGCCGTGGTTTCTTTTCTTGAGAGAACGAAGGAACGCTGCAGCCTCTGAGTTGCAGACACCTGCCTCAGCGTTTTCACTGCAGCGGGTCCAAGGCCGCGTGCCCATCTCTGGGACAAAGAGCTGCTCAAAATTCAGAGAACGCTCCGCCCAAGGGTGTTCTGTACATTATCCGTAGCGTTTAGTTGCAGACTTCTGTAGATTCAGTGAGGCAAAACGATCAAATGGTTTTGTGACGGTTCAGTTTTTATGATTTATTGCTTTGATTAGCGTCGACGGGATGCTTTGCAGTCATTTTTAAGTGTACGTATGTCACTGGGAAACTAAAACCCATGATTGCCAGCTGCAGAGAGGTCCACGGATAAATAACTACGCTGTTGATCAAATAAAGCCCAGTCATGTAACTTCCTGTCACAATGCCAGAAAGACGTCTCCCTCCTGGCACCACGTCCTGCTGTTGTGTTAGCGTTAGCATTTATCAGACCGAGGTGCTTGTGCAAACACACAAACAGAGGCTCTTTTGTCTTTTCCATACGAGCAGCCACCACGACCTGGCCCGTCTCTCGGCTCGGGCCGCAAGTGTGACTGAGAGAGCTCCAGCAGCCAAATCAATCTTCATCACCAACCTCTTCGCCACTGCAGAGGACCGGGATGCTGCACTGGGCATGCTCGCTGCAGCTGCAGCCTGTGGACGACACTAAGTGGGGAGGAGGCGGAGGGGGAGGTTAAGGGGAGGAGAGAGGGATAACTGAGAGGGAATTAGACGAGCCGTTGCGACTCCGGGAAGGAGGAGGTGCCGCCGGGAGGCTTTGTCATTGAAAATAAACGGATGGAATGTGAAAGATGAACACAGGAAAACGGTGGGACGTTGGCTCGTCGTCACTGTGAAGAGGAGGATATGTGAACGGTAAGGGGTGGGATGGAGGATGAGAGAAGAAGAAGACGAGCATAATTACATTAAATTCAAACAAATTATAGAAAACCGCTGGCATTACCAGACAGGATCCGAATAGTCGTGTTACAAATTAGCCCGTCACCTTTAGCTGTGACCTCTTTGTCGTTTGTTTGTCATCCATCTTTCATATTATTGTGTTGCAAATACAAAAAAAAAGAAAAGAGCAGCCACTGCATTTTCTTCCGTCCACCTTTTCTGCAGCGCGAGTGGAGGTGCGAGACAGTGACTCCGTCTTTGTGCTTACCCGGTCAGGCTGTCACCGTCGGTGACTGTGGGACGGGACGGAGGAGATGTACGCCTTCTATTCGCTGTTAGTCTACATCTTCTACACCGTCTTCAAGAAGGAGGAGGAGGAGGAGGAATCCTTGGAGGGGGCGTGTGGAGCCGCCTCAGAGGTGAGTGAGTCTCATCCGCGGGGGGCCCGTGGTCCTCAGCTGGCTTTTGCCGGGTGAGCAAATATCCAGCTCGTCTCTCCACGGGCCCACACACATCCGTCAGATTGGCGGTGGGCACTGTGAGAGATGGGAGAGCGCCTTCGTTTCCTGTGCATAATAATTAGACGCCATGTGACGACACGGGGACTCTACTGTGCGGTGGCGTCTGTGCGCGTGTTTCATGTGCTGTGTAAACATTTTGACCATGTATCACCGTCTCGCCTATCAACACGACACGTCTGTTGCTATGATCAGGAGCCAGGACATGTTTCTATGGAAACAGGGAGCAGAAGGAGAAATGGCCACACCCCCAAGATGAGAAAAAAAGCTTGCGCTAGGTGCAGTGATTCAAGTGAGTGCTGAACAACTCTGTCTGATAACCATACCCATGTCTAATGGCTGTAACATAGCAAGTCATGTGACATATCGGCGGTCACTATAGCGATGGCTGATGCTAATTGAACGACAACGTGAATACCTTTGCTCACTGATGTGAATGCGAGTCATTATCACCTTAGGCAGCAGCAGTGACAGTGATGGCCTTTCTCTGAGTGATGAAGATGAGGACGGCAGTCCGGACATCCCGGCGTGCACTCCTCTGGGCGCCTTCCTGTCTTTCAAGCAGGAGGCCGAGAAGAGGAGGGCCTCTCAAGTACAACTGGAGACAGCAGGAAAGGTAATCGAGCTAGTTAGCGGCCCTTCAGGTTTGCACCTGGCTCGGCAGTAGCTGCATAAATCAGCAGCTGTCCAGTTCGGGGGTTCTGTTCCTGAACTGTGGAAGTGAACATGACTGAAAGGATATATTTTTGGTCATGTGACCATTTCATGTCCTGTATCGTGTGACCACTATGAAGCCCTATATAGATCACATGTCATTAGTTACACTCATGCTCTGATGAAGGCCTGTAGCAGCAGGCCCGAAACGTTAGCATGTTTCGCTGGCCAACATAAATTGGCACTGTGAGGCACTGTCCCTGTCCTTGTTCAAATTGGCGAGTGCTACCCTACATCCTTGGATGTGGTTTTCGAAGGACATATTTTCATTTTCTTGCTCAGCTGAATCAAGGATTATAATTTTCAGATACATTTTTGGGATGATTTAGCCTTTCAGACAGGGAGGAGCAGACGTGGTGAAACCAGGCCCAGAAAGGATAAATCTTAGCCATGTATTTGCTCCACCCATGTGCTAAACCAGTTGATTCTAAACAACACCACCCTTTAGCTAGTTAGAGGAGCTAGTTAGAGAAATCAGCTGATGGGTGGAGGAAATACACAGTTCTGGCTTTTATTTTCTAGACCTGGTTTTCCCACCTCTGGTGATGAGAGACAGGAAATGGGGCGTCCGGGTAGCGTAGCGGTCTATTCGGTTGCCTACCAACACGGGGATCACCGGTTTGAATCCCCATGTTACCTCCAGCTTGGTCGGGCGTCCCTACAGACACAATTGGCCATGTCTGCGGGTGGGAAGCCAGAAGTGGGTATGTGTCCTGGTTGCTGCACTAGCGCCTCCTCTGGTCGGTCAGGGCGCCTGTTCAGGGGGGAGGGGGAACTGGGGATAATAGCATGATCCTCCCATGCGCTACGTCCCCCTGGTGAAACTCCTCACTCTCAGGTGAAAAGTAGTGGCTGGCGACTCCACATGTATCGGAGGAGGCATGTGGTAGTCTGCAGCCCTCCCCGGATCGGCAGAGGGGGTGGAGCAACGACCGGGGATGGGTTGGAGGAGTGGGGTAATTGGCCGGATACAATTTTGGAGAAAAAGGTAGGGGGTGGGGGGGGGCAGGAAATTTAGCTGAGCTGGATTTGAACTCAGGATGCTGCGTTCAGGCCTGAGCATAGGTGGTGCACACTTAACTAGCAGGACTACCAGGACACCCCAAGAGAATTGAGTTTCTGAACTGTGGCGGTGTTTATGCCTCAACTTGGAACTTACACACAGCCGTGTGCAAAACCCACATATATGTGTATATATATATATATATATATATATATATATATATATATACTTGTTTTGTCACCTTCAGTTGACAGAGTCTCCCTTGGTGGCGGTGATGTCCCACTTGCTGAGCTTTCTGGAGCAGTACTCCCACTTCCAGCAGCTGCAGCAGCAGGCCGACCAGTACCGAGTCCAGCTGAAGCGGCACCGTGTCCAGCACCGCCGGCAGATGAAGGCCCTCCGATCCTCCTACCGTCAGCGCCTCAGGGACAAGAAGAGCATCATCAGCAGCCTGGAGGAGGCCATCAGCCAGCAGCAGAGCCCCAGCCCGGGGAGCGAGGGTAAAGGAGGGAGGGGGAGAAAGAGGGGGATGGAACATTGGAGGTGGAAGAAAAAGCAAATTAGAGAAAGGAGGAGGGTAAAGTAAGGTGTGGATGGGTTGGTTTGGCGGGATAATGTAGAAGATAGGAGAGAGGTAAAGGACAGAGAGCCGTTGTTTTAGCTGTAGAGAGGAAGATGTGAAACGGAAGCCAAAAGGGATGGACAGGAGTCAGTGGGAACCACGAAAAGGGGAGCAAAAAATACTCCGCGGACTAAATGTCTTCAGCTTTAAGGTCACAGTTTGCTTGAGATCATGAGGAGGAGGGCTGATAAGTAAGCCATTCTCAATATAATCTTATAAATGGTATTTGCATAGATTGGTTTTATCTCTGTGGGTGTACGCCCAAGGGATGAATTAGCCATTAGAAACTCTAGGGCGGGGGTGGGCATTCTTATCCCGAAGGTGCCGGTGTGGGTGCAGGTTTTGGTTCCAACCAAGCAGTTGCACACCTGTGTCTCCTCATCAAGTTCCTCAGCAAGGACTCTTCTGGTTGATTCGTGGGATCAGCCAGCCTGCCCACCCCTGCTCTAAGGTATTGTTTCATGTATTTTTTTTCCTTTAAAGATGAAGATGAAGAGGTTGTAACAGGAGGCGTGTTGATTCACTATCAGCAAAGGGATTTTGTTCTTTAAAAGAGGTGAAAAAACATCTATTGCATGATATTCCTACATGGTGTGGTCATTTTAGTGGTGACTGTCTGGGTTTGGGATGGGAACGTGCAGCGTACCCTTCCAAAAGAGAATAAAGTTCACCGGCACATGAGCAGACTGGTTAGATTGGCGAGTGTGTTGGTGTAAATCAAATTGGCATCAGAGACGACGGCAGCAGGCCGCCTGAGGCTGCACAGCTGTGACCGACCTCAAAGCTCTGGATGTCTGGATCACAAACACATGTTCTTGGAACAGGAGGCAGACCCACCAGCATCACTGTGTTACATCACTTTGTTATGTCAGGTCGTGTGTGTGTGTGTGTGTGTGTGTGTGTGTGTTCATCGATCATTTTGAGGACCAATTCTTAGTTTTTAACCAAGGACCTTTTTGCAAAGTGAGGTCATTTTGGTGAGTTCTCGCTTGTCTAAGGAGCTATTTTAAGGTTAGGATTGGGATCAGGTTAAGGTTAGCATTGGGGGGCTAGGGACTGAATATAGTCAGTGAGGGTCCTCACAAGTATAGAAGAGCAAATGTGTGTGTGTGTGTGTTACATACACAGTAACATCCATGTCCCTGTGAGAGGGTGTTTTTAGGGCGTTGTTCTTTATCCGATGCGAGGGTCTAAGGACAGGATGTTGCATTGCTGTGAAGCCCTCTGGGGCAAATTTGTAATCTGTGATAATGGGCTATAACAAATAAAACTGACTCAAACCGAAGGTGACATCACAGCGTGTCATCTTTGAAATTGCCCTGACCTCTGAAGGCCGGCTCTGCCCAGGAAGCCTCGGACGAGGCCGGAGGTGGCTGGGTGTGTGGGTGTCTTCAGTGGCGCGTCTGAAACATACTGCCTCTCATTATGTGTAGGATAAAGATACATGGCTACTTGGCAAGAGACTGTGGCACTCCGCTAGTGACTCGGTTGCTTTCCAACATAAATAAAATATCCATGAGAGCCGCTACTTTCCTCCACAGCTAGTGCATTTACAAGCCCTGGCACATGCTAGCCTGCCCCGTGTACGCGTGTTGGCCTATAAATAGCCTGAGGACCACATCCAAGTGTTATGAGGCAGAGGTTGCCTGGTTTGGCTAGTGGCTGTTTTGTGGTGCTCAGCACTGGGTGTTGGAGGATTGCTTTGCCTCTTTCAACATCTGTTTAGAACCAATGCGTCATTTATATTGCAATCTAATCAGTATTTAGTATTTTTTTCCCCCCACTAATATCTTATTGGAAGGACCATCGGGTGTACAAAAAAAACCATACAAATACAATGGAAATGGAAATGATTGTCCCTCCATATTTTGGTAATACCCCCCAGCCCCCTCCCACCCAACCCTCACTCATTGCCGATGCACAAAAGGTTAAAAAATATGAATTACAGTAATAATTATAAGATAAAACAAAAACTACAAAATACAAACAGGAAAAGGTTAGAGAGCTTTACATCAATAAGATGCATTCAGTCATCTCATAAGTACCAAGCTGAGGGACAGGGAGTACAGAGCACCGTGTACAAATGAACTGTTAGTAGTCGTTTCTGATTACATCATTCATGCTTTATGATGTCATACATTTTAGAGATTGGAGAAAAATATATCTCATATACCATAAGTATAGTAGTGTACACTGATACACAGCATCTGATTAAAATTAAAATATATAATACAAATAATACGAGTGGTCTTAATCATAGAGAAGCACTGTTAGTTGGTCGAAGTAAGATAAGTGGGGCTGCCAAGTAGAGTCAAATTTCTGCGCTGATCCGCAAATTTAAAATTTTTCTAGTTTAAGGAACATCATCATGTCCTTTATCAGGGGACTTCCAAAGAAGTAGTATCCCTCTGCAAGAAGAGAACTGAAGGTGATCATGTTTAGCTGCATCGATGTGGAGTTTTCAACTAAGGCTGGCCCTCCAAAAATAGCTACCAGGTAGGACCTACATTCCAATGACTTCAGAAATTATTTAAAAAAAGGAGGACCAGAAAGTTATCAATTTAGGGCATGACCAGAAAATGTGTGTTAGGTCAGCTGGGGATTGGACACAGCAGTCAAACTTGTCACCTACTTCAGGGTAAAATTTTGAAAGAGAGATGAGATGTGGAATCTTAAACTGGATTAGCCTCAGACGGGCACAGGAGGAAGAGGAGATGACGCATGCAATAGCCCTCTCCCACCAGTCATCATCAGGCTCTGTACCCAACTCCTTCTCCCAGGCACACTTAATATTGCTAAGATGTATGGTCTTTGAAAGATATAATTTGATTATAGATCTGTGAGATGAGTCTTCTAGGCGTGAGAGGGGTGTGTCCGTGCCAGACGTGGGTGGTAATATTGGAAATTGTGGGTTATGGATGTTTAGGAACGGGTGTATTTGAAAATATCGAAAAAGGTTTGAGCTGGGCAGGTTACATTTAGCAGCTAAGGTCTCAAAGCTAGCAAAGGTACCATCAATATAAAAGTCACTAAAATATTTTAGTCCCCTTCTGTTCCACTGCCCAAAAATAGCATCCAGCCTTGCAGGGAGGGACAAGTGATTATTACAAATAGACCCCAGCAGGGAGAAATTTCAAAATTTCAAATGCTGATGAAATTGTGTCTAAATTTTAAGTGTGGCTTTGACAATGGGGCTAGAGGTACGTCAGGAGGGGGATGACGGTAAGGGGGTGCAAACAAGAGCTAGAAGGGAAGACGAACAGGAGTCAGCCTCCATGCAGCACCAGTCCATGTCTGGATGATGTAGCCAAAAAATTATCTTTTGGATGTTTGCTGCCCAATAATAAAACATAAAGTTTGGAAGAGCTAAGCCCCCTTTTGACCTATTTCTCTGAAGCAGAGATTTATTTGTGCGTGGAATGCGGCTCCTCCATATCAAGGTTGAGATCAAGCTGTCAACTGAGAGGAAAAAAAGGTTTGGCCAGAAAAAGAGGCAAACACATAAAAAGATAAAGATGGGCAAAACATTCATTTTCACACATTGAACTCTGCCCGTTAAAGATAAAGGAATCAGGTCTGATCTCACATTTTCCACCAGGGTTGTAAAATTCTCTTTATGAAGAGGTCTAATGGAATGAGTGATTTTTATACCCAGGTATTTAAAACTAGGTTTTAGAAAAATGAAAAGGAAGCTCACCTTGGTTGATTATTAATGCCGAGTTGTTAACCGGAAAACACTCGCTCTTTGTGAAATTCAATTTATATCCAGAGAAAGTGCCAAGTTTTTCGATATATCTAATATTTCTGGTACACAGGCAACAGGGTCAGTGACATGAAATACAAACCCCAATTCCAGTGAAGTTGGGACGTTGTGTAAAACGTAAATAAAAACAATACAATGATTTGCAAATCCTTTTCGGCCTATATTCAATTGAATACACTACAAAGACAAGATATTTAATGTTCAAACTGATAAACTTTATTGTTTTTTTGCAAATATTCACTCATTTTGAATTTGATGCCTGCAACATGCTCCAAAAAAGCTGGGACAGGGGTATGTTCACCACTGTGTTACATCACCTTTCCTTTTAACAACACTCAATAAGCGTTTGGGAACTGAGGACACTACTTGTTGAAGCTTTGTAGGTGGAATTCTTTCCCATTCTTGCTTGATGTACGACTTCAGTTGCTCAACAGTCCGGGGTCTCCATTGTCGTATTTTGCGCTTCATAATGCACCACACAGTTTCAATGGGAGACAGGTCTGGACTGCAGGCAGGCCAGTCTAGTACCCGCACTCTTTTACTATGAAGCCCCGCTGGTGTAACCCCCCCATACCGTCACAGATGCTGGCTTTTGGACTTTGCGCTGATAACAATCTGGATGGTCCTTTTCCTCTTTAGCCCGGAGGACACGACGTCCATGATTTCCAAAAACAATGTGAAATGTGGACTCGTCAGCCACAGCACACTTCTCCACTTTGCGTCAGTCCATCTCAGATGAGCTCGGGCCCAGAGAAGCCGGTGGTGTTTCTGGGTGGTGTTGATATATGGCTTTCGCTTTGCATGGTCGAGTTTTAACTTGCACTTGTAGATGTAGCGACCAACTGTGTTAACTGATGATGGTTTTCCCAAGTGTTCCTGAGCCCACGTGGTAATATCCTTTACAGAATGATGTCAGTTTTTAATGCAGTGCTGCCTGAGGGGTCGAAGGTCACGGGCGTTCAATGTTTGGTTTTCGGCCTTGCCGCTTACGTGCAAAGATTTCTCCGGATTCTCTGAATCTTTTGATGATATTATGGACTGGAGATGATGAAATCCCTAAATTCCTTGCAGTTGTATGTTGAGAAACGTTCTTAAACTGTTGGACTATTTGCTCACGCGGTTGTTCACAAAGTGGTGAACCTCGCCCCATCCTTGCTTGTGAACGACTGAGCCTTTCGGGGATGCTCCTTTTATACCCAATCACGACACTCACCTGTTTCCAATTAACCTGTTCACCTGTGGAATGTTCCAAACAGGTGTTTTTTGAGCATTCCCCAACTTTCCCAGTCTTTTGTTGCCCCTGTCCCAGCTTCTTTGGAACGTGTTGCAGGCATCAAATTCAAAATGAGTGAATATTTGCAAAAAACAATAATTTTTATCAGTTTGAACATTAAATATCTTGTCTTTGTAGCGTATTCAATTTAATATAGGTCGAAAAGGATTTGCAAATCATTGTATTCTGTTTTATTCACGTTTTGCACAACGTCCCAACTTCATTGGAATGGGGGTTTGTAATAGGTCATCTGCATAAAAAGACAAACTATGTTCAATACCCCAACGACGAATGCCCTTAATCAATGGGGACGCATTTAACGCTATGGAGAGGGGTTCAATGGCTATAGCAAATAAAAGAGGTGATCAGGGGCAGCCTTGGTGAGTTCCTCGTGAGAGGGGGAAATATGGAGAATCATGTAAATTATTGGTACAGATGAAAGCCTGTGGAGAGGACTAGAGAAGGCGGACCATTGAGGGGAATTTTTCCCCAAAACCAAATTTTTCCAAGACAGCAAATAAATATCCTGATCCCACCCTGTTGAATACTTTTTCTGCATCTAATGAGATAACTACCTCTGCGGCATCCGATGGAGATGTGGAATAAATAACATTTAGGAGCCAGTGTACATTAGAAAAAGAGTGGCGGCCCTTCATAAACCAGTCTGGTCCACTGAAATAATATCCACCAAAACGGTATCCAAATGGCTTGCTTGCATTTTTGCCGGTATTTTCACATCCACGTTCAAAGTTGAAATAGGACGGGAGGAGGCACAGTTTGTAGGCTCCTTGCCAGGTTTTAACAAAAGTGAGATTGATGCTTGGGTCAATGTTGGAGGCAAAGAGCCTGTAGAAATGGCATCATCAAACATTTCCAAAAGAAGAGGGGCTAGTTTATTTGAAAACATTTTAAAAAATTAATTAGGGTACCCACCGGGATCTGGGGATTCGCCATTTTGCATACTTTGAATAGAGCTTACCGTTTCCTCCAATAAGAAAGGTTTGTCCAACTCTAGATTTAATTCTGTGCTAGTGGTAGGACTTTCTAAGTTATTAAGAAAATTATTCATGGGTGTTATGTCACTAGAGGCTTCTGATGTATACAGGCCGGAGTAATGAGATGAAAATGTATTATTAATGATAACAGAGAATGATAGAGAGTTAAATTTTGAGAGGAGTCCACAATTTGGGAAATCATGCGTGATGCAGATTTACATTTTATTTGATGAGGAAGGAGCCGACTTGCCTTCTTTCCATATTCATAAAAGTACCACATGTATGGAGCAACAGTTTTTCTGTTTTGGCAGTAGATAGTGGCGGCCTGTCCAGGGTGTCTCCCCGCCTGCCGCCCAGTGACTGCTGGGATAGGCTCCGGCATCCCTGCAACCCTGAGAGCAGGATAAGCAGTTTGGATAATGGATGGATGGATGGATAGATAGTAAACTGAATTCTGTCCGGAGGCCCAATCTCTTTTTGTATAACTCTGGAGTAGGTGTCTCTGAGTATTGCCGATCAAGGTCTAAAATGGATTCGGTCAGTTCTTGCATTTTGATCCTGCGCTGTTTAACAGCACGAGCAGAGTAAAAAAATAATTCAGCCCCTGAGAACAGCTTTCAATGTTTCCCAGAGCAATGAAAGAGAAACAGCATCAGTTTTGTTAGTTTGTAAGAAGTGGTCAATAGAAGGGGTTATATAATCACAAAATGATTTGCCTGATCATGGAGAGGAATTTAGCCCCATAGAGGGTGTTGGGGGGGGAAGCAGATGGGAAGGACAATTCTAGTAAGAGAGGGGCATAATCCAAGATCACAATGGCTTTATATTCTACTGATTCAACAAAAGAGAGAGGTGTCTTGTCAATGGAAAAAAAAATCTATTCTAGTCTACAAGTGATGCACATGAGAAAAGAATGAACATTCTTCTTTAGCCTTTGGGTAAAGAAGTCTCCGTTGGTCCACATATCCCATTTGGTTCTTAAATGATGATATGGCTTTGGACATTTTAGAGGGGAGTGTATTTTTAGGAATGGAGTGGTCCAGTTTGGGGTCAATCACGTAGTTCAAGTCCCCGCCTAGGATTAAATAGCGAGTATTAAGACTGGGAAAAAGAGAACAGAGTTTGGTTACAAATTCAGCATCATCCCAGTTGGGGGTGTAGACTTCGGGACAGGGACCCAGTTATTATAAAGACCCTGTGGGTCAGGGATAAAGAAGGGGATTTTTTTGTGGATAAATATAGCTGTAGCTCTGGACTTTGTATTAAATTTAATATGAAAGATCTGGCCCACCCAAGATTTACGCAATTGGTTTTGGTCTAAGTCACGTAAAATGTGTTTTTTGCAGACATGCAGTCCCTTCAGATGTGGAAAAAAAACCCTTGTTCGCTTTACTGGCCCATATAAACCTTTCACATTCTATGAGATCAGCCTAACAGGCATGTTCTCAACGTTATGGGAATTAGCCATTAAGGTTAGTGCTGACAAAAATACGTATTAGTAGGCCTAGTATGTGTACATAGGGATGGAATGAAGTGTAAATGCAACATGAGAAAGACCACTTGAATGGTGTGCGATTCATATGCCGGACATCGGATGCAAAGCACACAAAAGTACAACAAATCTCTGCCAAAATGAATGTCAGTGTAAAGCTTCTGTTCAGTGTGGTTATTTCAAAGGCAGTCGGCACCCCCTTACAACCCCCGTGACCCCTTCCTCGAACACTAACCCAGGGGAAAAAGATAAAGGCAAAGAAAAGCCGAACAGCAGGCGTCTATAACTGCACAACTTCCCGTAGAACATACTCCCTATCCAATACTCCATTCTCCTAAGGAGGCCCCCAAATATCGAAATAGCTGCACCATACTGAGTGAACAGCACTGACATTAACTTGTCTAACATGTTGTAAAAGTAAAAGAAATGGATTGAAATAATTAAGCTAAATTGATATATCAGTTCGGAATGAGTGTAGAGAACTGGCCCGGTCTGTGGTAAATAGGTTGTTACCCCACTTGAAATAATTTAACTGTGCCTGATGAAGACCACCTAACCTGAATCCAACAACGTTAACCACACAAATATCATTCAGGACAACATTTGCAATGATCCGGTTTAAAGCAATATCTAGACTGCAAACTAGAAAGGAGAATAACGTCGCTGGCACTGTTAGCTCTGTCTAGAATATGAAATATTCAGCTGAATATGAAAACCCGTACCCCCCCTCTCCCCACGGTTCTTGGAGTCACGTTCATGCTAATGGCTCTGAGGTGCAGAAGTCGGAGTCTCTCCCTCGTCTGGGCTGCCCCGGATTCTCCTCCGCTGTATCACCCGTCTCCACCCGTCTCCACCCTCCCACTGCACCGTTGCGACACGGCCAACCACACGTTGCTCAGGGCCGCCCAGATTTCTATTGGGGGTGTGTTGGGGTCAACCAGGTGAAGCACGCGTACCATACCATACGGTCCCCGTCCCTGCAGGGACGGCCTGGGTTAAAGTTGCAATCCGTAACTTTTTCTTTAGTAATATGTTTTTAGGAAATTCAAATGAATGATGTAGTCGAGTAAAAGCCAAACACTGGTATATTTCCTGTTTGTTGGCCCTTTCTGTACTCTGCTATGTAGAGCTGTAGATTGGGGCGCACACTTCCCATAGCCTATCCCCCCCCCCCACCCAATTGTATCTGGCCATAATTACCCCACTCTTCTGAGCCGTCCCGGTCTCTGCTCCACCCCCTCTGCCGATCCGGGGAGGGCTGCAGACTACCACATGCCTCCTCCCATACATGTGGAGTCGCCAGCCGCTTCTTTTCACCTGACAGTGAGGAGTTTCTCCAGGGGTACGTAGCACGTGGGAAGATCACGCTATTCCCCCCCAGTTCCCCCTCCCTCCAGAACAGGTGCTCCGACCGACCAGAGGAGGCGCTAGTGCAGCGACCAGGACACATACCCACTTCCAGCTTCCACCCCGCAGACACGGCCAGTTGTGTCTGTAGAGATACTCGACCAAGCCGGACGTAACACGGGGATTCGAACTGGCGATCCCCGTGTTGGTAGGCGACGGAACAGGCCGCTACGCCACCCGGACGCCCTCAGTTCCCATAGACTATGAAAAAGGATGTATTGCCTGTGACATCACCCACTGGTTTTTGATTTTTGACTGAATTTTGAAGCCAACAGTTTTGGCTTTTATTCCTGCCGCCATCTTCCCAGTTGGAGCCAGAAAATCCAAATTTGGGAAACGGGGTGGAGCGTTAGTGACACCTCGCTGACAGACAGGTTGACAGACCTATCAATCAAGGCAGACACGCCTCAATGTGGCACTTTTTAACCCTTAATATCACCCGCCCAATGACTGCTGGGATAGGCTCCATCATCCCCGCGACCCTGAGAGCAGGATAAGCAGTTGGGATGATGGATGGATGGATGGATGGATGGATGGATGGATGGAGGGACATCTTTAACAGAACAATGAATTTCAAAGTAGCCAGCCTCACGCTGTGTGCCAGGCATGAAATTAGGGATTGACACCCAGGAATTATAAACTTTGTAAAAAATTTTTTGAAAACGTTGTATTTAAAGGTAGAAGTTTGGGAACTCGCTCCCTGACTTCAGTGGACTGTATAGTTTTTGGAGCTAGCCACCCAGTATGGTGCAACTTCCACGTTGGTTTCAGCTTCCCTCCCCGGTGGTTGCCGGTCAACAAGAAGTGACGCAATTTTCACACCATGCTCCCCGTTTCAACAGAAAAAAAGGTCACCTGAAGAAACGCCATCCAGGTTTTTAAAATGACCGACTCGGCTAAACGGCAGACTTCCGCAACCGACTGGAGAAGGCGGAGGCGCCGATCTGAGGCGAGCCAAGAAACCTAATCCGTAGGCCCGGGTGAGTGACATCAACATGTCTGCTTTCAAAGAGAGGCGTGGCCCGGTGTCAGAACTAAAGAAGCTGTCTGGATCAATCAATCAATCAATCAATCAATCAATCAATCAATCAATCAATCAACCAATCAATCAACCAATCAATCAAATTGCATTGCCTTCAAGCTGAAACCTAACGTACAGTGAACAGATGTAAACCTCGTCTGGATGTTTGCATACAAATCTTCGATGTTGTGGCTTTAATGAAGAAAAACGTGGGAATCCTGGTTCTCCAAGTCAGTCCACTGGGATGGAGGAGGCTGCGCACGATGTGAGAGCTGCGGGGTGAGGAAGTCTCCGTTGACACCGGGGGGAGGGGGGGGAGAAAAGCGGTAACGCTGCAGCAGTCATGTTCCCTCCTCTGTGATGCACCGTGACTACACATGCGTGAAAGAGCTTTAAGTGCACACTCCATGTCCTTCATGAATATTAACGCACAAGTCCAGTCATACAGGTGTGCTGCGGTACCCAGACTTGACTGGAGAGCCCTAAATATATAAAAGAGGTCGGGGGATGTAGGCTGCCACTATTTCTGGACGGCCTAGTATTAAACGGAGTCCAGTAATGATAATGGACGATGACTAAGATGAGCCTGCTGTTGGTGATGATGATGATGATGATGATGATGATGATGATGATATTAGTGATGATGGTACCGGTGAGACTGACTGTGCTGGTGTTTCTCATGGCCCCCAGGTGAGTTTGGCGGTGACGCGGGGACCCAGGCTGGGGTTCACCGGCTGGTTGAATCTCTGTACGGCCTGCAAGGTGAACGGAGCAAACTGAGAGGAGAGCTCCGGCTGCTGCGCTCCGAGCTGGAACTGAACGAACAGGACCGGCACTCCCGCATACAGGCCTTCCAGCAGCAGGTCGGTCCGCGGGTCTGCGTACAGACGCTCTCTTGCAAGAAGTTTTTAGACCCATATTCTGTGTATCTGAGTTTGTTCTGTCTGGAGAAACAAACATTCATATGGCAAAGGAGTTCAGATGACCAACCCTACTATAGTGTTGATGGGGACCCCAAAAGAATGCTTCATTTCCATGTTTTGTTTTGTAAAATAGGGTGTTGTGTCAGCTTTTCTTTTTTTTTTCGGTCCATCCGAGGAAGCAACGACATCCGCAATCAATTAACTAAGAGCCTATGAAGGATTAATTAAGACTATCTCCCCTCTCTCTACCCCGCCTGTCCCGTTTTGCCCTGCTTTCACGTGCTCAGCACATGTGAGGTACACCATCACATGCACTCTGCAGAGAGACGGAGAGAGGGAGAGAGAGAGGGGAGAGACGGAGAGAGAGTGGAGAGAGGGGGGGTGGAGAGAGAGGGGAGAGAAAGACAAAGAGAGGGGGGGGGTGAAGAGAGGGGGAGTGGAGAGAGAGGGGGAGTGGAGAGAGAGAGGAAAGAGAGAGAGAGACAGAGTGGAGAGAGACAGAGCGGAGAGAGAGAAACGGAGTGGAGAAAGGGAGAGGGGAGAGAGAGAGAGAGAGTGGAGAGAGACAGAATGGAGAGAGAGAGATGGAGAGAGAGCGAGAGAGACAGAGAGAGTGGAGAGAGACAGAGTGGAGAGAGAGAGACGGAGTGGAGAAAGGGAGAGGGGAGAGAGAGAGACAGAGCGGAGAGAGACAGAGTGGAGAGAGAGAGACGGAGTGGAGAAAGCGAGAGGGGAGAGAGAGAGACAGAGCGGAGAGAGACAGAGTGGAGAGAGACAGAGTGGAGAGAGACAGAGCGGAGAGAGACAGAGTGGAGAGAGACAGAGTGGAGAGAGACAGAGCGGAGAGAGACAGAGTGGAGAGAGACAGAGCGGAGAGAGACAGAGTGGAGAGAGACAGAGTGGAGAGAGACAGAGTGGAGAGAGACAGAGTGGAGAGAGACAGAGCGGAGAGAGACAGAGCGGAGAGAGACAGAGTGGAGAGAGACAGAGTGGAGAGAGACAGAGTGGAGAGAGACAGAGTGGAGAGAGACAGAGCGGAGAGAGACAGAGCGGAGAGAGACAGAGTGGAGAGAGAGAGATGGAGTGGAGAAAGGGAGAGGGGAGAGAGAGAGACAGAGAGAGACAGAGTGGAGAGAGAGAGAGCGGAGAGAGACAGAGTGGAGAGAGAGAGATGGAGTGGAGAGAGACAGAGTGGAGAGAGAGAGATGGAGTGGAGAAAGGGAGAGGGGAGAGAGAGAGATGGAGTGGAGAAAGGGAGAGGGGAGAGAGAGAGATGGAGTGGAGAAAGGGAGAGGGGAGAGAGAGAGACAGAGAGAGACAGAGTGGAGAGAGAGAGACGGAGTGGAGAAAGGGAGAGGGGAGAGAGAGAGACAGAGCGGAGAGAGACAGAGTGGAGAGAGAGAGATGGAGTGGAGAAAGGGAGAGGGGAGAGAGAGAGATGGAGTGGAGAGAGACAGAGTGGAGAGAGAGAGATGGAGTGGAGAAAGGGAGAGGGGAGAGAGAGAGACAGAGAGAGACAGAGTGGAGAGAGAGAGACGGAGTGGAGAAAGGGAGAGGGGAGAGAGAGAGACAGAGAGAGACAGAGTGGAGAGAGAGAGATGGAGTGGAGAAAGGGAGAGGGGAGAGAGAGAGATGGAGTGGAGAGAGACAGAGTGGAGAGAGAGAGATGGAGTGGAGAAAGGGAGAGGGGAGAGAGAGAGACAGAGAGAGACAGAGTGGAGAGAGAGAGATGGAGTGGAGAAAGGGAGAGGGGAGAGAGAGAGATGGAGTGGAGAGAGACAGAGTGGAGAGAGAGAGATGGAGTGGAGAAAGGGAGAGGGGAGAGAGAGAGACAGAGAGAGACAGAGTGGAGAGAGAGAGATGGAGTGGAGAAAGGGAGAGGGGAGAGAGAGAGATGGAGTGGAGAGAGACAGAGTGGAGAGAGAGAGATGGAGTGGAGAAAGGGAGAGGGGAGAGAGAGAGACAGAGAGAGACAGAGTGGAGAGAGAGAGACGGAGTGGAGAAAGGGAGAGGGGAGAGAGAGAGACAGAGCGGAGAGAGACAGAGTGGAGAGAGACAGAGTGGAGAGAGAGAGATGGAGTGGAGAGAGACAGAGTGGAGAAAGGGAGAGGAGAGAGAGAGAGACAGAGTGGAGAGAGAGAGAGACGGAGTGGAGAGAGAGAGAGACGGAGTGGAGAGAGAGAGACGGAGTGGAGAGAGAGAGAGACGGAGTGGAGAGAGATGGAGTGAGAGCGAGAGAGACAGAGAGAGTGGAAAGAGGGAGAGTGGAGAGAAAGGAGAGAGGGGGAGGTGTTTGTACTCGCTGCTCATTGTGTGATTCTTCTCTAACTCTGCTAGTTGTGTGTTGAATGTACTGAAGAAAGCCTGCCCTCGTACAGCATCACAGCATCACAGCATCGATACCTACGTTGTCTTTAGGACAGTGAAGACACTAGAAAGACGGACCAACCAGGTCCCCTTTCGACTGCTATTTGTGGCCCGGTGAAGCACCGCTTAAGATACTAACTTAGATTTACTGATATTACCTCATTACCACACCAGGTCATGTCAGACCCCGGTCTCCCACAGGTCTGAAGTAGCTATGGGGCCACATACTGTTATAAGGATTCCTGTACAGGATCCCCTCCTCCTTCCTACGGCCACCGGACCTGCTTCTTTCCGTCTGTCCATCTTCACATCCCGTTTCTTTCCTGTTTTGTGTTTACACTCAATATTAATTTGCATGAAGCAGAGTGAGAGGCTTGCCAGAACCATCCCCACAGATGAAAACTGACCGAGATGTGCTCTCCTCCCCCCCCTCCCCCCCACCCCCCACAGATCGACGAGCTGAAGAGCTGCATCGAGGAGCGTGAGGAGGAGCTGTCCAGACTGAGAAACGCCTCGGTAAGCACCGCCCGCCGCCGCCGCCTTCATTCATCCCCATTTCTCTCCGGATCAGCTGAAAGGACACGTCCCACCTGCCAAGTCGTCGAGCCGCCGTGTTGGGTTTTAAACGAGTGAAATGTTGGCCTGCGGCGAGGCCCTGAAGGGCACAGAAATGTGCAAGCTACAGACCTGCACCAATCAGAGAGGAGGAGGAGGAGGAGGAGGAGGATGTAGAGGTTGATGTGAAACTGGTCGACTATGATGATGATGATGATGAAGATGAAGATGAGGTGTATTAAATGTATAGTTCTTATTTCCTTCTTTGCATCCCGAATGGTGTCACTGAAAGGCGGTAGCTATGACTAAGTTGCTCCTTGGGGAGAATTATCCTGTTGCAATATGTCGGTCCAAATAACGGAGGCGAATGAGCTTTAACCAGATATACACTAGTGTCGAAAAACTGGATTTACGATTAGGGGTTACTGACGTCATAAGCTGATAACCGTGACTCGGCTACCACTTAGGAAGGGCTACCATACCAAAACGTCATCTACAGACATGTACCTTTTCAAAAATCAAAAATCCCAATCAAGTTTTGCCCCCCTGAGCTGGACGAAATAGTGAAATGTTGGCCTCTGGCCCGCGGACTAGAAGGAGAGCTGGTCCATCCCGCCCCGCGGCTTCTCCACGGAGCAGGAGGACGTGTCCCGCCCTGATGGATCCGTCTCTTTCTCAGGGAGCTACAGACTCGGAGAAGCGGGTGCTGTGTCTGTCAGTGGAAAACGAGAGTCTCAAGCAGAACCTGAGTGTCACCCAGGGCCTCCTGCAGCAGCTGTCAGTCATCCCCTCCCAGTCCAGTTCCATGCTGGTCAAGGTAAGGCTGCCCGGCGGCCATCAAAAAACCCTCGTGTGTTTCAAAATAAAGCCTGAGAAGACGTCGGAGGAGCAGCAGCCTGCGGACAGAAACTGCCGTGGCTGTGCTGACTCGATCAACCTATCAGTCTGTCTGTCTGTCTGTCTGTCTGTCTGTCTGTCTGTCTGTCTGTCTGTCTGTCTGTCCGTCCGTCCGTCCATCAGGAGAACGAGACGCTGCGTAGCCGGGTCCAGCAGCTGGAGACGTCTCTGCAGCAGCGCGCAGAGCAGCTGTCCCAGCTGGAGAGAAGGAGCGAGGAGAGCGAGTGGAGGAAAAGGGAGGAGCTGAAGAAGCGAGAGGAGAGAGTGAGGGAGCTGCAGCTGGAGCTGGATCGAGAGCGAGGCAAGGAGCCGGCGGTCAAGGTGAGTTGGTTACCTGCGAGGGTTTTTCCAACACTAGTCTGAACAGCGGTGTCGCTACAGAGGCCCCCCAAAAATACTGATGGCAGGTCCTATAGAGAGTCGAGAAGTGATAACTAGGATAGAGGGAAATAGGATTGTACAACAGGAGTTACATAAGAAATGTGTATTTATCCCAGCACTCTGACTCCTCCAATGACTCCTCCAGTGACTGCTGGGATAGGAGGCTCCAGCATCCCCGCGACCCTGAGAGCAGGATGAGCGGTTTGGATAATGGATGGATGGATGGATGGATGGATGGATGGGTATGAATGGGGCAGCACGGTGGCACAGTGGTTAGCGCGGTCGCCTCACAGCAAGAAGGTCCTGGGTTCGAGCCCCGGGGTAGTCCAACCTTGGGGGTCGTCCTCTGTGTGGAGTTTGCATGTTCTCCCCGTGTCTGCGTGGGTTTCCTCCGGGGGCTCTGGTTTCCTCCCAAAGTCCAAAGACATGTAGGTCAGGTGGATCGGCCGTACTGAATTGTCCCTAGGTGTGTGTGTGTGTGTGTGTGTGTGTGTGTGGGGAGGGCCCTGTGATGGACTGGTGGCCTGTCCAGGGTGTCTCCCTGCCTGCCACCCAATGACTGCTGGGATAGGCTCCAGCATCCCCATGACCCTGAGAGCAGGATCAGTGGTTTGGATAATGGATGGATGGGTATGAATGGGACCGTTGACCTGTCCGGGTCCATGGTGTCCCTTTTGCCCAGTACCGGCTGGAACAGGCTCCCAATCGCCTGTGACCAAGAACCGGATCAACTGGGTCCAGAGAATGAGTGAACCAAATGTGCATTTCATGGAAAAGCCCCGACACACCGGCCCCTTCCGACGATGTCCATTATTCATCGACTGAACCGTAAACGGTCCTAACTGGAAGTTTCTTCTCGCCCAGTACGTCACCCAGACCGTGGAGGTGGAGTCGCCCGCCACACTAAAGCAGCTGGGGAAAGCTCGGCAGAGGAGCGAGCTCCTGTCGGAGAAGCTCTCCAGACAGAACCAACGCTGCAAGGACCTGGAGGAGAAAATCAGGAAATCTGACGAATACAGCTGTAACCTCCAGCACAAGGTATCAGAAGAACCCAAAGATGAATTTGAAATATCCCACTTTGCAAAAACGCCAAACCTGATAACTGAAGGATTGATTTGGGGGGGGGGGGGTTTGTGCCGGACCTTCAGATTGCAGCCTACGAGCGAGAAATCAGCAAGCTGAGAGAAGAGCTGCTGAAGGAGATCGGCCACCTAGAGGAGAAGAAGGAGGAGGCGGTGAAGGCGGCAGCGAACTGCTCTGCAGAACACTTCCAGAGCCTGCAGGACCAGTTCTTCAGTGAGTCGCCCCAAACCACAAATAACATCCTTTAGTCGGGGGTGGGTGGCCGGGTGGTATTTGCCAAGTCAGGCGAACCAATAAGAAATCTGCATGGAGAAGGTCATTACTAGCTCGCAGAAAATGATCCGTATGTATCAGAATCAGTGTTGGGTCAATCAATCAATCAATCAATCAATCAATCAATCAATCAATCAATCAATCAATCAATCAATCAATCAATCAATCAATATTTGTTATATATATAAGAAAAATTGACCTTTTTACACAGATAAACAGTGCACTGATAGCAAGTTGTAATGTTTGCTTTTGGAGAAAAAAGTAAAACCCCTTCCAGTATCCCTGACCCCCCCCCCTAAAAATAACAACCAAATAAATAAATAAATGTTGGTCCTTGGGCAACATGTATAGATAAATATTTTTTTTTCTGTAAACTATAATATACTAAGTATGTGAACATATCACTGACATACTTTTTTTTTTTTTACTTTCTTTCTTTGGCAGGCCTACAGAAGCGTCTGACAGCTCTCCCTCCCAACCTGCGCTCCATGAAGACCGACTACGCCAGCCTGAGGAGCCAGGTCCGCAACTTCTCCGACTTCTATGGAGCCGCCATCAACGAAGCCAAAAAACAGGTCAGCACCTTGTGATAGATAGATAGATAGATAGATAGATAGATAGATAGATAGATAGATAGATAGATAGATAGATAGATAGATAGATAGATAGATAGATAGATAGATAGATAGATAGATAGATAGATAGATAGATAGATAGATAGATAGATAGATAGATAGATAGATAGACAGACGGATAGACGGATAGATAGACAGACGGATAGACGGATAGATAGATAGACAGACATGCACAGATAGATAGATAGATAGATAGATAGATAGATAGATAGATAGATAGATAGATAGATAGATAGATAGATAGATAGATAGATAGATAGATAGATAGACAGACGGATAGACGGATAGATAGATAGACAGACATGCACAGATAGAGAGATGAATTTGAGATTATTGTTGTTTTATTGTTGTTTACTTTATTGTCTTGCTGGAAATAAATTCCCTAACGTGAGTCAACTGAAGCAACAAAATTCGTCACCATCTTTTCCCCCCTGCCTTCGCTGCAGATTTCTGCAGCTATCAGTGAAATGTCGGAGGCCAACAAAGATCTTCTGGAGAAGTACAGGAAGGAAGTGGCGCTGCGCAGGAAGTACCACGAGCAGCTGGTGGAGCTTAAAGGTATGGACAAGCTGAAATTTGTGGTAAAAAAAAAAAATCATTTGAACTAAATTTGCACCAAAAATGTCATACCTTCATCTTTACTTGGTCAACTTGCTGATATGGACTGCACCAATATGATAACGGGGGGGGGGGGGGTTGTACGTTAAGCCCAATGATCGACAGACTTCCCCCTCAGAAAGATCAAAGAGCCTGATCAAACCGATTTATTTTTAGAATTTAAAGACAAGGATGGAGCCGACCCAAAAATTGTCTGGGATACTTACTGTTGGCCGTATCTGCGGGTGGGAAGCCGGATGTGGGTGTGTGTCCTGGTCACTGCCCTAGCGCCTCCTCTGGTCAGTCGGGGTGCCTGTTCGGTGGGGGGGGGGTGAACTGGGGGCTACGTCCCCCTGGCGAAACTCCTCACTGTCGGGTGAAAAGAAGCGGCTGGCGACTCCACGTGTATCGGAGGAGGCCTGTGGTAGTCTGCAGCCCTCCCCGGATCCGGAGGGAGCTCGGAGTAGAGCCGCTGCTCCTTCGCGTCAAAAGGAGCCATTTGAGGTGGTTTGGCCGTCTGATTAGGAGGCCTCCAATCTGGCCTGGGAACGCCTTGGGGTCCCCCAGGAGGAGCTGGAGGGCATTGCTGGGGAGAGGGATGTCTGGGGTTCCCTACTTAGCTAGCTGCCACCATGACCCGACCCCGGAGAAGCGGCTGATGATGAGATGAGATGAGATGAGATGAGACGAGATGAGACGAGATGAGATGAGACGAGATGAGACGAGATGAGACGAGATGAGACGAGACGAGACGAGACGAGACGAGATGAGACGAGATGAGACGAGATGAGACGAGACGAGATGAGATGAGACGAGATGAGATGAGACGAGACGAGATGAGACGAGATGAGACGAGACGAGATGAGATGAGACGAGATGAGACGAGACGAGATGAGACGAGACGAGATGAGATGAGATGAGACGAGATGAGACGAAATGAGACGAGATGAGACGAGACGAGATGAGACGAGATGAGACGAGATGAGACGAGATGAGACGAGACGAGATGAGATGAGACGAGATGAGACGAGACGAGATGAGACGAGATGAGATGAGATGAGACGAGACGAGATGAGATGATGCTTATTACATCTTCACAAATACTACACTTTGCTTGCCTTTCTGTGATTCATTTCATGATAAAATGACCACTTGAGGGTTGTTTTGCCTGCTGGTCAGACTAAACAGCTTTGAGATCACTTTTGGTTCTGGGAACTTCAAGGTTCAAGATTTAGTTTACTGTCATTTCATTATGTACCTGCATACATAAAAAAAACGAAATGCCGTTTCTCCCAGCCCACAGCAGCGCAACAGAAAAGATAAAAATATAAACCTAAAAATTCCCTAAAAACGATACCACTAAAAACAGAGAACAGAACAGTTAACAACACAGTCCATTAAAGTGCCATTTCAGTTCAATGGCGACAGCTGGTGTCTGTCAACGAGTGACCAGCACTGATGGGGGCGAGGGGGGGGGGCTTGACCCTGTGTGGGGACACCGTTTGTTAATGATCCTGACTGCTTGTGGGTAGAAGCTATTTAGCATCCTGCTGGATTGACCACAGATGCTCCTGTACCTCCTCCCAGATGGCAGGGGGGGAGAACAGGTTGGTGGTGGGGGTGGTGGGGGTCCTCATTGAGGCTGGAGGCTCTGCGACCACAGCGCTGATCGCAAATCTCCAACGGGAAGGGGAGAGGGGCGCAAACGATCTCGCTAGCTGTCTTCGTTACCCTGTTCGGCTGGTGTCGTTCGGTCGCTTTGCAGTTAGCGAACCAGGAGGCGAGACCGTAGGTTAGAGTACTTTCAGTGGTGCCCCTGGAGAAGGTGGCGAGGGCTGGAATGGGGAGGCTTGCCCCTTTTAAGTCTCTGGAGGGGATGGAGCCGCTGGTGGGCCTTTTTGACGATGGCCAAAGTGTCAATGGTTGAGGTCAGGTCATCCAGCAGGGGCACTCCTAGGAACTTGATGTTACTGGGGTGGGGGTGGGGTGGGGGGGGCATTTGTCATTACTTTTCTATACACCAAATGACAAGTCAGTTATTGGGAAAAAATAATCAATACGTCACTTGACAGTGAAAATAATTGTTAGCTTCAGCTCCATTGTGCATGCATGTGGTTGTGTTGGTCGGCAGCGTTGGGGCAGGACTCGGACCCAGGCAGGGGTAGATGTGGAGGGGGGTCGGTGTTGGTGACTGACCCGCATGACATACAAATCAACAAACCAGACTCATGTGCACCCTTGTGTCTCTAGGCAACATCCGGGTGCTGTGCCGCGTAAAGCCCGTGCTGAAGGAGGACCAGCACGAGGACGGCCAGTCAGTCGTCGTGACAACGGACCCCAACAACGAATCGGCCCTGAACGTGATGAGCAAAGGAAAGAGTCGAGTCTTTGAACTGGACAAGGTCTTCCACCCTCAAGCTACACAGGAAGAGGTAGGGCTCGCTTTCAAATGACGGGAAGATACAAATAGTGTTCAGGTGCACCCCCTGGGACCCCCCCCCCCACACACAACCTTGAATTAGAAAGAGCGGGTGTCAGCAACAGAGGTGGGACCAAGTCATTGTTTTCCCAAGTCCCAAGTCCTAAACTTCTGAGCTTCAAGTCCTCAAAAAGTAATTATGCGCTCTTCATCGAATTGAATGGCATTTAAATATTTCAACAACAGAGTGATAATTACCATGCGGAATTTACTCAAATCACGAACGCTTTCTAAAATTGGTCTTTGCTACAAATGATTCAAAGTGGCTCTGTAGTTATGGAAACGAGGAGTTGATTGGCGTTTTATCTTTGGGCTTGGAGAGGGTATCAGGTCTTACAAGTTGAAAGGCTCGAGTCCAAGTCCAAGTCACGAGTCACCGGCGTTAGACTCCAAGTCGAGTTGTATTTTCAGTTTTGTCAAGTCTAAAGTCATCAAATTTGTGACTTGACTCTGACTCAAGTCCAAGTCACGTGACTTGAGTCCTCACCTCTGATGAGCAATACATGAACGACATTATTAACTGGGACATAACTTTTAATCTATTACCATCAGGTCTTCCAGGAGATTGAACCTCTTGTGACTTCCTGCATCGATGGTTACCACGTCTGCATATTTGCCTACGGACAGACAGGCTCAGGGAAGACGTACACCATGGAGGTACGCTCTACCTTTAGAGCCACACAAAAGGCTTTTTTATGGTCGCCCGAGAGCGCGAGATAAAATGGGCCGTCGTCCTTACGAATCATCAAGGTCATGATTTAATCTGTAATTCTGGCGCGGTGTCATCGCAACTCCTCCAACTGTGACTTCCAGGGCAGCGCGGAGAACCCGGGTATCAACCAGCGAGCCCTGAAACACCTCTTCAGCGAGATAGAGGACAGGAAGGACATGTGGTCCTACGCCGTCAGTGTCAGCTCTGTGGAGATCTACAACGAGGTGCTCAGGTACGGCTCCCGTCCCTTTCGGATATCCTTTACGGGCTCAATAAGTTAATCTAAGTTTGTGAGTAAGCTCTGCAGTCGGATAGACGAGGAATTGGACTCGGTGTGAAGCTCGGGACAAAGAACACAAACACATCATGCCAACATGAAAACGGAGAAAGATGTACCCAAGAATGGTTATACGAGAGTATCTGAGTGCCCGAGACAAGTAAATAAAATAGCTGGGGAGGGATGAATATATATATATATATATATATATATATATATATATATATATACAGAAAAAAATGAAATCCCATATAAATATGTAGTATGTCTGCACAGAGTGCCTTACAGTTTCACAGATGGGAAAAATAATTGCTGCTTTTATTTGGTTAACAGGGACCTGCTCAGTAAGGACGGGGAGAAACTGGACATAAAAATCAACCCAGATGGGACAGGTCAGCTGCATGTGCCGGGCCTCAGGGTCATCGAGGTCAAGAGCTTTCAGCACATCAAGAAGGTAAAGCTGACGCTTCTCCCTCTTGGTGCAACTCGCACATCTGCACGTCCTGTGCAGGAACATAATCGGCATAATCTGCTGCTGAGGTTTTATTCTGATTATTTCTGCTGCTCGTCCAGATCCTGGCGATGGCGCGCCGAAACAGGATCACTTTCGGCACCCAGATGAACCAGCACAGCTCCCGCTCCCACGCTCTGCTCTGCATTACTGTGCTGGGAACAGACTTGGCCAGCGGGACCAAGACCACAGGTCGGTCCCAGATAACACAAATACCCCACTGCTGGTATCCACCAGCATATCCACTCTTTTCTTTTTTTCTGGTCAATTATTAGTGTATTCTTATGAAACGTTGCGCCAGCACCAAAGAAAATATATAAATCTGCATTATGTTCTCAAGAATATCATCTCTTGTGTGTCATATTCTTTAATGTGACTACTGTATAACTGCAATTACTGAACAGAGGCCCGTAATCGTGCATTTCCTTTGCTCTCGATGCCTCTTACATTATTACCACATGGACATTATGTGTTACTTGCACTGGTTTTATGTAGGGAATTCAGATTCCAAATGTGTGCATCATCCCGTGTTACTCCAAGTAAGACAGAGATGGTCATTCCTAGTCCAAATGTAGTGCCTGTATAAAAGGATGAAAACCTGTTAAAAATATGTGCCCTGTATTAAGTCAAACTATATTTGGTGTGCTTGAGTAAATTATGCCTTTTACTAAAGAAGAGAGTCCACTTTCCTCAGTTTTGTTTAATTGATTGATTGATTGATTGATTGATTGATGAACTTTACTGATCACCTTAAGAGGAAATTCGTTAGCCATGACACACAGGAACATGTACACCAACAACACGAGGAAAAACCAACACTATAAACCAACAGCATCATCTCCATTGAGAGTTATGTGAGAGGTACATGAAAAGGGGTGGGGGTAGGTGGTGGGCTTAAAGGGGTCAAAGGGGACACGCCTCTGCTGGAATTTGGGTCTCGGCCAGCCGAGGCAACGAGCAAATCCAGAGATGGGGTTCTTAACCACCACACTGCCGCTGAGCGATTCCCGCTTTTCCTTTCTCAGGCAAGCTGAACCTGGTGGATTTGGCCGGGTCTGAGCGGGTTTGGAAGTCTGGTGCCGAGGGGGAGAGGCTGAAGGAAGCCCAGAATATCAACCGCTCCCTGCTGGCCCTGGGAGACGTGATCCAGGCTCTGAGGGGCCGGCAGACACACATCCCTTTCAGGAACTCCCGCCTTACGTATCTACTACAGGACTCTCTGGGCAAAGGCAACAAGACGGCCATGGTCGTGCAGGTAGGGTCAAATACATCTGGAAACGTGTAACCCTCCGGCCATCGCAACGTAGCCTGGCGGCAAGTTTTGTTGTGTCACAGCAAGAGGATCCTGGGTTTAATCCAAGTTCCTTTTGTGCAGCATTTGCATGGGTTTCCTACCACAGCCCACAAGAGTGTTAAAATGGCCATCAGCAATTTTAATGGTGAACACTTTTTATAATATTTGGTCAAACTCATTCTACATCCCGACAGCTATCAAGTATACAGATGCAGTGAGAAATAGGCGCGGTCTCTGTGCCCTAGATGCTGCAAACTGAGACAGAACGTTTTCTCTGTACCTGCTTCTTATAAGCCAATCGGGAGAGTTCTTTATCAGCCGGCATCTCCATTGGTCCCTACTTGCGGTCAACCAGTTTGCGCGTTCACTTGGCTCTTAGGCAGAAGTGAGGGGGCGGATTCTTTTACAGGAAGTTTTTAAAGTGTAGCTAGCTAGCTCTTGCTAACATCCGCCAAGGATCGCTTGCCCACACCAGGGATTTGGTGAGTCTAGATAGCACACAGGTGAGTGAGTGATTGTGTATGTTATGGGCTCTGTGATGGACAGGGGACCTGTTCAGGGTCTCTCACTGGCTTAAACCCAATGGCTGCTGTGATAAGTCAAGCCAATTTCATTTGTGTAGCCCATTATCACAAATTTGCCTCAGTGGGCTATATAGGAACACAACATCCTGTCCTTAGACCCTCACATCGGATAAGAAACAACTCCTCTTCAACAGAGGGGGAAATGGGGAGAACCCTCAGGAAGAACAACAGAGGAGGGATCTCTCTCCCAAGATGGACAGACAAGCAGTGGATGTTGTGTGTACAGAACAGAACACAAGTTACAGAATACAACATTAAAAGAGGATAGCAGAATTATAATGGGTCTAATGCGATAGACTCCAGCCCCTTCTCGCTTTGAATTGGACTAAGCGGGTACAGAAAATTAATAAATGAATACCTTTCTGATATACAGCATGGAGAACAAATCCAGTTTCATAGTTGTTTTTTTTTTTTACTTTGTATTTCAGGTGTCTTCTCTGGAGAGGAACGTGGGAGAGACGTTGTGCTCCTTAAAGTTCGCTCAGAGGGTGTGCAAGGTGGAGCTTGGTCCTGCCGCCAGGAAGATTGAATCTGGTGGATGCCATTATGACTCGCAGACTTGAAAATTGTCCACTTCCTGTTTCCAAGGATCACCACAGCCCCAGGGACCCCGTAACCGACCGAAACCGGCTGGAGATAAACCACCCGCCCTACCAACCAGCGATGGGGCCGCCAGCTGAATCGAAAACACAATCCTGCTCAAGGGCTATAACGCTGCAGCTTTGCCCAACATGAGGATCTCTATCCCATAAAGGGGAATAATTGATATGATGTATTAAGCATTTTAGAGTCCCCCCCCCCCACAACCAGCTGTTTTTCTTCCCCTGACAAGTAGCAGCCCTTTATCGTGAGCTGGTCCGCATGCAGCTGTCTTTATCCTTCCACGTAAGTGTGCCAAGATGACCTCCGCATCACACTTGATGCATCGCAGAAACTGTAGTTTCCTGTGACACTCGCCAAAAAGCCAGGAGTCATCTCACCCCTCTCTCTCTCTCGTCACTTTTCTCACATTTAGAGAGCTGCTTTACGTTCGAATAGGTCGAGAGACAACCAGCGCCACAGTTAGTGACACTTACGTTTGTGCTTTTTTGCAGTCACCTCGTTACCGACGTCATTTGTGAGCTTGGATTTCAGTGTGCTATGTTTCTGAAGGCCGTGACATGCAGGGGAGGCCGACTGTCGTGCGGCAACAGATGACCTCTTGGACCATTTGATTGACACCCGAATCACATGTTTAACGTGTAGGTTTTGTGAAGTTCAGAATGTTTTTATTCCCCAACTCAACAAGATAATTTGCATTTTTGGAGGGAAAAAGTTGAAGGGGGATGACAGCCTTGTGTGAGATTGTAGTCATGCTACCAGCCTCTGCAGTGCAATATCTTCCTCAATGGAGGACACGGCGTCAGTCTAAGAGATGGAACGCACTAAAGATTAGCGTGGCCTTTTAGGTGCTTACAGTAGATGACACTAGTTAATATCAAAAACAGCTTTATTGTGATTTGCTCATCATTGTTGTCCCTGTATTTATCATCCCAACCTCAACTATTGGATCAAAAGTAATTACTGATTCAATAGAGTAGCAAGAATTCCGTGTTGCAGTAATTCTTAGGTGCATACAGGTCAATTCATGGAGATGATTAGGTAGTACATTTTCAGATGGTTTTCCGAATAAATAAAGAAAATGTCTGGGTTTATCTCAAACAGAAATTCTCTCGGGCCGTGGGTAGATCCAAATATTTTTTACTTTAAGCACACAAACCTTACAAAAATAAGACATCGATAGTCACAATGACACTCCACATCGTGGAACTCGGTGAGAAGTATGATTAGATGCATCGGTCCAGTCACATGTAGCAGGAAACTCAAACGGTGTGACTGAGGGAACACAACATCTGGTGGTGACATACAGAGAGGTCATGTCACTTCTCGCTGCTACCGTAGCAACCGGCACAGTCTGTCTTCGGATGACGTAAGCAAGAGCTGTACACTGGGGAGCCGGGCCGTCGCCATGGCGACAGTCTGTAGTCTCTGCCCTTCTTTCTTTACAGTAGCGCCGTGGGTTCAGTCCGAGTCTCCTTCCGTTACTCCGACTGCGCCCACGGCTCCCGCCAGCTCCTCCTCACTGCCTCGTAGACGGTCCCCTGGACACAAACACACTCGCGGTCAAGCATGTTCACTCTTCGTATAGTCGTCATTATGGCAGTGAAACAGTCTGATGAAGGCTAGCAACACTACAAGATAATCCAGCCGATTTTGGGCCCAATGCCCCCCTTCCGACTAGTCCTGATTTTTGGCAGGACTGGCTGGAACGCCAGCCTAACAAAGACGAATGTCCCCGACTGACTGAGTGATTTTTTTTTGGGGGGGGGGGGTTCCCCCCTTTTTCTTCCTAATTGTGCCCGTCCAATCATGCCTCTCTTCCGAGCCGTCCCAGTCGCTGCTTCACCCCCTCTGCCGATCCGGGGAGGGCTGCAGACTACCACATGCCTCCTCCGAGACACGTGGAGTCACCGGGGGCTTTTTTTTTCACCTGACAGTGAGGAGTTTCACCAGGGGGATGTGGCGCGTAAGGATCACGCTATCCCCCCAGTTCCCCCTCCTCCCTGAACAGGTGCCCCGACCGACCAGAGGAGGCACTAGTGCAGCGACCGGGACACATACCCACATCCTGCTTCCCACACGCAGACACGGCCAGTTATGTCTGTAGGGGCGGCCGACCAAGCTGGAGGCAACATGGGGATTTGAACCGGCGATCCCCGTGTTGGTAGGCAACGGAATAGACCGCCACGCTACCCGGACGAGAATATCACTTTTTGATTTAACAGAGATCGAAATCCTACACAAATGCAGGTTGCCAGGTCAAACACTTCTTGCTATACTTGATGACATCAAGGACGACACTGGACCTCCTTCATCAATCGTTTGTAAGAACAAATTGTTCTTACACACCCATGGAATTTTTTAGCTCTCAAGATTGTCTGACAGCCAGTAGCAAAACCTGGTGGTTATTTCTAATTCCTTCCCCCTAACCTCTATTGTCTACCTCTTGCAACGAGCAACCGCCAGGCTCGCAAAGACATCAGTGTTAGCCAACTGGTGTCTAAAGCCAGGGGTTATCCAGGTTCTACACTGGTCTCTGAGACAAACTTCAGGGCTAAAATCCCATGGGTGTGCAATACTAAATTTGTATGTATGGATGATTGATGAATGACTCCCATTGAACCAGCCATCTGTTCTTGGTGCAAAGCCACCGTTTACACTTTGCCATATAAATAATTGCAATCAGACGCAAAACAAGGAGAAATTGCACTCAGCAGCACAACTTTATGGGCCTGTTTGCACTGTAATGTATTTTGTGAATTGGACCTTGAGATGGGGCAAATAGCGGTTGCAAGTGACGCGCAATTCATGGTGCTATCAGCGGCCTCAATCCATTCGCCTGCCAATACAGAGTGAGTCTTAGAAAAACGAGTGACATCCGCAGACAGAAACAGATGAAAGAGGGGAGTTAACAGATAATTAGAATAGGAATACTTACAATTAAATTAAGTTCTCTTTCAAATCAAACATCCCAAGATATGGGTGGAAAGTATTATTGCAACTGCATTATAACCTTTTTTTTTGTGACTCAAACATAGCTTAACCATGTCATGTGATACGCTATTTCAGTACACTTTAACAATTACTTGGACCACTACACAAAATTACAGATCAACTTTTAATATCCAGGGTCCTCATGTATCAAATATGAGCAAATTTGTTTGCACACACCCATGGAATTTTTTAACCCTCAAGATCGTGTGACAGTCAGCAGCAAAGCATGATGGTTATTTGTAATTCCTTCCTCCTAACATCTGTTGTCTACCTCTTGCAATGAGCAACCACCCAGGCCTGCAAAGACATTGGTGTTAGCCAATCAGTGTCTAGATTCAGAGGTTACCCAGGTTCTACACTGGTCTCTGAGACAAACTTCAGGGCTAAAAAATCCCATGGGTGTGTAAGAACAAATATGCCCATAGTAACGATTGATACATGAGGCCCCTGGAGAGCAGGACAGGCAGTTTGGATAATGAATGAATGAATGAATAAATTCATATTATAGACACTACCACTGATTGTCCCTGTAACAAATTGGCCACAATTTCCTACACGGTCCAGACATATACTAGGTTTTGACCTAGTCTTGATCTGATCTTAATCTTGATCTGATCAATATCCCGTAGTGTTGGGGGAATGCCGAGGATGCAGTCTGTGGACTGTCACACGAAAAAGACCGACAACCAATTGGGAGCCAAGCTGTCTGACGTGGTAGAACTCATGAACACTACGGCATCTATGAAAGTCACATGTGACTGCAAGAGATTTACGAGATTTCTAGTTTTGAGAGTCGGCACTGTGGTTGATCTTTGTCGACTGTGAATAGAATATTCCATAGGTCAGTCTGGAATACGCAAAGCAGTTAACACCAACAACTGCACAGCCGAGCCCAGATGTGCTCTTGGCGGCAGCAGGGACGGCCGGCAATAACAAGGCAAACAAGAACCGTGAGATACTGACTGATGAGTTCTGCAATGGCCCGCTGAGTTCTCCTCTCCAGCTTCTCCAGTTTCTTCGCCACGTCTCGCTTGAGATCCCTATGTACAGAACCAAGTCGGTTTATAAGAGAATCATTTATACAAGCAGCCAAGCCTGACCAAAGTGCTGTACAATTTAAAAAGAATAAAAAAGACAACACAATAAATAATCTGACAACAGCACAAAAAGACAAAAACGGTGATTAAAATGACAAAAATTAAATCAATTTCAAGGTAAAACCAATGGAACAGAGAGGTGCACTTTAATGAACAATGTAGCTCTGGGGCATTCAAATATTCTTTAAAAGGGTCTTACCAATCTGGCTTTCTTGGGGCAAGGTTTGCCAAATCCTGGAGAAGGGAAAAAAGAAAAAAGAACCAATTGAACCCAGTTGAAGACGGCGAATGCCGACGCTACAACCACAAAAGTGAGATTTGCCAAAAAGGGAGCGCTTACCACTTCTTCAATGATGGGCTCTGGATTAGCCGCCTCCAACTGGTCTTTTACTTTATCTTCCACTGAAAAACAAAGTCAAACAATCACACGTTTGATATATGGTGGCCGGTTGATTGAGGAGTCCATCTTTAGACTGTAGGACCCGAGTTCAGACCCAAGATCAGCAAGCATCTGCTCTCCTGTACTGGCACTGAATCCCATCCAGCTCCAGGCACACCACTCCCTTCCTGACCCTGATCCTGCATTATGAACAATGTTAGGCATTACTATATTAAATTTTTCAGTTTCATAAATAACACTCAGTTCCAATTTATAAAAAGTCCTTCATTTTGTTTCACCCCCATTCTAACAGAGAGAATTTCACTTACCCCAAAACTATGAGCGACTCCCAAACGCTGATTCTTTCACCCATTACTTTTTTTTTCCAGCTGACACGCATACATTAAGCTAACGTTCAGGGCCGTCCGAGTAGCATAGCGGTCTATTCTGTTGCCTACCAACAAAGAGAATGCCGGTTCGAATCCCTGTGTTACCTCCGGCTTGGTCGGGCGTCCCTACAGACACATTTGGCCGTGTCTGCGGGTGGGAAGCCGGATGTGGGTATGTGTCCTGGTTGCTGCACTAGCGCCTCCTCTGGTCGGTCGGGGGCGCCTGTACAGGGGGGGGGGACTGGGGGGAATAGCGTGATCCTCCCATGTGCTACATCACCCTGGTGAAACTCCTCACTGTCAGGTGAAAAGAAGCGGCTGGTGACTCCACATGTATGGGAGGAGGCATGTGGTAGTCTGCAGCCCTCCCCGGATCGGCAGAAGGGGTGGAGCAGCGACCGGGACGGCTCAGAAGAGTCGGGTAATTGCCCGGACACAATTGGGGAGAAAAAGGGAGAAAAAGTCCAGAACAAAAGCTAACTTTCAGTAGATGTAAAGGCAAACTGGTAGAAAACTTTACTTTTCCTGGCTGGAGGCATTTCTACAACTCAAGAGCGTTGGATGTCAGCAAACGTAAAAGAGGAAGAAAACACCAATTTTGTGGACGTAATGTCACAAAAACTCTTCACACATTACTGCTCCCTGGAAATCGGCCATGCTGTAGTGGTTTCACTTCTGACCTGGATGAGTAAATATCACTTTACCGGGTAATACGGTGAACACTGATAAGAACGGTGATGATTATAAATCCCAGAGTCTTAAAAAGCAAAATGCAGACAAAGCAAACATCAAGGCTATTATTCCATCGCCACCAGTCACACCATCTTTCCTTTTCCTTATTAATATATATATATATATATATACACACATAATTTTATTTTTTTTAAACCAGTTTCTTGTTTATAATGAAGCGATCTCACCTGATGCAGGCTTAGCTTTGGGCACCTGTCTCTCCTTCAGCTCCTCATCCTCTGGGGTGTAGTTCCTCAGCTTAAGTTCTCTGGAGACAGAGAGAGAGAGAGAGAGAGAGACAGAGAGAGAGAGAGAGAGAGACAGTGAGAGAGAGAGAGAGAGAGAGAGAGAGAGAGAGAGCCATTAGTCTACTTTACTCTCCCTCACGCAAACAACACCAATACATTACAACACTGAACATATTCTCTCATTAGTCATTCTCCAATTCTCTCTCTCTCTCTCACACACACACACACACACACACACACACACACACACACACACACACACACACACACACACACACACACACACACACACACACACACACACACTACGGTTAGAGTCCAGGGGGTGGCAGTGCAGCCAAATATATTCCACCATAGTGTAAGGTATGGAAAAGACCATCTGCAAACCCTACACAGCTCTGTGTCTGTATGTGTGTGTGTGTGGTGGTGGTGGTGGTGGTGGGGGGGGGGGGGGGTTAGGGCTAGCAGACTGGGGAATAGTACCTTCCTTTATTTGTATGAACAGAACACATCTAATTAGCACGTTCCACCTGCTCCGTGGGGTTTTAGCCGTGCAGGAAAACAGCTGAGGAATTCTGCTGGAGCCAAACCATGTTGTCCATCAGCACGGCTCAGCCCAGAGGGATCTCCTCCTCACCAGTCTGGTGGACAACTCTATAGACGTGTACCCCCCGGGCCCAGAGACAGAGCTCTGCCATTGTCACAATACATGTAGAACGATAGATAGATAGATGGAGAGAAAGAATGAGAGAGAGAGAGAACGTGTAAGAGACGTAGGTGGAGATAGAGGTAGTGGTAAAGAAAGAGAACGAGTAAGGGAGCGATGAAAGAAAGGTATAGAGGGAGAGAGTGAGAGAGAGAGAGAGAGAGAGAGAGAGAGAGAGAGAGAGCAGCTGTTGTGATCTGACCATGGAGTTGTGATGAAGCTTGAGAGGAGGGTACGACATGACTACATTCATTACACCCACACTGCCCAACAACAGACACATGCCTTGTATGGGTACGAGTAGTAATGCAGGTCATGTTCTGCCCCTGGCTGACTGCAGTCCAGCCTTAAAGCTGCAACTCCCCCAAGTGCTACGTGCAAACAAGCCCAGTCGTTCTTCTTGCTTCGGTTTCCTCCACTGGCGAGTTAAGACCCACAGCCTGAAGCACAAGTAACTAAGTAAGTAAGTAGGTAAATAAATAAGGAAGGAAGTAAGGAAGTAAGTAGTAATACCTAATATTCACACATATCTAGATCATAAGTGTCTTTTTCCAGTTGCTTGTTTGAATGCATACTGTCGGGTAGGACCTTACTGGGGAAACTGACGTGGTGCATAGCATTTTATGTGTCACCACTGAAGACATGAAATGTGTTTCATCAACACGTACACACGCGCAGACACACACTATCAGGAAATGTTTTCAATTAATCATTTAGTCGATTAAAAGTCAAGAATACTGGGGCGTCCTGGTGGTGTGGTGGTCTATCCCGTTGCCTACCAACACGGGGATCGCCGGTTCAAATCCCCGTGTTACCTCCGGCTTGGTCGGGCGTCCCGACAGACACAATTGGCCGTGTCTGTGGGTAGGAAGCCGGATGTGGGTATGTGTCCTGGTCGCTGCACTAGCGCCTCCTCTAGTCGGTCGGGGCGCCTGTTCAGGGGGGGAGGGGGAACTGGGGGGAATAGTGTGATCCTCCCACGCGCTACGTCCCCCTGGTGAAACTCCTCACTGTCAGGTGAAAAGAAGCGGCTGGCGACTCCACATGTATTGGAGGAGGCACGTGGTAGTCTGCAGCCCTCCCCAAATCAGCAGAGGGAGTGGAGCAGTGACCGGGACGGCTTGAAAGAGTGGGGCAATTGGCCAAGTACAATTGGGGCAAAAAAGGGGGAGAAAAATCCCCCCCCCCCAAAAAAAGAAAGCAAAGTTTCTGAGGGCCAATGAGCAGATATGGTCGAACAAGCTCGTAGAAGACCTTCCCCAACACATACCACAAACAGCTGAGACTCGGGTTCGGCTGTGTTTTGTTGTTGGCCGGCGGGGAAGGTGCTGACACCGGGTCATCTCAAATAGATCTCAAATGCCAGTGTAGGTACACCATCACCACTGATGTCAGTAAAAAATGATGTAGCTTTAAAAACTGTAGCTTTACTCCACACCTCTCTGCCTCGACAAAAGAAAATATTTCCCTTGGAAGCCTTTATCTCAAGACTCACCTCAGCTCAATGGAGATGTACTCCTTCCTTTCAACACCTTCCAACTGAGTTCCCAAAATGATTCAGGCCATCACAGCTTCTGACACTCTTTCTGCGCACTACCGCTTTTACAATTCGGTAAAGACGTGGCGTAACTCATTTATTTTACAAAACCATGAACATGAGCGGAATAGCCCTTTTCCACACAGGATGTAGACAAAATATACATTTAATCTGCCAGCCAGTAAGGCACACAAATATATCAAGTATGGAATCACAGCAAGTTTACCTTAATATAAAAATTATCCAAAAATCTATCAGTGAAAACGTGTTTTGAGAAGTGGCTGAAAAGATGTCACAGGTTATGCCAACCTTTAGTTTCTCAGATGGAAAGAACAAAAATCCAGTTCACACAGAGCATTAAGCCAATAGGAACCCACCAGAAGATCTCAGGGCCATCCCACCTTAGAAGGGATAAACGGATGAGGGAGAACGTGACCATATTGTTTTCAGGTTCCTGGGCTGAGATCATTGCTTTCTTCATACTTGTCACGTCATTTTAGGATCCAGATCAGTCGACATTTTTAGAAATCGCCACTTCCAAACACTGTAACAAAGGGGGCCTATTCATAAATTCAGAGCTCTCACTGTTTGAATAGCCAGAGCAGAGACAGCTTTGTGACCGACGAGGAGGCAAAGCAGCATTCAAATGTTTACAATGGATGGAATCAAGCTACCCAGCCTGCTGCTCCCAGTAAACCACTGTAAAAAATAACTACCAGAAAATGACGTCCCAGATGTTTTAATTTCCACCTAAACTACATGGATTTTTTTTTCTCCACTCATCAATATAAAGAATAACTCTCTAAGAAACAGCTTGTCACAACCTTTTCATGAAACCTGAGCTCAAAGGACTACAAGTGTCAAGACAACGGTTCCCTATAATATGTGCCATCCAGAACCAAGAATACACAAGATTTCATACAAGCTAAAACTCGCACAAAATGAAGCTGCTACTACCAGACAGGAAGTAACTAGTTGGCAAGCTGCAATCAGACAATAATTTACTAAATTCAAACTTTCCTTCATCATATTTACTATGTGTACCTGTAAAACGTTGTACTGGACCGTTGTGGTGAAGAGGGAGCTGAGCCGGAAGGCAAAGCTCTCAATTTACCAATCTTTGTTCCAACCCTCACCTATGGTGATGAGCTTTGGGTCGTGACCGAAAGGGTGAGATCGTGGACAGAAGCGGCTGAAATGAGCTTCCTCCGTAGGGTGTCTGGGATCAGCCTTAGAGATAGGGTGAGGAGCTCGGACATCTGGAGGGAGCTCAGAGTAGAGCCGCTGCTCCTTCGCATCGAAAGGATCCAGTTGAGGTGGTTCGGGCATCTGATTAGGATGCCTCCTGGGCGCCTTCCTTGGAGGTTTACCAGGCACGGCCAACTGGGAGGAGACCCCGGGGTAGACCCAGAACTTGCTGGAGGGACTACATGTCCAATCTGGCCTGGGAACACCTTGGGATCCCCCAGGAAGAACTGGAGGGCGTTGCTGGGAAGACGGACATCTGGAGTGCCCTACTCAGTTTGCTGCCACCGCGACCCGAACCCGGACAAGCGGCTGAAGATGAATGAATGAATGAACCTGTAAAACCCACCTCTTTCTCTGTGCCAATGGAATGTGTGTGTTCCTTCTATAATGGTGAGCTGTAACAGGAAATGCTTTATGATGTCTTGATGTTGAATGGGGGGGTGGGATGTATTTAATTTTTTATGCACAAGGTCCATTGTTTTGACTTGTTAGCATTCCAACTCATTCAAACACTCTTTTCAGTATGAATATTTTCAGACCACACGCACGTCTACCGTACATCACGTTCACCAATGCAACGGTCTAGCCATGGGTCAGGCAATGGACTCTTCCATCCATCCATCCATTATCCAAACTGCTTATCCTGCTCTCAGGGTCGCGGGGATGCTGGAGCCTATCCTAGTAGTCACTGGGCGGCAGGCGGGGAGACACCCTGAACAGACTGCCAGGCCATCACACAGGGCCGACACACACAGTCATACCTAGGGACAATTTAGTAATGCCGATACACCTGACCTACATGTCTTTGGACTGTGGGAGGAAACCGGAGCACCCAGGGGAAACCCACGCAGACACGGGGAGAACATGCAAACTCCACACAGAGGACGACCCCCAAGGTTGGACTACCAGAAACCAGGACCTTCTTGCTGTGAGGCTGTGAAGGATCGTCCATGCAATTTCAATACTCATCACGAGATACGTTACCCCCGCACTTTGCTACCAATTTGAGCCTTGAGTCAACAAAGCATCTCTGACAGCCAACCAGAATTCATCTGACTAATTCATTGTTTTCATAGACACACTCCTGAATTGGGTGTGAACTCTGGTCACATGACAGAGAACCCTGTCCTCTTGGGACAGAAGGGAGTGTCTCTAAATGAAGTTACCAAACAGTCATTCCACCTAAACAATGGAAAAGGAAAAAAACTCCAGCCAGACAGGAGAGATAACTGCTCTTTCCGATGGCCTTTGACAAAGTTAAGCAAGCTGAAGGATATTTGAGCAGCTAATCGCACAGGGCTGTGATCCAGCCCAGAGTAAACAGTGCGTCCCAAGATGTGCACCGAGAAAATTATCTTTGTCACCGGAAGATGTTGTTCCTGATAAAGAGGCAGATGAATCTTCTGGTGTCCTCTTATTGCATTATCTGATTGTTTTGGAATGTGATTAAAAAAATGTTTTGGGTCTTTGGTATCCTGGACCAACCTGTGCTTCTCCCCTTCTTCCTCTGCTTCCATGGCTCTCTTCCGCTCAGGCTCTCCATCTTCCTGGTCTCGGCCCTGTTGGGATATCCATCACACTTCTATTAAAAGTTAACTCTTGCCAACAGTGCACTGACGGCAAAAAGATTATTCTTTGGTCAATTAAATACACAAAATTAGCACAAATTAACATTCTGTACACTGCAGCAATGATTCATTTATTTATTTTTTTCAAATAACTCCTCAAAGATTAACCTTGTTAATGAAAATAACTCGTGTTTAAAATATGAAGCAACCCTATCTTGCAGGCGTGGGACATACTTTCACACTGGGCTGAGATTTCCATAGGTAAAGAAGGAAAAGAAGAAAGAAAGCCACTTCATTTTTGTCATTGTAGAGGTTGCAACAAAATGTGTTCTCTGCATTTAACCCATCCTATTGTATAGGAGCAGTGGGCATATGCAGCGCCCGGGGACCAACTCCAGTTCTACTTTCCATTGTCTTGCTCAGGGGCACAGACAGGCGTATTAACCCTAACATGCATGTCTTTCTCATGGTGGTAACATCAAAACTGATCCTCCGTGGATCGTGTACATGTCATTTGGTAGTCAAACAGCACATTTACATTCTGATCTTTAACATTTCCGTAATATTCAAGGAGAATATTAGCTTCAGGGCCTGGGTCGGCCTAACGAGTTACGCTAATCAGATCATTAGCTCCACCAGGACTTATTCAAGGATGTAGAGGAAAAATCTGGGGTAGCAATTATGGCTAAAGTAAAGTAATTTATTAAATGTAGTTTTATCAAAGTGGGTTTCTTCATATTTAAGGTTGTCTATTTCACAAGATTTGCTGTGGGGAAACTGCATGGGGCGTTCTTCTGTGCAGATTTAATAGTTCCCGAGGTGAAAATAAAACAAGTTGATTGCTGGCAGAATTTTGAATATAAAACAATGTCTATTTCTATGAAATATCACTTTGACGCCCCAGTAGCCAAATGGTTATGGCGCATGCCACATAACCGCAATGTCCCTGGTTCGATTCCATCCAGCGACTTTTGTTGCATGTCGTGCCCATCCTTCTCTCCCCTTGTTTTATCTGCCACTTCACTATCCAAAAAAAAAAAAAAAAAAAACCAAAAAATTTCCATATCTCAAGCCCTCTTTCATGGAGGTGCTAAGAGGTTCCTTGCATAGCCATAACAAATCAGATCTCAGATTTGCACAAGCTCTTTGCCTTGTAAAGAAGAAAATGAGCTGTGAAGCACTGGTAAAAATGTGAAAGAAAAAAAAAATACTGGCCTCAAGTGAGAAGCTATAACAAAGGACATTGAAAGCCTCCCATTTTGCATTTTCCTGAAGAGGCTTCCTGTCCACCTGCAAGAACAATTCAGGAGACTGACTCATTCTTGAAGTACAGTGCACCAGGAAAACAATCCCATGTATCAGGAATGTCAAGTCGTTTCTCAAACACTGCAAACCAGGCCAACGTGCTTTGTGTCCAACAGCGGCTTCTAGTCAAACACAGCAAAGGATGCTTGGTGTAATGGCCGGAACAGTGGCTTAACCTCGGAAAAGGGTCGCTAGTGCATGAAGAATAGAGAAATTTTTTTTGAGTATTTACAAAGCGAAGCAGAATAACAGTACGTGTTAAACAAGTGCACTGAAAAATAGGATAATTTCACTCTCCACAACACTGACAACCGACCTGCTGAGGACCAAGTGAAATGCTGTGGCATGGCGCACTGCCTTCAGCACACTACTTTGATATCTGGGGCAAGACTCACTACCCAGCAGCAAGCTACTGTAGTAAATTGGTTAGCAACACAGCTCATTTCAGTTAGAATGTGTGGAAAAGAGTAAAACTGCCCTAATTTTATTATCGCTTCCATGAACATAGACATAATGGTGACCTTTCACATGTTCGGCAAAGAGCTGAACATACTAGCCTATATAATGAATATAGGGTCAGCTATAGTTTGACGTTGTGTTTTATTTGAGTCTATACAATAGGGAGCCTTGTTGCATTAAAATCCTCAACACTGTAAAAAAAAGGTCTTCCCAGCAAAGCAGAAGGGTTTCTCACTGGTAAGAGACATTCCAAAACATGTGCATTCCCTGTGACAGGGAACTTGCTCAGTCATTCACTCTTTATTCCCACTTAATTCAACTCCAGGTCGCAGGAGTTGGAGACTATCATTGGATAATCCAGTCCATCATAGGGTCCACACGATACAAACAACCACTCACAATGCCTCCATACCTATGGGCATTTTAGACATTCCAACTGAGCGAAGATGCATGTCTTTCACATGCATGTATTCAGAGTGTGAGAAGGGAGGCCATGAGAACCCCACACAGAAGGGCCAGGACCCTCTTTCTGTTTGGTGACAATCTACTATTACTTTTGGCTGCTCCCGTTAGGGGTCGCCACAGTGGATCATCTATTTCCATTTCTTCCTGTTTTCTGCATCTTCCTCTGTCAAACCAGCCACCTGCATGTCCTCTCTCACCACATTCATAAACCTCCTCTTTGGCCTTCCTCTTTTCCTCTTCCCTGGCAGCTCCATATTCAGCATCCTTCTCCCAATATACCCAGCATCTCTCCTCCACAGATGTCCAAACCATCTCAATCTTGCCTCTCTTGCTTTATCTCCAAACCCTCCAACCTGAGCTGTCCCTCTAATATACTCGTTCCTAATCCTGTCCTTCTTTATCACTCCCAATGAAAATCTGAGCATCTTCAACTCTGCCACCCCCAGCTTCGCCTCCTGTCTTTTCGCCAGTGCCAGCTTCTCCAAACCACATAACATAGCTGGTTTCACTGCCATCTTGTAAACCTTCCCTGCTGGTACCCTCCTGTTGCAAGTCACTCCTGACGCTTCTCCACCCACCCCACCCTGCCTGCACTCTCTTCTTCTCCTCCTGCACTCCCCGTTACTTTGGACAGTTGACCCCAAGTATTTAAACTCATACGCCTTCATCACCTCTACTCCTTGCATCCTTAACATTCCACTGTCCTCCCTCTCATTCATGCATAGGTATTCCGTCTTGCTCCTACTGACTTTCATTCCAGTGCATACCTCCACCTCTCCAGGCTCTCCTCAACCTGCACCCTACTTTCGCTACAGATCACAATGTCATCCGCAAACATCATAGTCCACGGAGACTCCTTCCTGATCTCATCCATCAATCTGTCCATCACCATTGCAAACAAGAAAGGGCTCAGAGCCGATCCTTGATGTAATCCTACCTCCACTTTGAACCCATCCGTCATTCCAACCGCACACCTCACCACTGTTACACTGCCCTCATACATGCCCTGCACCACTCCCACATACTTCTCTGCAACTCCCGACCTCCTCATACAATCCCACACCTCCTCTCTCGGCACCCTGTCATATGCTCTAAATCCACAAAGACACCATGTAACTCCTTCTGGCCATCGCTATACTTCTCAATTAACATTCTCAAAGCAAACATCGCATCTGTAGTGCTCTTTCGTGGCATGAAACCATACTGCTGCTCAGTAATCATCATCTCTCCTCTTAACCTAGCTTCTATTATTCTTTGCCATATCTTCATGCTGTGGCTGATCAACTTTATACCTCTGTAGTTACCACAGTTCTGCACATCACCCTTGTTCTTGAAAATCGGTACCAGTAATTCTCCACTCCTCAGGTATCCTCTCACTTTCTAAGATTGTTCTAAACAACCTAGTAAAACTCCACTGCCACCTCTCCTAAACATCTCCATACCTCCACAGGTATGTCATCTGGACCAACTGCCTTTCCATTCTTCATCCTCTTCATAGCTGCCCTCACTTCCTCCTCGCTAATCCACTGCACTTCCTGCGTCATTATCCCCACATCATCCAACCTTCTCTCTCTCTCATTTTCTTCATTCATCAGCCCCTCAAAGTACTCCTTCCACCTTCTCAACACACTCTCCTCACTTGTCAGCACATTTGCATCTCCATCCTTGATTGCCCTAACTTGCTGCACATCCTTCCCAGCGCAGTCCCTCTGTCTAGCCAATCGGTACAAGTCCTTTTCTCCTTCCTTAGTGTCTAACCTCTCATACAACTCACTATACGCCTTTTCCTTTGCCACCTCTCTCTTCGCTTTACGCTGTATCTCCTTGTACTCCTGTCTACTTTCTTCATCTCTCTGACTATCCCACTTCATCTTTGCCAACCTCTTCCTCTGTATATTTTGCTGCACTGCCTCATTCCACCACCAAGTCTCCTTGTTTTCCTTCCTCTGTCCTAATGAGACATCAAGTACCTTCCTAGCTGTCTCCCTCACTATTTCTGCAGTAGGTGCTCAGCCATACGGCAACTCTTCACTACCACCCAGTGCCTTTTTTAACTTCTCCCTGAACTCCACATAACAGTTTTACTTCTTCAACTTCCACCATTTGATCCTTGGCTCTGCCTTCACTCTCTTCCTCTTCTTGGTTTCCAAAGTCATCCTACACTCCACCATCCAATGCTGCCTAGCTTTGTTCTCCTGTCACCATCTTGCAGTCTCCAATCCCTTTCAGATCACACCTTCTACATAAGATATAGTCCACCTGTGTTCACTTTCCTCCACTCTTATATGTAGCCCTTTTTTCACCACAGCTATTTCCATCCTTTTCACAAAATCCACCACCATCTGTCCTTCCACATTTCTCTCCTTGACAACATACCTGCCCATCACCTCCTCATCATCTCTGTTCCCTTCACCAACATACCCACTGAAGTCTGCTCCAATCACCACTCTCCCCCTTGATACACTCTCCACCACTTCATCCAACTCACTCCAGAATTCTTCTTTCTTTTCCATCTCACACCCAATTTGCAGGGCATATACGCTGATAACATTCATCAACACATCTGCGATTTCCAGCTTCATACTCATCACTCTGTCCGACACTCTCTTCACCTCCAACACACTCCTGACATACTCTTCCTTCAGAATTACCCCTACCCCATTTTTCCTCCCAGTCGCACTGTGGCAGAAGAGTTTGAACCCACCTCCAATGTTCCTGGGCTTACTCCCCTTCCACGTGGTCTCTTGCACACCTTTCTTCTTTCCATCATATCAGCCAGCTCTCTCCCTTTACCAGTCATGGAGCCAACATTCAAAGTTCCAACTCTCACCTCCACACTCCTACCCTTCCTCCTCTCCCACTGCTTGTGGACATGCCTTCCCCCTCTCCTTCGCCCAACAGCACCTCCACACTCCTACCCTTCCTCCACTCCCGCTGCCTCTGGACATGCCTTCCCCGTATCCTTCTCCTTCGCCTAACAGTGGCTGTTGGGTGACAAGCTGATGATTAAGCCACTGAGCTGCTTCCGCTGTATCGCCCTAATGACAGCTGCTAAGTGTCCTTGGCCAAAAAATTGTAGTCACTATGGATAAGACTGGCAGCTAGATGGAATAAATGCAGGCAGACATAGCTGTTGAAACTGCTCAAGAAACTCATTAGGTTACATCAAACAGTCTGGAGAATGCAAAAACTTTTGGTATGTTGGCCTTGAAAAATCATCTCGAGTCTAGCCACTGCTTTAGATATGGTCATGTTCATTGCACTTGTAAAATGGAATAATTGAAATAACACAGCACGTGGGAGCAAAGAGAGTTAAAGAATAATCCCGTTTTTTTGCCACCTGTGTCATGTCTTCAAAGTTTTTGCCATTGTGAATTATGAGTTATGTTATCATTTTACTAATCAGCTTCAGTGTAGAGATCTCAGACACAGGACCACCGCTGAACTCAGCTTTACAACGATGCCTCACAGGGCCATGGAATAAGAGTCTAAAATCTGTCCTTTCACAAAAAAAGAAAATAAAACAAGTGCCTCAGGTAAACTGTGTACACGATTTCCCATTATCTGACTTCTCTCAGCTGCGATGGCCAGGCTGTTAATTATCGATTACTACCACATACCGTAAGTAAGATAATTATTCCTAAAAGCTGAACAGGAAGTAGCTCAGAAATGCGATCAACAGTGCGCCCGGGCAGCATGGCGGTCTATTCCGTTGCCTACCAATATGGGGATCACCGGTTCAAAGCCCCATGTCACCTCCGGCTTGGTCAGGCATCCCTACAGACACAATTGGCCGTGACTGTGGGTGGGAAGCTGAATGTGGGTAAGTGTGCCCTGGTCACTGCACTAGTGCCTCCTCTGGTTGGTTGGGGTGCCTGTTCGGGAGGGAGGGGGGAATAGCGTGATCCTCCCATGTGGTATGTCCCCCTGGCGTAACTCCTCTCGGTCAGGTGAAAAGAAGAGGCTGGCGACTCCACATGTATCGGAGGAGACATGTGGTAGTCTGCAGCCCTCCGCGGATCAGCAGAGGGGGTGGAGCAGAGACTGGGATGGCTTGGAAGAGTAGGGTAATTGGCTGGATATAATTGGGAGAAAAAAGGGTAAAAAAAAATCCAAAAAAAAAAAAGAAACGCGATCAACCATTGTCAATAGTATGGGACAACTCAAGTAATAACTTTTAACTTTCATTTCCATTTCCACTTTCAAATACATGGTTTAGATAATTGGGTCGGACTTGCTGAAACATGCCTGACAATCATATTTCAGGGCCTCATATGACAACACTGTAAACCTGAGTCCAGTGGTATTCCCATATCTGAGATCTCCATAATGATGCCAGTGAGTAAAATATCATAACCGATATGCACAAAAGGTAAAAACTCCAAAAATAAGACCCAGGTTGTAAGAAAAAAAAAGATTTTCTTTCAAACACTCCTTGTCTGACTTCTATGTGATCGCTTTTGTCTAATGAAAGCATATCAAGTATGAAAAGGTTGTATAAGTTTACCTTTTAATAAATCACACTGATGTTATTAACAAGCTGTCAAATTTATGTATTCTAGTTAAGAAACAGAAACATCTTGATCCAACCAGATTTTTTTTTCATGTTGTGAGTCAGTCAGCCTATAAGCTGAATGTGATGATAGAGGCAAAGTGCAGACATCAGACCTTTCCCTGACTATATCGGATACAGTCCAAGACTATATCTGATAAAGTCTGCATCACAAAGGGTTTGCAGATTTGAAGCATCCCCTTTCTACCAATTTGCTCAAGACCTAGCAAACAATTAAGCCAAGAAGCCTCTCCTACTCTAAGTAATATTTCACATATTCCATATTTCTCTCTTTCACCGGCATATAAGTTCAACTGCCCATTACTCTCAGTGAAATTGCACAGGATTCTGGCAGCATTAAACTACTGTGGATGGATATGCAAAGCATGTTGACTAAGTAGTTAAGAATTTATAAAATGAGGGCACAAAAGCCCAACTTAAAAGAAATTTTTCAAAATCTGGCCATCCAATTTTGATCTCAGAGAATACTAAATATGTACAGATATAAAAAAGCTTCTTCTTCTCTTTTTTTTTAAGATTACACAAGCAGTACATGAGTTTGTGCGGCAATCCCCTGAGCATCACCTTTATGTCTTTTTGGTAAACTTTACCCAATCTTATGTATGTTATCACTATTTATTCTGCACTGCACTGGGCCGTTCATAGTAATTGGTCCGGAAACGTGGTTGTCTTGATATATAAAATATTTAAAAATCTTTGAAAACTGGCCTCTAATCGAACATTTCCTGTTTACATACTGGGGGCTATTGCTTTTCTTACTCTCTAGGGATTATGGGCCAAGAGAAAGTGGTCTACATGGCCATGGCGCACACACTGAGCCCTTGAGCCCTTGTTACGGGGCTCTAAGAAGACCCACAACTTCAACGTTGAGCCCTTTAAGCACTATCAGAGTACACTAAATGTGAACATTTAGTGTACTCTTTAAGCACTATCAGAGTACACTAAATGTGAACATTTAGTGTACTCTGATAGTGCTTAAAGGGCTCAACGTTGAAGTTGTGGGTCTTCTTAGAGCCCCGTAACAAGGGCTCACGCTAACCAGGCTAGCTAGCTAACAAGCTAATTTGTTAGCTAGCCGACTAAATCCCGTAGGTGCGTTTCTTTTATAAGACGTAAGCAGTGAAATAAACTACTCGGGGCCCCATACCTGAAGCTGTCGGTTTTTTAACGCCTTTAACCTCTCCTTTCTCTTCACAGCTTGCTGCTGTAACGACCCAACGTTTCGCTCCATGGTTCTCTCTCGACACGTCGATCCCTTCTATCGGAAATCTACTTTTACAGCCCTGCGAAGGGAGTACAGGCGAGCGCCGAGCACATCGATTTCAAAGGCCCGTGTCATGATAGCGCAGGGCTGTTGAGCTTCGATTGGAAAATCAACCTTGCAATTAATTCCTTTAATTGTTTGAAATTATCCAGTTGTGGAATACAGATTTGGTTTAGTGTTTAGTGTTTTTTGTGATTGCCAAACCCCCCCCCCAAAAAAACAATTACGTGCCAACCAAGACAACCCATAAACTTAAAAGTCTTTTTATTTTTGGGCTTTTAAACCAATCAGGATCTTACATAAAGTATTCTGATCCTGATTATATTCCTGGGTGCACAGATCTACACATAGGTGGTTAATGTGAATAAACGTGCGAAATTATAACATGCGCAAGAATGCCATGCTGTCATCTGGCAGTGGCACACCGAGGGCCACGGGGTCGGTCCTGGAGTGGAATGTAGGGCGTTGCCATGGCAATACAGCTGCATCGAGGTTCTCCGCGTCCATCCTCCTGCTGACCAATACGGAGCGATAACAAAACAATCGTGTCGAAGATGCACCGATTTCAAATGCGAAGTTTGTTATAAGATGTCGGACTGTGTCAAAGGGACGTCAGATCATCAGATGGGTTATTGCTTGTTTTATGACGTAAACCTTTAAGAAGTTTTACTTGTGCCAGCGGGGGTCACGGTGTACAGGACTTCAGCAAGTCACACCGGTAGCAAACTGTTGGAAGTTGTCTCAACTGTTACCGATTCAAGTCGTTTTATGGCGTGTGGACGTCCGCATGTCTCACTTGTAGTGAAATCAGCAGCCATTCCGATAGCCTACGGCGCAACGTGTTTGATCATTTAGGCGAATTATGCGCTTTTGGTGCGTAATGTTGGGGTCAGAAACCCCAAGGCCTTTGCTTTTAACTCGGTTATAACTTTGTTGTAGGGTTTTCTGATCATAACTCACGCAGACTCCGTCTGATCTTAACCGCAAGGCAGCCTTGATCGGCCGTGTTTGAGTGTGCGTGTGTCTTTAAGACCGTCAGCCTACCTGTTGTGGGCATAGTCTGCGGTCAACTCCGCAACGTGTTCTGTGTGTTCTGGAGTCGGGCGGGGGGGCGAGGGGCGAGGGAGCTGGACCGTCCCCTCATCACCGGACACGGACGACGTGACACGCGACCGTCACGGTCTCGTTTGGGAACCGCCGTAGTCGGGCGCTGAGCGGGCGAGCGTGGCCGTCGCTCCCGTGGGAACTCCCGTGCGATCGGCGTCACAGGCGACCGCGAGATCGAACCAAAAACGCCAGCATGCGCCTTTCTCCCGCCGCGCGTCGGCGCTACGGGCATGACATCGACGGCTGATCGCGGTGTCACGGTCTCCGGTTTTCGGCCCCGCTCCGACGGCAACTTTAGGAGGGCTCGTTCGTCGCCCGCCGCACTTTTTTGGATCGTGTCGGAATTTTCAAAATGGTTCACGGGAGCCTTCCGCGCCCCGTCTCCTGCCAACTACCACGGAGCCCCCTCGTCGCCGGCGAGCGCAAAAGTTCGGCGGTTTGCTGAAGAAGCGAGATCAACGAGCAGCCACCCGGGCGGAGGAATGGCAACCAAGGAGCGGCTGTACGAGCTGTGGATGCTGTATTACACGAAGGTGAGTCAAGTGCCGCACACCCGACAGTGTAACACCTGTTGCCGCACCAGCTCGTTCGAGCCCGAGCTAAAAACGAGAAGATGTGCTGGAGGTGATGTTCCGGGTTGTCCTCTGGCAACATCTCCCGTCTTCTGCCGTCTGCAGCGAACGAGAATCAATTAGCCTCCTATGAGGAAGTAGTCCATTTTGCATGATTAGTGTTGCAAATTGAAGTCCATGATCAAACATGACCACCTGTAATAGCGCAGTGGCTGGGGGCTTTTCGGGTTTATGAGGGTTGTGAGTAGCGTTATTCGGGGTATTTGGAGCGGAATGCTTTCCAGCGTGCGGCGCATCGGCTCTGGTGAGTACCTGCTATGCAGGTGTTACTGCGGCTACTTCCTGTATAGCGAATTCACAGTCTTAAGCAAGCAAACTCGCTGTGTATCGGTCTTCATTTTAAACCACACTGTCATGTCTGTGTTTTTGTGATCGATGTCACCATTAATACCAGAGCTGGTGCAACTTTCTGCGCTGTTTAGATGTGCAACATATATATTTTTTGAATTGATTATTAAGGTTAAGAATGCCCGGGCTGTTAAAGAGCACCGCACATGGAGGCCACGTGTATTGACCATGGCAGGTTTGCACGCCCTGCAATATTAATTAGTGACATTTCCTACTCATTCCAATTTGGTGTCAAATGCCCTTTTGGCAAATGAGCTCCTTGGGGCACATATAAGATGTGTGGTGAGGTTGAGAAACGTTGCCCCCTATGGGTGTGCCCCCCCCCCATCTTCTTGTAGTTGAAGTGCAATAGGTTGACCGAGATGTTCCGAGTTCAAAGTGACATTGCAGAAATGCATGAGTCCTCTAGAAAGAGCAGATTGTCTGTCTGTGAATAAATTAGTCATCTCAGTATCATTATTTAATGGGGTTGCAATCTGTTTCCATGCCTAAGGAGAGGGGGGGCGGGGAGTTGCTGAAATGCAGGAAAGTTTTCCATGTTGGTTTTGTGTTTGTAGCTGTGCACGGGGCCTTGGCGTTGCCCTTACAAGAGATCTTAAGGGCTCGACAGGGTCAACCTGTTCTCCTTACCAATGTTGTTTCCAGCTGAAACGCATCCTTCGTGCATCCTCCTACGCCGAAGGTGTGGAATGATTACAACGTGCGTTGGAAGAAGTTAAACGTCTAGGTAGTGATGGTGGTGGCTGGGTGTTTCTGGCTGTTACTGTGGGATGTGCACAAGAGGCTATGTAGGTATTATTCAGGACAATAGGTTGTGGTTTATGGAAGACTGTCCTCATTAGACTTAGGCCTACAAATTATACAAATCAATCACGGAGGTGTGGGATGAACAAGAAATCTATCCCTGTGGGCAAAGTACTCAACTTTGAACTGCTCCACCGGAGCAGAACAGTGGCTAACAGTACAATTAAAGTCAGCAATTAAGGAATTAAGTTAGTAAAACTTTCTTTATACATGGGTGTTGCCATGGAAGGGTTGTCGAGTGGCTCGTTTCACCAACCACAAAAAACAAAAAGGTCTGGAAGCTAGACAAGTGAGCTCATAGTTATTACATACAATGATTTTAAGCCAGAAATATCCATTATTTGGCAATCCTTCCACTGAACTACGAGTTATAGTATACTATAAGCGTATTTGTAGTCATGGCAGGTTCAAGGCTGCCTTGCATTAGGTATCCTGTGCTCAGAATAGAAATGTTAAAAAGTCCACATTTTTGGGGGGAAAAAGACTACAGTCTTTACAGGCTGAAGCCGTCATCCATTTAACCACGGCTGAGAGCAATGAAGCTAGACAACATTGAGCAATCGTCAACACCGCTGTTATCAATGCTATGCCCATCCCTATCTTGGCAAACCGTGTGCCCCAAGGTCCGCCAAATGTTTTTTCAAACCAGTCCATGTTCCACATACCATGACCAGCGTTCTCTTTGAGTTCTGTCGCCAGATTGTCGAGCTGGGCCATGGCTCTCGTAAATGTGCCATTGGGAGCAGTGTTATTAGGGATGAATGTGCAACAAGCATCACCGAACATTGCACAGATTCCTCCCTTCTTTGCTGTTCTGCCCTGTCATTTACGATGCCTTTAGTGCAGTGCTAGTGTAGCTAACAAATCGTCGTTAGCTGTAATACAGGTCCTTTCGAAAAGTTAATATATTACCACCACAAGTTCTGTTGCACTAAAAATATATCTATATATCTTTATTTATATCTATATCTATATATCTATAATATTATTATTTATATATTTATTATATTTAATGTTATATGCTTATATTATTATAACAATATAATATATGAATATATAATTATTCATTATATAATAATTATATTATAATATGAAATATATATATTATATTTTGAAACTAATGTAAGCATATAATAGTATTAAATATAATAAATATATAAATAATAATGTAATACAATAAAGATATATGATATGTATTGATTATTACCATATATGATATATAATATTGATATTTGTTTACCAGGCTCGGTAAACAAAGTTACAAAAAAACGTGATGAATATAACATAATCGTGATGAATGTATTGTAACTGTGATGAATATAATATAATTGAGATGATTATTGAAGGGGAAGAGAAGATCTTCTGTACTTCAACCCAGATGCTTTACACATCGTTGAGGGCCACCACTGTGGAGAGGTTACAAGCACATTCGATGCACGGATTCCACTGTCTGCCCTAGAAGGCTGTCCAATTTCTGCTGTAAGCTGTAGGGGATGTTTCACCACATGACATCATCAGTTACATGAATGTTCACAACCTCAAACTTCGTCCGAGCGACAATTACAGCATGACGACCCATAAACTCATCTAAAACTGCAGGCATCCACATAAGTTCAGGATACATCAAAGACTAAATGATCAGTTGTTTCTTCAACCGGTACATACAATACTGCAGTGTAGGACCAGGTGGACTCAGCAGGAATACAAACAGTGTCATATTTTTACAATAATACTTATTCTAATAAATATGGAACAAAGTTCAGCAATTGGCTGGGGTGGAAAAGAGACAGAAAGGTCTGGCTCCCATTCTCCAAAACCATCAAAAAAGAATATCTGGTCAGGCAGAAATGAAAGCGCCACTGCCCTCCTGAAGACATTGGCCAGACTGTCATAATAAACTTCATGAAAGGGGGCGGGGATACTCCATGTGTTGTCTCACTTTGACCAGTATCTATGTTTCTGTGTCTGCTACCTTGCAAATGGTGTAGTCAGCAATGTGGTCCCCTGTACGTGCAATAAACATCCAAATCAATCAGACTGCCCTCCGTAGAAGGAGTCATAGCGATAGCAGGGGTCACATGAAATTGTCCAGACATAAAAAATTATCCACACATGGCAGCCGTCATTTGTTTAACCAAAGCTGAGAGCAATGGAGCTAGACAACATGGAGCAATCATCAACTCCACTATTATCAATGCTATACCCATCTCTAGCTTGGCAAACGGTGCACCCCAAGGTCCGCCGAATGTTTTTTTCAAACCAGTCCATGTCCCACATACCATGAGTAGCGTTCTCTTTGAGTACTATCACCAGATTGTCAAGCTGGGCCATGGCTCTCATGCATTGGGAGCAGTATTATTAGGGATGAATGTACAACAAGCATCACCGAACATTGCACAGACTCCTCCTTTCTCCGCTAGCAGCATATCCAGTGCCATCCTGTTCTGTCATGTCATTTGTAATCTGGCTTGGACTTGCTCAGCTAATGCCTTTAGTGCAGTGTTAGTGTAGTTACCAAATCGTTGTTGGTTGTAATACAGCTCCTTTCGAAAAGTTAACATATTGTCACCACAAGTTCTGTTGCATTAAATAGTTTTGCTGCAGTTCTGTCAGACTGGTCCCATAGCAATTCTCAACTAAGCTTCGCTTGGTGCGATTGGTGGGATGTCCTTCAGGTGATAGGAATATTATTAGTAAGGTGATTATCAAACCTATTACTAACAGCACACACAGGCCCCCTTCAGAGGCCACATCCTAGCCTACGGAGTGTGTGCCATGGTCTCACTTGGCCCTTTCTCCTCACTGTCTCCATCCTCATGAGGTATAATTTCCTCAGCCTGTCTTTCCGCTGCTCCTTGTAGATCCTCTCTAACTTCCCTTAGTGTTCATTCTGGTTCCTCAGCTCAGCAACACTGGTTGAGATTATACCAAACAGTCTTACCTTCAACCTTGAGTGCAGTGGCAGTGGTCAGAATCACCTTATAGGGTCCTTTACGCCTTTTCTCGTTCCAATTTCACACGTACACACCTTGATTTCCCCCCGGGTCTCCCGGATTTACTGCTTGAAGGTTTTCTGGGATATCAGTTGTCCTTCCCCCGGTGGCACCTTTCACCTGTTGGAATATAGTCTTATGTATTGAGGTTAGGTGTTGCACATTGTTAGCCAACTCCTGCTGGAGTTGCTCAAGTGGAGGAAAGTATGGTACTGGCATGGGGCGCCCCATTAACATTTCATGCGGTGTTAGATGCGTGCTTCTGTTGGTATGCATTCTCATGCTCATTAAAGCCAAAGGCAGTGCTTCCACCCAATTAAGCTTGCCATTGCTGTCTGCACATATTTTGGCTATTTTTGCTTTTAGGCTGCCATTGGCCCTTTCCACCATCCCCTGTGACTGTGGATGGTATACACATCCAAACTGTTGTCTAATTCCCAATGCCATTGTTTTTGCTACAAAATGTGCCCCCATTGTCTGAACTGATCTTTTCTGGTATGGCGAACCTGGGAAACACCTCAACACAAAAACTTTGCCACTGATGTTTCCTCTGGTTTGGCAGTGGGTATTGCTTCTGCTCATGTACTGAATCGGTCCACAGCCACTAGCGTGTATCTTTTATTTTGCACTGGTGTGATCATGTCCACATAGTCTCTCATGAGATGTCTGAATGGTCCATCAGGTGGTGGAATGTGCCCAATTGGCGCTGAAAAGGTCTTTCTGTTGTTATTTGCCACACATATCTCACAATTGTGTAGTGCGTGGTCTCCCATCCCTGCTAAATAAGGTGACCACCAGGTCCTTTGAATCCTTTTTATGACTTCCCCCCTCGCGCAATGGTCCTGACCATGCACATCTGAGCTCAAAGTATGGATTAATGAAGTGGGCACCACAAAATGTCCTGCGGGGCCTCTCTACAACCCCTTGTGTGGGCCTTCTTCTGCGTTTTTGATCAACCCCCTTTTTAGCCAAACACTTTTTTCATACACACTGGCTTTGTCTTGTGCTTGTGTTGAGAGCATTGGTGACATCACTTCCCCCTTATCTCATGTCTTCCAGCTGTCATCCCACCAAAGCCATTTCTCCAATTAGTGTGTACTTACCTGCTACACTCAGTGAGTCTCCCATACATCCCTCTGCTATCAACCAACAATTAACAATAGGCCTTTATTTGTGCACCTGGAGAAGACACTTTATAAGACTACCTTTGTTCTGTTACACATGGACTTTAAGCATCTATCTAAGCAATGTAAAATAAGGTTAAACATGGCATAGGTCATACATGGTGAAAGATTAAAAGTAAGCAAACATCAAGTATGAATTGCTCTCAATCCCCTGTTTTTGATTACTTTTAATCAATAACAAATCGTCAAGATAAAACATCAAATGAAAACATGACAATTGTTATACATCATGGGGAACATCTTATCTCATACAGAATAACTGTGGGGTCCGTCTGTCAGTTGTAAGCCAACTGAAATGCATCAGCTTTATATCAACACACTCCAAACAAACTCAACAGTCAGACAGAAGTCACAATTATGCCATGTCCTCTCAAGCCAAACATCTGACCCCACTCTTGACTAGAAATGAGTAAAAGACTGGAAACATTATCTACACTAATCTGAGCAGACACATTGCACACAAAAAAATAAACCCCAGTGTTGACAAATTTTGAAAAACTTATGTGAATGCCCAAAATTCATCCAAAAGCACAACACAGTTCCCAGTGACATTAAACGATGGTTAAAATGATGAAACAATAAATGAGAGATATATTCATAACACACAGATCAACTAAGTAAGCATTAACATAAGGAAAAGGAAAAGAAACCAATAACTACTACTTTTGACTGCTCCCATTAGGGGTCGCCACAGCAAATCATCCGTTTCCATCTCTTCCTGTCCTCTCCATCTTTCTCTGTCACACCAGCCACCTGCATGTCCTCTCTCAACATGTCCTTAAACCTCCTCTTTGGCATTCCTCTTTTCCTCTTCCCTGGTAGCTCCATATTCAGCATCCTTCTCCCAATATACCCAGCAAGAGAAGCAAGACTGAGATGGCTTGGACATGTGTCTCCACACATGTCCAAGCCATCTCAGTCTTGCTTCTCTTGCTGTGTCTCCAAACCGTCCAACTTGAGCTGTCCCTCTAATATACTCGTTGCTAATCCTTTCCTTCTTCGTCACTCCCAATAAAAATCTGAGCATCTTCAACTCTGCCACCTCCAGCTCTGCCTCCTGTCTTTTCGTCAGTGCCACTGTCTCCAAACTATATAACATAGCTGGTCTCACAACCATCTTGTAAACCTTCCCTTTAACTCTTGCTGGTACCCTTCTGTCACAAATCACTCCTGACACTCTTCTCCACCCACTCTGCCCTGCCTGCACTCTCTTCTTCACCTCTCTTCTGCACTCCCCGTTACTTTGGACATTTGACCCCAAGTATTTAAACTAATACGCCTTTGTCACCTCTACTTCTTGCATCCTCACCATTTCACTATCTTCCCTGTCATTCATGCATATGTATTCCGTCTTGCTCCTACTGACTTTCATTCCTCTTCTCTCCAGTGCATACCGCCACCTCTCCAGGCTCTCTTCAACCTGCACCCTACTCTCACTACAAATCACAATGTCATCAGCGAACATCATAGTCCACGGAGACTCCTGCCTAATCTCATCCATTAACCTCTTCATCACCATTGCAAACAAGAAAGGGCTCAGAGCTGATCCTTGATGTCATCCCACCTCCACCTTGAACCCATCTGTTCTGCCATTCCAACCTCACATCTCACCACTGTCACACTTCCCTTATACATATGCTGCACCACTCCTACATGCTTTTCTGCAACTCCGGACTTCCTCATACAATACCACACCTCCTCTCTTCGCACCCTGTCATATCCTTTCTCTAAATCCACAAACACACAATGTAACTCCTTCTGGCCTTCTCTATACTTCTCAATCAACATTCTCAAAGCAAGCATCGCATCTGTAGTGCTGTTTCGTGGCATGAAACCATACTACTCCTCCCTAATCATCACCTCTCCTCTTAACCAAGCTTCTATTACTCGTTCCCATATTTTCATGCTGTGGCTGATCAACTTTATACCTCTGTAGTTGCTATAGTTCTGCACATCGCCCTTGTTCTTGAAAATCGGTACCAATGTAATTCTTCTCCACTCCTCAGGCATCCTCTCACTTTCCAAGATTGTGTTAAACAATCTAGTTAAAAGCTCCACTGCCATCTCCCCTAAACATCTTCATGCCTCCACAGGTATGTCATCTGGACCAACTGCCTTTCCACTGCCCTCACTTCCTCCTTGCAAATCTACCACACTTCCTGATTCACTTTCCCAACATCATCCAACCTTCTCTCTCTTTCATTTTCTTCATTCATCAGCCCCTCAACGTACTCCTTCCACCTTCTCAACACACTCTCCTCACTTGTCAGCACATTTCCATCTTTATCCTTGATCGCCCTTACCTGCTGCACATCCTTCCTAGCTCGGTCCCTCTGTCTAGCCAATCGGTGCAAGTCCCTTTCTCCTTCCTTAGCATCTAACCTCTCATACAACTCACTATACTCCATTTCCTTTGGCTTTGCCACCTCTCTCTTCGCTTTACACTGCATCTCCTAGTACTCCTGTCTACTTTCTTCATCTCTCTGACTATCCCACTTCTTCTTTGCCAATCTCTTCCTCTGTATACTTTGCTGTACTTCCTCATTCCACCACCAAGTCTCCTTGTCTTCTATCCTCTGTCCTGGTTACACACCAAGTACCTTCCTAGCTGTCTCCCTCTCTATTTCTGCAGTGGTTGCCCAGCCATGCGGCAACTCTTCACTACAACCCAGTGCTTGTTTTAAATCCCCCTTGAACGCCACACAACAGTCTTCCTTCTTCACGTTCCACCATTTGATCCTTGTCTCTGCCTTCACTCTCTTCCTCTTTTTGGTCTCCAAAGTCATCCTACAGACCACCATCTGATGCTGCCTAGCTACGTTCTCCCCTGTCACCACTTTGCAGTTCCCAATCCCTTTCAGATCACACCTTCTACATGAGATATAGTCCACCTGTGTGTACTTTCCTCCACTCTTATACCTCACCCTGTGTTCTGCCCTCTTCTTGAAATATGTATTCACCAGTCATTTCCATACTTTTCACAAAATCCACCACCATCTGTTCTTCCACATTTCTCTCTTTGACACCATATCTACCCATCACCTCCTCCCTCACCAACATGTCCATTGGAGTCTGCTCCAATCACTACTCTCTCCCCCTTGGATACCCTCTCCACCACTTCATCCAACTCACTCCAGAATTCTTCTTTCTCTTCCATCTCACACCCAACTTGCGGGGCATATGCGCTGATAAAATTCATCAACACACCTTCAATTTCCAGCTTCATACTCATCACTCTGTCCAACACACTCTTCACCTCCAACACACTCTTGACATATTCTTCCTTCAAAATTACCCCTTCCCCATTTCTCCTCCCATTCACACCATGGTAGAAGAGTTTCAACCCACCTCCGATGCTCCTGGCCTTACTCCCCTTCCAACTGGTCTCTTGCACACACAGTATACCTACCTTTCTTCTTTCCATCATATCATCCAGCACTCTCCCTCTACCAGTCATAGTACCAACATTCAAAGTTCCGACTCTCACCTCCACCTCCTACCCTTCTTCCTGTCCTACTGCCTCTGGACATGCCTTCCCCCTCGCCTTCTCCTTCACCCAACAGTAGCGTAGTTTCCACTGGCACCCTGCTGGCCAACAGTACTGATGGCGGTCGTTGGTACCTCGACTGATCCGACATGGAACTCTGATTTATGATCCACATATTTGATTTGGCAAAGCTCTTATGCTGTATGCCCTTCCTGACGCAACCCTCCCCATTTATCCGGGCTTGGGACTGGCACTAAGAATGCACTGGCATGTGCATCCTTAGTGGCTGGGTTAAAAAAGAAACCAATAATTAAATTTAAAAAAAAAAGTATTTGGGGGAACTACTCTGTCAAGTGAGGTCACTGCAGAGGCTTGCTAAAATCCTGATCAGTATCATCATCACTGGAACGGTAGAGGGAGCCCTTGCTAATACCAGCATAAAGGGCATTACAGTAGTCAAGCTGAGAATAGATAAAAGCATGTACAACTTTCTGCAGATCGGCAATTGATAAGAATGACATAACTTTGGGGATTAGCTTGAGCTGGAGAAAGCATTTATTATTATTGGGGTATCGTTCTTTAAATAAAGCCAGCTTATCTTCTGCTTTCTTGCCATGTGTTTTCCAAATTGTAAAATGTCCCACACTAATCCGTACAATGTTTACTTCCTCACCAACTATGCCTCTTTTCTGTCCATATTTTCTCCTTAGTGATTTTTTCACTGTTGCTTCCCAAATGAGTCTAAATTAAATCCTTCATTTTGTGACCGACATAACCCCTATCTCGAAATCTTCCCTCTCATGTGCTACTATTTTAGTATTATGACTCCAAATGAACGCTGACACTTTTTCCTGTCCTAATTTAGTGTCTCAAATATCCAAGTATTCAGCTGGTTCAATACGTAAGACACGTCCCAGTCATACAATTTCTAGCACATTCGCTCCACATGCACACTGTTCTGAGTACGCCTCAGATTTCTGGCCAGTGTCACTAGTACTCCTAACGACTTTATTGATTACCCGCTCTCTGACACCTACTTGATGCCTTCCTCAACACAAGTAGGTCTCTATTTGACACACTTCCTCGACACAAATAGAGTGTTATTTCTGTAGTTTATTCTTCTTCTTCTTTACATATAAACATTTATCCACAAACAAAACACAAAACTATCACTTTTCCACACAGACTCAGGACAACACAGCCCTATTTTCCTTCTATTTTTTCCATCTTTGGCTACACTGCTGCAAGGCTAAATGTATCATTACTGTACACCTGGCTCTTGCCTAGTCACCCTTATCTTTTTAATTGCCCACACAAGAATTTGCCCTGTCTCCCATACACACACACCAAATCCAACTTCTTTCTGCTTATTAATAACTACCTGCCCATTCAGGCCTCTTTCTGACACACAGAAAGAGCAGCATCCACAGGCTGTATGTTCTTTATGCCACCTGCCCGTTCAATCCCGGTCAGGGAGTTACGCCTTCAGACTCAGAGAGAGCCTTTCGCTCGAATCCCGGTCAGGGAACCACACTCCCCAACTCAGAGAGAGAGCCTGCTCGAATCCCGGTCAGGGCTTCCCCAACACAGAGAGAATGGTGTTTACAGGAGCTGCACTGGCTAAAAGCAGATATCTACAATTTTCCACGTTCACAAAAAAACACAGGACAACGCAGAATAACACCAATACACAACCAATCTAGCCACACTACTCTTACTGCCAGTAATACTTCAAGGCCAAATGTATCAGTTCTCCAGCAAACAAAGCACAGAGAATCAACCATCTTATTGTCCTTACATTCAGCACTCGCTCAGTCATCTTTCTTTCCACCCCTGTTCACCTGAACTTGCTCTGGCCTTGACTCTCTCTTCCCCTCATGCACACAATATCACGTCAGACTCTTTAGCAACTTTAGCCATTTTTTTCTTTTCTTTTTTTTTCTTTTTTAACAATTTTAGGTTCTTTTAGAGGAGAGGCCAAGTAGTGCTTTAATCCGGGCGGCCACACACTGCTTCTCAGAAACAACCACTCATGCAGATTTTGTCAATAGGTTCTGCTTTACCTCTTTTTGCTGGGCCCTGCTGTTCTGTGCTACAGCTCGCACCGTCCAGATGTCCAGCTTCCCCAAACCCCTCCTGGCTGGCTCGCCATTTAAATGTGGGAGAATTTTATTCTCGACACACTGTTTTTAAAAGTCATTCAATCAAGGTCCAATAGTCAATCAATCAATGTCCAATACTTACGAGTCTGATGTAATAGGTTTATTGTTAGTATCACAAAAATAGGTACAACAGTATACTGTGAATTGCTCCATGGAGCAACTGAAGCAACCTGTCCAAAGCACTTTCTTACATACTGTAGCTTGATCCACCTACTATGGAGTTTAATCTTAGACCACGCCTTTGACTCTAGATCATGCCCCACTATACACCATTATTTTCTTATTAACACATTGTTTTGGGTTGCCAGAATCTAACGGTGTCTCGATTACCTATAATAGTTACCATTATAATCCAGCATTTGATTCTTGGTTAATAGAATCATACATTGTATAAAAACAAGCCCATTGATTGTAGATGACTCTCTTAAGGTAGCCAAATGCCTCATCATCCAAATAGTGATTGGCATGAATAGATGAGGCATCACGGTGGCACAGTGGTTAACCTGGTCGTCTCACAGCAGGAAGGTCCTGGGTTCGAGCCCCAGAGTCGCCCAACCTTGGGGGTTGTCCCGGGTCATTCGCTGTGTGGAGTATGCGTGTCTCAACCTTGAGTGCAGTGGGGGTGGTCAGAATCACCTTATAGTGTCCTTCACGCCTTTTCTTGTTCCACTTTCTCTTGAACACCTTGATGAACACCCAGTCTCCCGGAGTTACTGCTTGAAGGTTTTCCTGGATATCGGTTGTCTTTCCCCCAGTGGCACCTTTCACCTGTTGGAATATAGTCTTATGTATTAAGGTTAGGTGTTGCACATAGTTAGCCAACTCCTCCTTAAAACCTAAAAAATCAGAAGGATCATGAGGCCCCGCTTCACGATCTGTATTCATATTGAAAATCAAGATCAAGCGAGCGTTTGCTCTTCTGCTCCACGGGAGGTTTCTGTCCTCAAAGAGCTCACCTTAGGACACCTGCATTACCGTTTGACAGGTGTAACACCCCCAACGACCGTCGCTGCTAAACAAATGCAAATCAATAGCTCTGATAATGACAGGTGTGGCCATAACATTGCTACACAAAAGAGCCACTCATATCTATGGCTCTGTTAGCGACGGGCGTTGGTAAACATTGGATCACAAAGAGCCACGCAAATCAATAGCTCTGACAGTGACTCCTATAAGATAAATTCTGAGTCTCATCACCAGCCAGTCAGACTAGCTTGGTCTAGTCAGAAAGGCACGAACTGAGGAAGCCTCTTGGATGAGAGGCGAAACGTCTTCACGGATATATACCAAGTCCAGTTGCACTTGATTCAACTCCTATGGATAACCATGACCTGGATGAATGAGAACATTCACAAACAGCACTCACGTAAGTTTTCCCCAAATGTCAACACTGGGGTTTCTTTTGCACTGTTTCTGCTCAGATTAGTGTAGATAACGTCTTGAGTCTTTTGCTCATTTCTAGTCAAGAGTGGGGTGAGATGTTTGGCTCAAGAGGACATGAAATAATTGTGAATTCTGTCTGACTGCTGAGTTTATATAGAGTGTGCTGATGTAAAGCTGGCGCATTTCAGTTGGCTTACAACTGACAGACAGGCCTCACAGTTATTCTGTATGAGGTAAGATGTTCCCCAGTATGTATAACCATTGTCATGTTTTCATTTGGCGGCGCAGTGGTTGGCGCAGTCGCCTTACAGCAAGAAGGTCCTGGGTTCGAGCCCCGGGGTAGTCCAATCTTGGGGGTCGTCCCGGGTCATCCTCTATGTGGAGTTGGCATGTTCCACGCTTCTCTGTGACATCTCCACGGGTCCGCCCCGGCCCATGGTGCCCACTGGCTTGTGACGGTGGTTTTTTTAATGCCATCCATGGCATTTCACACCCAGGCGTGAAGGCTTCAATGAAGTTGGTGGGGGCAAGGTTTGTGTGGCACAGCCTCAGGAAGGACGTCAAGGACTGGGCAGGCACCTGCGTGGCGTGTCAGCGCTCCAAGGTTCATTGCCACACCAAGGCCCCCCTGGCGCCATTCCTGGTGCCCAGGAGGCATTTCGACCATGTCAATATGGACCTGGTGGGATCCCCTTCCCTCATCCCGTGGTTTCACCCACCTCCTCACCATGGTGGACAGGACCACCAGGTGGCCAGAGGCTATTCCGCTGTCATCCACCATGTCCACCGAGATTGCCCAGGCGTTCATTGGGTCCTGGATGGGCCGGTTTGGCATGTTGTTTGACCTCACTTCTGACCGGGGCCTGCAGTTCACGTCCGAGCTCTGGATTGCAGTCACTGAAGGCTGGGTGTGAAGCTCCGCTGCACCACGGCATACAACCCGCAGGGCAACGATTTGTGTGAATGGTTCCATCATTCAATGACGGCCACTCTTCGGGCTAGCCTCACAGATGGCAGCTGGGTTGACCGGCTCCTGTAGGTCATGCTTGGCCTGCGGTCCACCCCCTATAGGAGACCTTCAGTCCTCATTGGCCGAGCTGGTTTTTGGCCAGCCATTGCAGGTCCCGGGGGAATTTCTCCCGGATGGCGCAGCATCCTGGTCTGCTGCCCGCCAATGGACCGTGTTCCGGGATGGCACCACTGCTTTCACGCCAGTCCCAACTTCGCAGCACGGCCTCGCTCAGTGTTACGTCCCCAAGGACCTGCAGTTGGCCAGGTACGTCTTCATCTGCCCACCATACTCCCCTGCAGCCCCGCTACGATGGCCCCTTCTGTGTCCTGGCGGCAGAGGCTAAGAACTGTGTGGTGGACGTGGGCGGTAAGCCAGAGCGGGTTTCAGTGGACCACCTCAAGCTGGCTCACCTGGACTTCAACAGGCTGGTTCAACTGGCCCAGTCCCCCCGGCGTGGACGCCCCCCTGACCCTACACCTTTCAAGAGGAGCTGTTTTGGCTGCATTATTCGTCCCCCACCAACTTTTTTTTTTTTTGTCATGGTGAATTCTGGGGGGGGGGGCGGTGTAGTGGCCTACTTTAGGAAGGGGAGATGTTCACCATTCTGACCAGAGACTGTCCCTTTAAGATGGTTGGTTCAGGGGTTAGCGGAAGGGGATTGAGGTTATTGATGGTTGTGAGCTAGCATTTCGAGCCGCCCAAGTTTATAATTGTGAACTGTGCTTTTTAAGTTTTGTGGAGGAAGTAAACAACTCCACGGCTGTGTGGTCAAAAGGAGAAGTGGTCTCGTCTCCTTTCTGTCAACCTCTACAGTCTTATAAAATGTCTTCTCCAGGTGCACAAATAAAGGCCTATTGTTATCTGTTGGTTGATAGCAGAGGAATGTATGGGAGACTCACTGAGTGTAGCAGGTCTGTACACACTAATTGGAGAAATGGCTTTGGTGGGATGACAGCTGGAAGACATGAGATAGGGGGGAAGTGATGTCACCAATGCTCTCAACACAAGCACAAGACAAAGCCAGTATGTATGAAAAAGGTGTTTTGCTAAAAAGGGGGGGCGATCAAAAATGCAGCAGAAGGCCCACACAAGGTGTTATGGAGAGGCCCCGCAGGACATTTTGTGGTACCCACTTCATTAATCCATACTTTGATCTCAGATGTGCATGGTCAGGACCATTGAGCAAGGGGGGAAGTCATAAAAAGGATTCAAAGGGCCTGGTGGTCACCTTATTTAGCAGGGATGGAGGATGACGCACTACACAATTGTGAGATATGTGTGGCACATAACAACAGAAAGGCCTTTGCACAGCCAATTGGGCAAAATCCGCCACCTGATGGACCATTTAGACATATCCTGATGGACTATGTGGACATGATCACATACGTGCAACATAAAAGATACATGCTAGTGGTTCTGGACAGATTCAGGAGATGGGTGGAAGACATACCCAATGCCAAACCAGATGAAACATCAGGGCAAAGTTTTTGTGTTGAGGTGTTTCCCAGGTTTGGCATTCCAGACAAGATCAGTTCAGACAATGGGGCACATTTTGTAGCAAAAACAACGGTGTTGGTCACCAAAACATTGGGAATTGGACAACAGTTTGGATGTGTCTAACAGTCACAGGGGATGGTGGAAAGGGCCAATGGCAGCCTAAAAGCAAAAATAGCCAAAATATGTGCAGACAGCAATGGCAAGCTTAATTGGGTGGAAGCACTGCCTTTGGCTTTAATGAGCGTGAGAATGCATACCAACAGAAGCACGCATCTAACACCGCATGAAACGTTAACGGGGCACCCCATGCCAGTACCATACCTCCCTCCACTTGAGCAACTCCAGCAGGAGTTGGCTAACTATATGCAATACCTAACCTCAATACATAAGACTATATTCCAACAAGGGAAAGGTGCCACCGGGGGAAGGACAACTGATATCCCAGAAAACCTTCAAGCAGTAAGTCCGGGAGACTGGGTGTACATCAGGGTGTTCATGAGAAATTGGAACGAGAAAAGGCGTAAAGGACCCTATAAGGTGATTCTGACCACTCCCACTGCACTCAAGGTTGAAGGTAAGACTGTTTGGTATCATCTCAACCAGTGTTGCTGAGCTGAGGAACCAGAACGAACACTAAGGGAAGTTAGAGAGGATCTACAAGGAGCAGCGGAAAGACAGGCTGAGGAAATTATACCTCATGAGGATGGAGACAGTGAGGAGGCAGGGCCAAGTGAGACCATGGCACACACTCCGTAGGCTAGGATGTGGCCTCTGAAGGGGCATGTGTGTGCTATTAGCAATAGGTTTGATATTCACCTTGCTAATGATATTCCTATCACCTGAAGGACATCACACCAATTGCATCAAGCGAAGCCTAGTTGAGAATTGCTATGGGACCAGTCTGACAGAACTGCAGCAAAACTATTTAATGCAACAGAACTTGTTGTGGCAATATGTTAACTTTTCGAAAGAACCTGTATTACAGCCAACAATGATTTGGTAACTACACGAACACTGCACTAAAGGCATTAGCTGAGCAAGTCCAAGCCAGATCACAAATGACATGGCAGAACAGGATGGCACTGGATATGCTGCTAGTGGAGAAAGGAGGGGTGTGTGCAATGTTCGGTGATGCTTGTTGTACATTCATCCCTAATAATACTGCTCCCAATGGCACATTCGTGAGAGCCATGGCCCAGCTTGACAATCTAGCGTTAGAACTCAAAGAGAGCGCTGGTCATGGTATGTGGGACATGGACTGCTTTGAAAAAAACATTCGGCGGACCTTGGGGCGCACTGTTTGCCAAGATAAGGATGGGTATAGCATTGATAATAGTGGTGTTGATGATTGCTCTATGTCGTCTAGCTCCATTGCTCTCAGCTGTGGTTCAACGGATGATGGCTGCCATGTGTGGACAATTTTTTATGTATGGACAATTTCATGTGACCCCTGCTATTTCCACCACTCCCTCTGCAGAGGGCAGTCTAGTTGATTTGGATGTTTATGCACGTACAGGGGATCACATTGTTTACTACACCATTTGCAAGGTAGCGGACACAGAGACATAGATACTGGCCTAAGTGAGACAACACATGGAGTACCCCTGCCCCTTTCGTGAAGTTTATTATGACATCCCTGCCCATTTCATGAAATTTACTATGTCATCTATGTCATCAGGAGGGCAGTGGTGCTTCCATTTCTACCTGACCAGACACTCTTTTTTTTGATGGTTTTGGGGAATGGCAGGTAGATCTTACCATCTCTTTTTTGCCCCAACCAGTTGCTGAACTTGGTTCCACATTTACTAGAATAAGTATTATTGTAAAAAAATGACACTGCTGCTGAGTCCACCTGTCCCTACACTGCAGTATTGTATGCTAAGTATCGGTTGAAGAAAGAACTGATAGTTCAGTCTGTGGTGTATCCTGAACCTATGTGGAAGCCTGCAGCTTTGGATGAGTTTATGGGTCATCATGCTGTAATTGTCACTTGGGCGAGCTTGTGAACATTCAGGTAGCTGACGACATTGTGTGGCAGAACATGCCCTACTGCTTACAGAGGAAATTGGACAGCCTTCCAGGGCAGACAGAGGAATCCGAGCCACTGTGTGTCGAATGTGCTTGTAACCTCTCCACAGTGGTGGCCTTCAACAGTGCGTAAAGCACCTGGGTTGAAGTACAGAACATCTCTCCCTCTCCAGTCAGCATCTCAATTATACTAGCTGTCTATCCATTATCCAAACCGCTTATCCTGCTCAGGGTCATGGGGATGCTGGAGTCTGTCCCAGCAGTCACTGGATGGCAGGCAGGAAGATACCCTGGACAGGCCGCCAGTCCATATTCATCACAATTATAATATATTCACCACGATTATGTTATATTCATCACATGTTGTACTAACTTTGTTTACTGAGCCTGATCTTTTAGTAAGTTTATATTTTGATGTATTTTGACTGCATTTTGACGAAATTTTGATTTCACCTTAGACATTTATCTGATTTCAGCTTGCTCGAGCACATGCACAGCATTTAGCCAATCTTGGAAACAGAAGTATAAGTATTTTGACCTCATTGTAAGTTTGCATTAATATCTATGCTATCAGTGGACCGATGCATCAGGTTGTAGGCTTTTAAGTGGTCGCCCTACAGATGGACGGTTGGCATTAGGGGGCCCGGGGGACCATGGGGGAATTTTCCCAGTGTTACAAGGAGGCGTAGCTGTACTGGGTTTTTCGCCCCCACCTACAACTGTGTTCATTTTGATTCACTACTGAGATTTTTATGTTTGATGAATGTACTTTACTTGTGCTGTTGATTTGGACACTTTAACTCTGATGTGACTTCAAAGTCACAAAGGGGGAAAATGTGGGAAATAAATGTTTAAGCATCTACAATCATCCATCCATAATCCAAACCGCTAATCCTTACTCAAGGTCGCGGGGATGTTGGAGCCTATCCCAGCAGTCATTGGGTGGCAGGCGGGAAGACACCCTGGACAGGCTGCTGGTCCGTCACAGCCGCCCCCCCCCCCCCACACACACACACATATTCACACCTAGGGACAATTTAATACGGCCGCTTCATCTGACCTACATGTCTTTGAACTGTGGGAGGAAACCGGAGCACCTGGAGGAAACCCATGCAGACATGGGGAGAACATGCAAACTCAACACAGAGGACGACCCGGGACAATCCCCAAGGTTGGGCTACCCTGGGGTTCGAACCCAGGACCTTCCTGCTGTGAGGCCACCGCACTAACTAACCACTGCACCACCGTGCCACTTCATCCATTAATGCCTGTCACTAATTAAATGACGAGGCATTTGGTTACCTTAAGGGAGTCATCTACAATCAGTTGGCTTATTTTTATACATCCATCCATCCATCATCCGAACCACTTATCCTGAGTAGGGTTGCGGGGATGTTGGAGCCTATCCCAGCAGTCATTGGGTGGCAGGCGGGGAGACACCCTGGACAGCCCGCCAGGCCGTCACAGGCCTGTATTTTTATACAATGTATTTTTTATTAACCAAGAATCAAATGCTGTATTATAACGGTAACTATCACATGTAATCAAGGCACCGTTAGATTCTGGAAACCCAAAACCATGTCAAGTGAAGTCCATTTTAATTGTATAGCCCATTATCACAAATTAAGAATTTGCCTCGAGGGGCTTTCTTAATAAGAACATAATGGTGTATAGAGGGGCGTGGTTTAGAGCCGGAGGCGTGGTCTAACGTTGAGCCCCACAGTAGGTGGGATCGAGCTATAGTATAAAAGAAAGTGCTTTGGACAGGTTGCTTCAGCTCCATGGACCATCTTGGTATATTGATGCACCTATAACACTAAAAATAAACCTGTTCACATCAGACTCGTAAGTATTGGACATTGATTGATTGCCTATTGGACCTGGATTGATCGACTTTGAAAAACAAGTGTGTCGCGGATAAAATTCTCCCACATTTTTGTTTTTTTTTTACCCGTCACTACGTTTTCATAACTCACGCAGACTCCGTCTGATCTTAACCGCAAGGCAGCCTTGATCGGCCGTGTTTGAGTGTGCGTGTGTCTTTAAGACCGTCAGCCTACCTGTTGTGGGCATAGTCTGCGGTCAACTCCGCAACGTGTTCTGGAGTCGGGGGGGCGAGCTGGACCGTCCCCTCATCACCGGACACGGACGACGTGACACGCGACCGTCACGGTCTCGTTTGGGAACCGCTGTAGTCGGGCGAGCGTGGCCGTCGCTCCCGTGGGAACTCCCGTGCGATCGGCGTCACAGGCGACCGCGAGATCGAACCAAAAACGCCCAGCATGCGCGTTTCTCCCGCCGCGGGCTCCCGCGCGTCGGCGCTACGGGCATGACATCGACGGCCGGTCGCGGTGTCACGGTCTCGGTTTTCGGCCCCGCTCCGACGGCAACTTTAGGAGGGCTCGTTCGTCGCCCGCCGCACTTTTTTGGATCGTGTCGGAATTTTCAAAATGGTTCACGGGAGCCTTCCGCGCCCCGTCTCCTGCCAACTACCACGGAGCCCCCTCGTCGCCGGCGAGCGCAAAAGTTCGGCGGTTTGCTGAAGAAGCGAGATCAACGAGCAGCCACCCGGGCGGAGGAATGGCAACCAAGGAGCGGCTGTACGAGCTGTGGATGCTGTATTACACGAAGGTGAGTCAAGTGCCGCACACCCGACAGTGTAACACCTGTTGCCGCACCAGCTCGTTCGAGCCCGAGCTAAAAACACGAGAAGATGTGCTGGAGGTGATGTTCCGGGTTGTCCTCTGGCAACATCTCCCGTCTTCTGCCGTCTGCAGCGAACGAGAATCAATTAGGCTCCTATGAGGAAGTAGTCCATTTTGCATGATTAGTGTTGCAAATTGATCAAACATGATCACCTGTAATAGCGCAGTGGCTGGGGGCTTTTCAGGTTTATGAGGGTTGTGAGTAGCGTTATTCGGGGTATTTGGAGCGGAATGCTTTCCAGCGTGCGGCGCATCGGCTCTGGTGAGTACCTGCTATGCAGGTGTTACTGCGGCTACTTCCTGTATAGCGAATTCACAGTCTTAAGCAAACAAACTCGCTGTGTATCGGTAAACCACACTGTCATGTCTGTGTTTTTGTGATCGATGTCACCATTAATAACAGCTGGTGCAACTTTCTGCGCTGTTTAGATGTGCAACATTTTTTTTTGTTGTTGAATTGATTATTAAGGTTAAGAATGCCCGGGCTGTTAAAGAGCACTGCACGTGTAGGCCACGTGTATTGACCATGGCAGGTTTGCACGCCCTGCAATATTAATTAGTGACATTTCCTATTCATTCCAATTTGGTGTCAAATGAGCTCCTTGGGGCACATATAAGATGTGTGGTGAGGTTGAGAAACGTTGCCCCCTATGGGTGTGTCGTCCCCCCCCCATCTTCTTGTAGTTGAAGTGCAATAGGTTGACCAAGATGTTCAAAGTGACATTGCAGAAATGCATGAGTCCTCTAGAAAGAGCAGATTGTCTTTCTGTGAATAAATTAGTCATCTCAGTATCATTATTTAATAGGGCTGCAATCTGTTTCCATGCCTAAGGAGAGAAAGAGAGGAGGGGGGGTTGCTGAAATGCAGGAAAGTTTTCCATGTTGTTTTTGTGTTTATAGCTGTGCATGGGGCCTTGGCTTCTGACCCTTTTTTCTTTGCCCTCACAAGAGATCTTAAGGGCTCAACAAGGGTCAGTCTGTTCTCCTTACCAATGTTCTTTCCAGCTGAAACGCATCCTTCGTGCATCCTCCTATGCCGAGGGTGTGGAATGATTACAACGTGCGTTGGAAGAAGTTAAACGTCTAGGTTGTGATGGTGGTGGTTGTGTGTTTCCGCTTGTTACTGTGGGATGTGTACAACAGGCTGTGGAAGTATTATTCAGGGCAATCGGTTGTGGTTTATAGAATACTCTCCTCATTAGACATAGGCCCACATAATTATAAAAATCAATCGCGGAGGTGTGGGATGAACGAGATCTATCCCTGTGGGCAAAGTACTCAACTTTCAACCGCTCCACCGGAGCCGAACAGTGGCTAACGGTACAATTAAAGTTAGTAATTAAGTAATTTAGTTAGTAAAGCTTTCTTTATACGTGGGTGTTGCCATGGGAGGGGCGTCGAGTGGCTCGTTTGACCACCCATAAAAAAGAAAGGTCTAAAAAGTCAAACTTGAATGTATTCAGTGAAACCAGGCATCAGTTTCCTAAGAACAAAGTGAGCCCATAGTCATTACGTACAATGTTCTTAAACCGGAAATATCCTTTATTTGGCAATCCTTCCACGGAAATATGATTGTTAGTGTACTCTACAGTATAGCATATTTGTAATCGTGGTAGGTTCGAGGCTGCCTTGCATTAGGTATTCTGTGCTCAGAATAGAAATTTTTAAAAAGCCCACATTTTTTGGGGGGGGAAAAAAAGACCACAGCTCTGTTATATAGCACTTTTTTAAAATATGGCTACAAAATTATTCACAACTCGATACTGAAACGCGGAGGACATATGGCACAATCAGTATCGGACAAATTCTAATAGACATTCCTGTGTGAGTCAGTAAGAACTCTGAAACTGGAAGACCAAATTAGCTCAGATGCGGCCGCATGCGAGTGACTATGGACGACTCTTGAGTTGCTTTTTAGAAATGGCTGCTGATTCAGATTGCCCGACGACCAGGGGAAGGCTGTTACCAGCTTTAGGAGCAACTGCGGCGAAAGCCTGATCCCCTTTTTGACTTTAGCCCGACCTGTGGGCTAAATGCCCCGGTCTGAGGACCCTGAGGGTTCTCGCTGTTGCTCCGGCACAATAGTTCCGGGTATTCTCAGGGGCCCTGCAACGTTTTTGTGTGTAATTAAAAGGACTTAAAAATGCAAGACTGTGGTGGAGCTACGCAAGAAATAGTATCAGGAAAGATTGTACAAGGCAGCCTTGGAGGCCTTAAGTAAGCATATGTTCTTTATCAGTAGCCTGGGCCGAATACGCCGTGGCCTTAAACAAATAGATCAAACTGAAGGCTCCGTTGCATTAAACGATATGTTTACGCAAAAGTAAAATGCGTGTTCTCACGTCTCTGAATGACTTACAGATGCAGCCAGCATTTCCTCTCATATTTGTTCTTAGTTAAGGTGTGTGTCAGTGGCGGCTGCTGCTAACAATTTCAGGGGGGGGTGTGCAATTTACCTTGGCGCAGCACACCTGACAGCCGCTTTAATGTCCACAGAGTTATTAAGAAGGACAATGTCGCCTATGTCCTTCTTAATAACTCTGTGACTGTGTGGACATTAAAGCAGCTGTCAGGTGTGCTGCGCCGAGGTAAATTGCACCCCCCCCAAAAAAAAAATTGTTAGCATCAGCCGCCACTGGTGTGTATGTGTGCTACTATCCTGCCTACCTTGCATCTGTCTATAAAGCTTTCTACCATTTCTGCAAAGTACGCTGCTTGGTATTGGATCTTTTTGCTTTAGTGAACGTTACTCCTCAATACTTTTCCCAAAGCTGAGTAATAACATTTGTCTTTTTAATACCGTTTCAGTCACTATCTGCGTCATGCGGATTTCTAAGCTTTTCCCGAGGTGGTTGTTGCATTTCAGAAAGCTTTGCAAAATTGCATGCTCTCCATGCCAGGCCTGTTGTGAAGGATGCCAAAGGAACAAAGTTTCGCTGAGCCGTCGGTAAAATGTCACCTCGTCATGTGGGTTTCGGCACGACGTGCCACGGTTGGTGGGATGGAGTTAAGGCGATACAGCCACCTTAATAAAAAAGAAAAATACATGCACTCTCCTCTAGAGGTTCAAATTGCCAACTTCATTTCTCATTTCCCCTGCTGATGAGTGTATTTCCACATAGCCGTCATGCCCAAACGCCACGTCACAACTGCTTCAAATAAATCAAGTTGAATAAGAGGCCTAGAGTTGTAAAAAAGAAGAGCGAATTGGTTGTTAATGCAGTAAAAAAAAAAAAAAAACACCCTTCAATCAATCACCAGCGGCTGTGGCCTGAAGGATGCCTCCTAAGAGATCCCGCCGTGAACCTGACATGACTCCAGAGGCTGTTTTGTTCCTCGACCTCTGAGTTTCTTGTGATGCCGGGGACTTCTAGTCCGGGGGCTTCTAGATCCCTGTCAATACTTAGATTTAGACTTTCGTTCGGATCTTATTCTGATTATTCCTTTCCCCCCTGACTTTGCCATATCTGATCACACCTCCTTTCTTTTTTTCTTTTTTGCTAAGAAAACCAGCAGTTTTTTGCCTCTCTTGGGCCAAGTCCTTGTGTAGGAGAATGATGCTTGAGGAAGCGCTTGCTGTGATAATTGGTTATAGTGCATGATTACTTGTTGATGGATTACCGATCTCCAATTTACTTTTAATCAATAACGGTATGAGTAAACGTTCGCTAACGCCGAACGGCTGCTCGTCAGGGCATACCCACTTTTTGACGCCCGTATGTAGCAGAAGGGACGTTTGAATGTGAAGGAACCCCGATGAATCATAACACGTGATTCCATCTTGTTTTGGTGGCTACGGTATCTGGGCCATCTCTGCGTTTGCAATAAAGAGAGCAAAACGTGCTTTGGCTTGTCAGTGATAAAGACGCTCTGCTTCCTCTGATTGTGCAAGAAAATCACACGCCCTTTTGCAAGTCTTTTTTTTTTTTTATAGCAGTCATCCGTTTGGCTTCAGAAATGTGTTGTCCCACAGTTGATTTGAACCGAGTTTGAACTGAATGGGAGATTATGAATTGGACAGATATAGGCGTGCGATCGTGTTTACCGTTCATATACACCACCGTGAGGACAAAGTTCTCCACAGTGCATGCAGTAAACAGTCTTAGACACGGTATATTGTCATTTTACTGATACCTTAACTCGGCTATGAGCAACCATGGCATCAAATTGAATGAAATGAATGGACCGTGCCATAAATGATAATATTGTGAGATCTTTATTTCAAAATGCATTTTATTCCTTTCACCTGCTTTTACTTTGCCCTCCATTAAGGGACAAGCTGTTAAATGGAGAGAAAGCAGACATGCACATATAGATCAGCAGAAGAGTCTGCAGATCCTTGTCACCAGATTGCTGCTGTTCTGCTGTCGCTTTATTCACGGTGGAGCTCGCGAAGCCTTGTTTCAGCTCCACGTCAGGGTCTGCGTGCCTGTCGATATCGCTGTGCGGAGCGAACGCAGGCTTGCTGGCTGTGTTTCAGAGCGCCGTATCGCCAATCCAAGACTTGGCTTGAAAACGCTTGTGTCTGACAGGTACAGACAAATACAGCAGCGCGATGATGTGAACACGGAAGGGAACGGCACGCTTGTCAGATCCTGTCTGCCTGCCTCTTAACAGGAGGTTGGACAAATATACTGCTGAGGGGTTTTTTTTGTGTGTGTTGTTGCTCCAGCTGCACATAAAAGTACTGCTATTCAACTTTTTTTTTTTTTTTTATAAAACATCTCCTTGATACATGTCCTGTTTTGCTCCTTGATAAATATTATTGATATGGGGATGAAGATTACGCTCCCAGAATCCGGGATTAGTCGCGTCTGACTCATTGTTAGGCAAACACTTACCCAGGAACGCATGACACCGGTCCTAGACGTGCGACGTGACTTAGCTTTTACTCCATGACCTCACTCACTTCTGAGGAGTTTTGCCTTTTCCGTTGAAATTATTGGCGCATGTGTTCGTCTAAATTCATCATTAATGGGCGGCACGGTGGCCCGGTGGTTAGCGCTGTTGCCTCACGGCACCAGGGTCCCGCGTTCGAACCCCGGGGTTGTCCGACCCTGAGGGGTCATCCCAGGTCGTCCTCTGTGTGGAGTTTGCATGTTCTCCCCGTGTCTTGAGGTGGGTTTTCTCCGGGTGCTCCGGTTTCCCCCGCCGTCGGAAAGACATGCATGCTAGGGTTAGTACTCCTGTCTGTGCCCCTGACCGAGGCTTGGCAAGACGAGCTGGAGTTGGTCCCCGGGCGCTGCACGGCGGCTGCCCCCTGCTCCTAGCTGCACAGCTAGCATGGCTTAAATGCAGAGCGTAATTTCCCTACGGGATCAATAGATTATATCAAAATAAAAATCAAAAAAATAAATCCAGTTTTCACTAGTTGTAATCATCAAGTGATAATAGATTCAGTAGGTTTCATTATTTAGGCCCTGTGATGGACTGGCAGCCTGTCCAGGGTGTCGCCCCGCCTGCTACCCAACGACTGCTGAGATAGGCTCCTGCATCCCTGCGACCATGAGAGCAGGATAAGCAGTCTGGTTAATGGATGGATGGATAAATCCAATTTTAAGACTTATTCTGCTCTTTCCTCTCTCCTTTCACTTATTAAATTCATTCACGACCCTAATTCCATTGCCTGTCCCCCCCCCCCCCCCACTGCAGCTCATATCAATCTACACGGTACTATTTGAATAGTTGGTGGTGGGAAGTAACTGTGGTTCATTAATGTGCAACATGGTGCGAGAGGCTATAATAGCATGCAGGATCGTTTACTGTATTAGAAAAGCACTGTATGCTGACATGCACTGTAGGTTATGTCCTCAGCTCATCTGAACCCTCCTGCAACAAATGGTAATGCCAAGCTACATTATGTGGAGCTTGCCAGAAGTGAGGCGTTGGAAAAAAAGACCTCGAGACAATAATGAACAATTAGCGCCGGATAAAAGGAGAGTGGTGTGCCGTGGCGGTGGGGAAAATGTGTGTAATTATTGTGTGGCGATTGGCATCAGAGGCTGTTAATAGCTGTAATAAAAGCCTCCAGAGATAGACCACTGTGACGGTTCAACCACCACCCATCCACAGAGCTGTGACTCTACTTTCTCTTCCCTTTCTTGTGAACTCAAAGATCGTGTCGCATTGATCTGTATTTTTATTTCTTTTTTTATCACTCCATCATATTTCTATCGGTTTTGTGAGAGCTTGTGCTTTCTCTGGGCTTGTAGTGATGCAGGTGAATATATCGTATGCTATAGTATACTATATTATAGTGAGCATTGTAGAGTGGAGTCACACTGTGTGCTGATATAATAGTATTGGCGATGTTTTAGTTCTAGCCAAGCGTTTAAAATTCTCTCTTTTCTGCCACGAAGCTTGGATTTATGTTGGCAAGTTTGAAGGGCTGGGCCGTCAAAGTGTGTGTGAGATATCCACTTGATTTATGTGCGGCATCCAAATCCTGACGCTGACGTGTCAATCCAGATACAGATCATTGTTGTTCTGCCACCAGTACACAAAAGAGATGACATGTTGTAAAAGGAGCGTCTTAAAATTGACTTTTAACGTGAAAGTCAGTTGACAGAATTGGGAGATTTGAAAGCGAACCATGCGGCACGGTGGCGCAGTAGTTTGCGCGGTCGCCTCGCAGCAAGAAGGTCCTGGGTTCGAGCCCCGGGGTAGTCCAACCTTGGGGGTCGTCCTCTGTGTGGAGTTTGCATGTTCTCCCCGTGTCTGCGTGGGTTTCCTCCAGGTGCTCCGGCTTCTTCCCACAGTCCAAAGACATGGAGGTCAGGTGAATTGGCCATACTAAATTGTCCCTAGGTGTGAGTGTGTGTGTGTGTGTGTGTGTGTGTGTGTGTGTGTGTGTGTTGGCCCTGTGATGGCCTGGCAGCCTGTCCAGGGTGTCTCCCCACCTGCTGCCCAATGACTGCTGGGATAGGCTCCAGCATCCCCATGACCCCGATTGGGATAAGTGGCTTGGATAATGGGTGGATGGATGGATGGATGGATGGATGGATGTTTTAGTTCCTATTTGTCGTGCACAGAAAACGGATATTACCCTATAACCCTTATGTACTTGAAACGTTTGTGTGTAAACATTTCAGCAGCCCAAGGAGCCTGGATAATTTTGCACAGATATTTTTTGTTCATTGATAAAGCTATATCTTATTAGATGTATTCTACTTTTTCATAGGTTTCATTAATTCCATTGTGTCTATATGTTGAGCGTTCCACCAAGACAAATTCCCACAACAAGCAAGCTCATGCGGCCCTTGATAGACTTGAAACTGTATTGGAGAAATGCGGTAACAGCGGCGGTGATGTATCCTGCATCTCAGTTTGGTTTTGGGGGCGTCTGGGACTCCCATTTTCTCCAGTTTACCAACGAAAAAGGCCAACCGGGAAACTCAAAGTGCTCTTTGTTTCCCCCGTGTTGGAAGCTGGAGCCAAGCAGAATGCCAAGCAGCAGCTGCTCGCGGCCATTTCTGTAGAAAACCCCAAGCCAGGTTATAAAACTCACTGGGAGGGTCAATGGGGATTTGACTGGTCTTTCGCTACCATGGCAAGGACTTTAAGGTACTTTTCACATCATTTCATAAGTGTATGCACGATCTTACCAGGTGTCTGGATCAGTTTGTTTTTGCCAGTAACTGTAGGTATTCCCCTTGGTTTTACTTTTCAGCGTACAACAACCTGTCTTGCTTCCTAATGAGCGACGTATTCACACAGCATCAATTTGAAATTTAAGTTCCAGTTAAAATGAGTTCGACTTGACAGGACGTTCAATATGAGGAACCCAAACTGTATAAACAGAATGTCCTAAAATAGATGGACACACTAGAGTAATATAGGAACATATATAAGTCACTAAGAATTGACTATTTGCCCTTACGAAAAAGTCCTGTGGTATGATAGGGAAGAATATTACAGGGTTTCTGTAGTATCCTATATTTCCATACTGATCTTGTAATATCCTGTGATTATTCATCAACCTCTATAGTCTTCTTCTTTCGGCTTCTCAGGGGTCGCCACAGTGGATTTTACAGTTTTCCATTGGTACCCTGTGAGGGCATAGCACCAATGGTGTCCGTTGTCAACCCAGGCCTCGATCGATTCCGGTATGAAGCCTCGACCAATGCGGTGTGGTCTTGTAAACCCGCATAATGATTTGGCAAAATTTTACGTTGGCTGCTGTTCCCGACACAACCACTAACCCTATGAGCCATCATCAGTATTCCTGTAATATTACAAGGATTTTTCCATGAGGGTACCTTATGACATCAGTCACTTTTTATTGCATTGTTTTTTTGTTGTTTCTTTTTAATTTTTTTTATTTATCCAAACCGCTTATCCTGCTCTCAGGGTCGCAGGATGCTGGAGCCTATCCCAGCAGTCACTGGGCAGCAGGTGGGGAGACATCCTGGACAGGCCGCCAGGCCATCACAAGGCCGACTCATGTTTTTTTATATATATATCGTGAGACCATGTGGCCTCATATGATGCCATGCTTCACATGCACATTTCTGCACCTTATACTTCATTCCTTCGTTACAGGAACTATTATGTTGCATAATGTTATGTAATGGGGAAGTTGTGTAGGGGCGCACGTGGTTGAGATTCTCAGTAAAATACACTACCGTTCAAAAGTTTGGGATCACCCAAACAATTTTGTGTTTTCCATGAAAAGTCACACTTATTCACCACCATATGTTGTGAAATGAATAGAAAATAGAGTCAAGACATTGACAAGGTTAGAAATAATGATTTGTATTTGAAATAAGATTTTTTTTACATCAAACTTTGCTTTCGTCAAAGAATCCTCCATTTGCAGCAATTACAGCATTGCAGACCTTTGGCATTCTAGCTGTTAATTTGTTGAGGTAATCTGGAGAAATTGCACCCCACGCTTCCAGAAGCAGCTCCCAGAAGTTGGATTGGTTGGATGGGCACTTCTTTGAGCAGATTGAGTTTCTGGAGCATCACATTTGTGGGGTCAATTAAACGCTCAAAATGGCCAGAAAAAGAGAACTTTCATCTGAAACTCGACAGTCTATTCTTGTTCTTAGAAATGAAGGCTATTCCATGCGAGAAATTGCTAAGAAATTGAAGATTTCCTTCACCGGTGTGTACTACTCCCTTCAGAGGACAGCACAAACAGGCTCTAACCAGAGTAGAAAAAGAAGTGGGAGGCCGCGTTGCACAACTGAGCAAGAAGATAAGTACATTAGAGTCTCTAGTTTGAGAAACAGACGCCTCACAGGTCCCCAACTGGCATCTTCATTAAATAGTACCTGTTAGAGCCTGTTTGTGCTGTCCTCTGAAGGGAGTAGTACACACCGGTGTAGGAAATCTTCAATTTCTTAGCAATTTCTCGCATGGAATAGCCTTCATTTCTAAGAACAAGAATAGACTGTCGAGTTTCAGATGAAAGTTCTCTTTTTCTGGCCATTTTGAGCGTTTAATTGACCCCACAAATGTGATGCTCCAGAAACTCAATCTGCTCAAAGAAGTGCCCATCCAACCAATCCAACTTGTGGGAGCTGCTTCTGGAAGCGTGGGGTGCAATTTCTCCAGATTACCTCAACAAATTAACAGCTAGAATGCCAAAGGTCTGCAATGCTGTAATTGCTGCAAATGGAGGATTCTTTAACGAAAGCAAAGTTTGATGTAAAAAAAATCTTATTTCAAATACAAATCATTATTTCCAACCTTGTCAATGTCTTGACTCTATTTTCTATTCATTTCACAACATATGGTGGTGAATAAGTGTGACTTTTCATGGAAAACACGAAATTGTTTGGGTGATCCCAAACTTTTGAACGGTAGTGTAGGTGACGTTCAAAACCGATGATGTCCATGATTCAATTCAGGAAACTTAACTGATGAAATAAGGTGAAGAAAAAGAACAAAATATAACCTTGGCGATGAGAGCTGAGCGAGCACGAGTGAGACGACGTGGATGAAATGAGTGTCCCGATGTTCGAGTGCTTCAAAGACCCCAGCTTGTCCAAGATGACTAACTTCGTTTCAACTTTTTGCCGATAGGAAAGGACTTATAGTCGACGCTGGTACACCAGCTGTGACCTTATTGCATTGTAAGGAAGGGAAAAAAAAAGACCAAACCAGAAAATAATCAAATACTTATTCCCAATATCTGGAATAACTTAATCCCAAAATACCCAAACCAAACTGCAACACCACCAACACAAACCACTCTCTCTCTCGCCATTATACAAGTCACGTTTTTACGCTTTTATCACTTAGTCAGACTTGCTTTAAAACAAGGTTGTCATCACAACATATAGATTCCTATGCTAATGGAGTCTCGCCTCAGAACGGCTGTACCGTAACAATCTTTTCTTCCAGCCCGTCCAAGTAGATGGTGAAGTCTGGTTTACTGGCCGCTAACTCACGTGGTTTCTAACGCTGGGTGTTTGACAGCAACACGTTATTATTACATGTCATCACAACTCACATCACCGGTCGCCTGGTGGGAAAACTCAAAATGCTCAGCCGTAGCGACTTGATGTGATGTTATAATGAAAATAACCAAGTGGGAATGCGGTTGTATCTCCCCATGCCGTTGCTTCTCCATTTGAGATCATGAGAGAGATTTGTCTAGACACTGTTAACATGAAAGCGAGATTGTGCAGAATCTCCAGTTGCGATATTGTCCTACGTTTCCATCAGATTGGGTGTTCAAAAGAAACCGTTTTGGGCTAAAGCCAAATAAGCTAAGCTGCCTGCAAATGAAAATGCAATATTCTCGTGAGAATGTACCCTCGTGAATGACATTTTTTTTGCACGAGTGACGTTTTGGTATGTTTGCACTCCCAGCTTGCGTTTCCCCATGAAAATGCAACTGTCAGTTCAATCACACTTCCACCAAGATCCTCCGCAAACAGCAGGTGCAGTCAGTCACTCGAGCTCCACCAGAGGGAAATGGCAGCTCTTTGCCGAGATTTTCTTTACTGCCTTTCATTTCACAAAGTCTTATTTCATGAGCGCGGAGGCTGGCAATGAGCATCTCCTTACTGCCAGTGTCACAACCAAAAGAGGAAGGGGCTTTTGTAGAGGTTGAGTTTTGAGCGAGGAGGAAATAGGCTTCAGTTAAAGTGACTTGGCATTTCCTGGTTGCTTGCTTGACACTTGGGAGAAACAGAGCAAGTGAGACGGGCGCCATAGCTGCTCAGCGGGGATGTGCTACCAGGTCGAGCTGTTGCGTGGACGAAGACTGAAGGGTCATCTGTGACTGGGTTTGCATGAACCCGGGCCCTCCTGCACAGCCCCGTGCCATGAGACATGGACTGGCTCATAAGTGAACGCCAGCTGGTAATGTACAATTTCAGCATTTCTGTTTTCTTTTTGCAAATACTGAAACTAGTTGCACCAGCTTAGATGAGTCCATTTCCTTTTGCTGCCGCTCTTGATTAACGCGCGCGTTGAGTTGCACAGTGGACTTGCTCATTTTGAGAGTTTCTTTTTGTAAAACATGGTCAATATGTTAGCGCTGCATACGGTACCGTTGTTGAAGCAGCCTGCGCTGTGGGAGGCTGCAATTTATGGGAAGTGACTGATGAGCCGTGGCATCATGTGTTGCTTAGGTTATTTGTGTGCCATGAGTAAAGTCAGATTGTCCCCCTGATCAAAAGAAAAACCCGCATGTGCTTCAAAGTGACAGCTGCCCTGTGGCAAAGAGCAGTCACACTTCCTCAAGGTTCAATAAGAAGGTCCTTTAGTGTGTGCCCGGGTACTGTCAATCACCCCTGGAGCCACACATGTATCGCTCCTCCGTCGCCCATGTCTCACTACATGGAAAATAGTATTAAAGGACTGACCTTTCTTTCTTTTATTGCATGCTAAAATCTCAAAAGAGGCCTTTCATTCTTTGCATTAGCCTAGGCTGCGGGTGGACCCGTCTTTGGAGAGTTCTCCTCGGGAGCGGTGGACGCATGTCGATGCCACCGCTGGCTTTGTACGTTCATTCTCGAACGGTGACCGTTCGCCCTTTGTATAAAGCCAAGGATCTTTTCTAAGACCTTTTATTAAAAGAACCGAAGATGTCGACAGAGCGAGGAGGAGAAGGGTGTAGTCGACGAGAAGGCTTCGGCTTCAGCAGTCGACCTGTTTGGTCGGCGCTCTTGTCGGGCGTTTTCTGGTGTCGCTGCGACGTGAGATGCGGAGGCTGACGCAGCGAGGGAAGAGTGGCAGGATATGTTGCTCTGCTGAAGCAGATAAGAGCAGTGATAATGCCTAACCCCGCTTCATCACTGTCGGATATAGAAACGTATCCTCATACAACTGAAACCATCTCGTTCACTTCTGACTATAGTTATGTCACACAAACTCGGTTAACATTTTTTGATATTAAGTCCCGCACTTAAAAAAAAAAAAGTTATTTAAAACAATTGGTGTTGCATTGAAAGGGGGGACCCTTACATGTCACTTAATAGTGATGTGGACTTTGAAATGGGAATGTATTTCTTGAAGTTGATTTAGCCTGACTGTTCTGATATAAGGACAGAATTGGCTCATTTGTTGCTGCCTGTGAATGTGACATCTCTTTGCAACATCCTGTTTCCTACACGGGGCTTAAGATTTAGTCAGGCTTGTGTTTATAGCTTGTGTGTAGTATGTTTGTGTCAGCAATTAATGCTTAGGGCCAAACCTTTCTCTTTTTTGAGCAGCACAGTAGTAAGAATAAAAGCAAAGCCACAGGGCAGGTTTCATTGAGGAGGTGTTAGCAGTAACTGAGTTAAACATAACTGTGTACTTCAAAAAAAAAAAATCTTACCATGTTGTGTTTGCTTAATACCATGTGACATATCGGAGGACATCTCTATCAGTTGCCTCACATCCCCTTTTCCTCCCACCTCCAGAAAGATGTGGGCTATCTGCAGCAGTGGCTGGAGGCATTTGTGGCATCCTTCCAGAAGCTCATAGATGTACCGTCTCTGGGGCCTCGTAGGTGAGTGGACGGACCGCTGTTATTTCATATGAGACTGCACGAGTCCTGGCACTCTGTTTGTCAGAACAGGGATGAACCAGTAACCTAATGGTGGTGACCCTCTCTATCTCAACTATAGAGCTATTTCCATTATTAACAGTATAGTAATAGTGTTTGAAAAGTTAATATGTAATCAACTATCTCAATATGTTAATGACTTGCACATCGTATCTCCATACCAATCTAGTTTCGGGGCAAACTTCTCAACAACCACTACTGTTTCTTTTTTTTTTTAAAGATTTTTTTTGCTCCTTTTATTTGACAGCGATAGTGTAGAGGCAGACAAGAAATGGGGAGAGACATGCAGCGTGCATGATATGCAACAAAGTTCGCCGGCTGTAATCAAACCAGCAATGGTTGTGGCCATGCAGCCATGTGGTATGCGCTGTAACCATTCGGCTACGGAGGCACCCCAAACCACTGCTCTTTTAAAATTCACCAATGATGTATCCTCTTCATTGGACAACAATATGCCTAGAGGTGCAATATTTATAGAGCTTACTAAGGATTTTGACAGGGTTGATCACTACCTCCTTCTGACAAACTTGTGCTATTGGTCTTTCAAAACGTTCTTTACTTTGCTTCAATTCATATCTTCACCACAGATGTCAGTGCGTCTCTTTCCAGGTCAGTAAGATTTTATGATTGTGGAAAAAGGCATACCACAAAGGTAATCTCTAGGGCCATTGTTGTTCTCCATTTTATTAATGATCTCCCACAAATATGCTCTGATTGTCCTATTCAATTATATGTAGATCCATCCAGCCATCCATTATCCAAACCGCTTATCCTGCTCTCAGGGTCACGGGGATGCTGGAGCCTATTTTAGCAGTCAGACAGAGACAGAGATCAGGCTATCATATTTTAAAAGCCGTTATTTAAAGACTTCAAATGTGTTTTACCGTTGCGGTGTTCACGATATAAAATGAATCAAGGTGAACGAATGCTCTGCTGATTGACTTTCATTCATAAAACAATGTTAAGAAATTTTTTATTGTCACTACTGAGACGATTTCCAGCTGTGACTGACATCATACCCAAATCTATGCCCATAGGCGTAGATTTGGGTATGGATGGTAGGGACATGTCTCTACCTATGTCAAGGGTCTACTCAGCTGTCCCTACCAATGTCTTCAGCGATCTCAAACAGCTTTTGTCATTTTAACTCCACAACCTCTCCCGTCCATCAATGTTAAGTCTATGCAGAGTTGCAGGTTCGCAGGTTTCCCGTTGAATAGCTTGCGACGGCAGTAGCTTGTGTACAGTGTACGGCGGGGAATTAGAAGAGGTTGGTATTTGTCATAGTTTAAAAGATTCACGTTAAACAATTCTATCAGAATCTATTATCTAGATCTAATGTTAATCAATTAATTTGAGGTTCAGAGCTCAGGTCTAGGTTGTTCACTAACTTGTATTCGTTGCTCGAACATGTCATCATTTTGATATTATCAACTAACATTTTATTGTTGGTAACGTTACAGCAAAATGCTCTTTATAAAGAGGATAATTGATATCGGAGAGATCCAAGACAAGACACAGAGACTAAATAACAAGAATATTAAAAGAACAAGATAAAGAATTTAAAAAAATAAAAAATAAAATAAAGGACAACCAGAGCTGGATAAACAATATAATTAAAGTCGAATCAGATGGAGGCAGAACCTCCCATTTAAAACCGGTTGAAATTCAGTTTACAAGTGCAACCAACCATGGAAAACTAACTGCACAGCTCTTGCTTAATAACATTAAGTACACTTTCATTTTTGCAGATTGTAGGCCTGTAACATTTACACCCTTTGTGTGTGTGGTTGGGTGTGACACATACACATGCACACACACACACACACACACAATAGATAGATAATTTATTGTCCTACAAGACGATATTTGTTTTCGCCTTTTGTACAGAGCTTCACATATAGTAAACACATGTACTATACATCCCGTGACCCTGAGAGCAGGATAAGCGGTTTGGATAATGGATGGATGGATGTACTATAGCTACATACCACAGGACATACATAGAGAACAGGGAGACCAAAATACATTAACACAAGAGTTTAGAGGTTCAGTGAATTTAGAACTTTGATGGGAGAAGGAACAACACTCCTTTTAAAACGGGCCATCTTCAGGTGAGGGACCTGTACCTGAGACCAGATGGAAGCAACGTGAGGAATGGGGTGATGGGGGTAAGGGGATCCTGAGTCATTAGTAGTGCTCTGCCTGTTATGGCTTTGCTATTGAGGTGTTGGGGGTGGGAATACACATTGTTAGTCCAACAAAGGTTTCAAAAATGTCCCTACCAATGTTGAACCCAAACCTACGCCCTCGATTAATCCTACTCTTTAAATTGTATTTTTTTCTTCTGATTTTCCCCCTTTTTCCTCTCCCAATTGTACTTGGCCAATTCCCCCACTCTTCCGAGCCGTCCCGGTCACTGCTCCACCCCCTCTGCCGATCCGGGGAGGGCTGCAGACTACCACACGCCTCCGCCGATACATGTGGAGTCACCAGCCGCTTCTTTTCACCTGACAGTGAGGAGTTTCACCAGGGGGACATAGCACGTGGGAGGATCACGCTATTCCCCCCAGTTATTTCCCCTTACAATTTTAATTCCATGTCCTCAAGGACCCCCTATCCTGCAGATTTTCATTGTAACCTTGCATAGGTAGCTTGTACTTACTCAGCCAATCATCTCATAGCACTTAATAATGCAAGGTGTGCAAAATCTGACATAATTCATTGCTGATTGGTTGAATAACTACAAACGGGTACCTATTCAGGGTTGCAAAGAAAATCTGCAGGATAGGGGTTCCTTGAGGACTGGGTTGGGAAACACTATAGTCCAAGGCATACTGAGCCATCCTTTTTTCTTTGTTCCTAGAATTTCTAAAGAAATTGGGCGATGCGTCTTTCAATTTAAAGCTCCATCTGATTGGCACAACCTGCCAGTGTTGTAGTCGAGTCACTAAACCTCAAGTCCGAGTTGAGTCTCGAGTCCCCAGTGTCCGAGTCCAAGTCCCCAAAGAAGAGTCCGAGTCTAGTCTGAGTCAAGTCCCTATTACCTGAGTCCAAGTCTGAGTCGTCAAGGTTGAGTCTGAGTCGAGTTCCAAGATGGGCTCCATTGCACTCCAGTGCTAGGTGGAACACACATGCCTGCCCTCGCACGAAATTGAATAATGTTACTGTGTTAATATAGCTATCAATAGCTTATGCCAAATTATTAGGGCCTATTACAAAAAAATCTAACAAAAACAAAAAAACAAGTCTTTATCAGTTAACAAGCCCCGAGTCCTCATCTCCAACTGCCGAGTCCAAATGCAGTCAATGTTCGAGTTCAAGTCTGAGTCATCAGTGCTCAAGTCCAAGTCAAGTCACGAGTCCTGAAAATCAGGCCTCGAGTCAGACTCGAGTCCAAGTCCTGGACTCGAGCACTACAACACTGCAACCTGCCCAGTTCAATTAGATCTATTACATCCTTTCACCACTTTTTGAGGCATCACTTTTTACTTATCTTCAAACAACTTGCTCTTGCTTCTAATTATATTTGAGATATGGAAATAATGAGGGGTGTAGGTGCATGTTAATGTAGCTTTGTATGGGTATGTGTACGTTTACTGTATGTATTTGGGCATTTTAGTGGGTGGGGGAGTGGCTGGGCCTGGGAGAGCCTTCGTCTGAGTACGTGAGTGTATTTGTGTTGTTTTGCTTTACGTGTTGTGTTTTCTGTATATTTGTGTTTAGGACCGCTATGGAAATGAGATGGTTCATCTCAAGAGGTTTATCCTTCTAATAAATGTTATCCACTAATCTGGCATTTGAACCCGTTTACACAAAGTCAAGGAAAGTTCCAGTGTAACATCAACATTTCAGGAACAGAATAGGAAGCTGAATCTGAGTCTGTTTTATTTTGGTAAAAGAAATCATACAAACCTCAAACAAGAAATCTGACTCGGTGGAGTTTCTCACTGGCACACTTTGTGATAAGACAAAATTTAAATAGTTGCATGACATATGCAGTTATGACTTAGGTGTTCTGTGCATATTAAAATTTTGAAATTCTATGTAAAAGTGCTTTGTATGATGTCATTGAAGTCTGTCTCTATGAGAGGTAACGTAGTGCTGGGCAATATGGAAAATATCACGCTCATCATGTTCCACGATATTGATTTATATGTCGATGTCTGTTTTCATATGCAAAAATGCCATGCTTAAGACCTGTTTGGTAATGTCAAGTATAATATCAAACCAAAACTAGTTTTCAAATAATACTCCCTTAAATATTTTACGCCTCATTTTGTGAGAAATCTTAGAGAACAGATTCTCATGATGCCCAACAAAATTGGGCATCATGATTTGACAGTATACAGATGTCATCCTGATACAAAACCACTGAAAGACGGTTAACAATGGTAACAAATTATTGCCCAGCCAACAAACAAGAACTATCTGTCTACTACTATTGATGCATGCTCAGTAATCCAGGTAAGAACGTCAAGGAAGGTTGAATCAGTTCATCTGGATACATTGTTTATAGAGAGAAACCTTTCATCACTCAACTAAGTGAGCTCTTCAGTCTAAAGTGACTACAGGTATCCCCACCCTTATAAACAATACAGTTGCATAATGACCGAAACCAACGACCAGTTTCATATGCAACTGGTCGTTGGTTTCGGTCAATAAACGTTGTATGCAGATGAACCGATTCAGCCTTCTTTGACACTACTACATGTATTTTCTGTTTCATTCTCCCTTCTCCTCTTCCTCTCTCCCCCTTCCCCTCTCTTCCTCTTCCCTACCACTTTCTCCTCTCACCTCCCTCCTCCTCCTGTTCCTCTCTCCCACCTCTTCGTTCTCTCTCCTCCTCCTCTTCTCTACTCCCCCTCTTTCCTTGTTATCCTTCCCTCCTCCTCCTCCCCTCTTTCTTCCTCTCTCCTCTTCTTCCCGCTATCATCTGCTCTCCTCTCCCTCTCGCCTCCTCCTTTTCCCTCTTCCTCTCTCCTTCTCTTCTTCTTTGGCAGGCTGGAGGAATGTGGCTCAGAGGTGCCGCTGCTCCCCAGGGAGGTCCTGGTGTTCCTCAGCACTCAGCTATGGCACAGTGCGCTACAACTCTCTGGATCCGAGCAAGATGGCAGCACCCCACACCCCCTTCTCCTCATCAAGTTCTTCATCATCGTCTGCAGGTGATGCGCCTCTTTGTGAGGGGCGAGCCATTTGAAAAGTTTTTCTCAACCAACATTAGCTCAAACCGACGGCCAAATTATTAGGCTGTGAAGTTAACATATACAACATAGTGATCTGCAAATGTGATATCTGGTCCGGCTGTTGATGAGCCGTTTCCTTGCTTACCCCCCATGAAATAAGGAACACTAACTGGATGAGCGGGCTTTAGTATAAATTCACGGGGGTAAATGAATGAAAACGTTGCATCTGTGTATTTTTCTTTACAAAAATCAGCATATCCACATTGTCAGGCCCAAGTCTTTTAACATAGTCTGTTCACTGCTAGTCCGGAGGCTGAAACAAGCTGTTCGGTAACAACAGTGGTGTAACTCGTTTAATCTGTTAAGCTTAATTGACGTAGTCACGTTGCAAATAATAGGCTGATTTATGCAGGTCAGGCGAATCGGCCGTACTAAATTGTCCCTAGGTGTGTGGGGGGGGGGGGGGCTGTGATGGCCTGGCGGCCTGTCCGGGGTATCTCCCTGCCTGCCGCCCAATGACTGCTGGGATAGGCTCCAACATCCCCGTGACCCTGAGAGCAGGATAGGTGGTTTGGATAATGGATGGATGGATGGATGGATGGATGGATGTACTCTCCTTTATTAATATCACGACCGAGGGTGGTTATGGTGTTCATGGACCTGATGCATTTTTGTGTTATTATTTTTTTTTTTATTATTATTATTAGTTGCATTGTTTTAATGAAGCACCAAACAGGCGTCTCTCTGTCTTTCATATTGAACGGCTGGGAGGTATTTGATCCTTTTGGGCACCTGCTGCACTTACCTTGTGGTGACCCTCATTTCACCCCTAGGAAAGTGTATTTATGTCTCCAACGTTTATTTGAGAAAGCAGATGGCAATGAAAAAAGCGCGAGGCAGATGTGTGAGGATTTAATGCCTTGAATTTTCCTCTCCTCTTCTAGGAATATGGAGAACATCGACCCAGATAAGACGCCTGGCTTTGTTTTTGAAACTATCAAGCTGTTGAATTTCTGTTTGAATCAGGTAAGCCTCAGCACCGGCAGTATGAGCTGTAACTCAAATTAAAGTTGTCAATGGCTCAGATCGCCTCTGCAACCTGCAAAGTATAACATGTGTGCATGTGTTACTTACTGCCTGCTGAGCCAAACCATCCAGAAATACAGTACTGAGAAAGAGAGCCTGCCCAGTTGTAATCCTATTTATATTGTTACATCCTCATACACAGAAGTAACAGAACTAGTTTGCACTGAAAAGAGAAGTGGGTGTGTACTTTGCACTCTGCTTGTTGTCTACTGGAATGTGCTGTCATTGTTGCCTCTTATATGGGTGTCAGAAACAGTGTGTATGCATGTATGCATTACTTAAAAATCCAGCTACTGAGGTACCGAGCAGCCTTTTTTTCCCCCCCTGTGTGTGTCCTTCAGCTGAAGAAGGGATCAGAGGATCCATCCTCCCTCCAGCTGGTAGTGCAGTATGGACTCCTGCTCTGTGAGAGTCTGTTTGACCCTTATCAGACATGGAGGAGACACTTGGCAGGGTGAGTGTGCTGCTTTGGCCGGGCCCCTAAGTGGGGCAGAGAATGCCAGTAAGAATGTGTCGGGGTGGAATGTACATGTATGCATGCACGCACGCACACACACATCCTTGTACTTCTGTCTTCGTGAGGACCCTCATTGACTACATTAATTCCTTAGCTCTTAAAGCTGTAGTTTGCAGTTTGTTTGTTTTTTTGGCATCGTTGGGCAAAAAAAATCCATAATAACCTTATAGCAGAATGTAATTCAAGTGGTCTGGGAGAAAACTAGACTTCTGCACCTCCTCTTGGCTCTGTATGCAGGCTTTAGAAAATCCAGACCGTGACAGGAGACTTTAGCCAATCACGGGTCAGTTCAAAGGGAGGGCGTTCCTATTGGTTGTTCTACAAATGTAGATGTGCATGTACGTGATCAATTCGCGTCTGCCCTGCCCCACCGGTTGCTTGTGGACTAGTTCTCCCTTCCCACCCAGCCCCCCACATGAGTGTTTTATTCTTTTTTAAATCAACGAGAATAACTCGAAATGGCTGCTTCACATGAACAATATTTGTGCAACTAAGAGATTTGCTTTTTTATATGGATAGATTATCAACTATGATACAAGTTTCATGAATCTCATTTTAACATTTCCTCATTGGACCCATTTGAATTATATGCACATGCTTGTCTGGTGGGAGGGGCTTAGCGGAGTGACACGAGGCAGCAGAGAGAGAGGCGGACAGTTTTGCGTTGGAACGTTCATATTGCCTACTGCAGCTTTAACCCTAACTTGAATCATCAGAACTACATGCCTAACTTTAACCTTAAAACTAAGCCTAAAATAGGCCCTTAAAGAAGTGAAGACTGGCCGAAATGTCCTCATTTTGCGAAAATGTCCTCAGTCTGATGGTTAAAAACTCGAATTGGTCCTGACAAAGATAGAAGTACAAGAACACACACACACACGCTCACACCCGGGTGTGTCTGTTTCATATATCGCCATGTGCCTAAAAACTGCAAGGAGCATTGGCTGAATTCTTGCTGAACCGTTTTTTTAGTAATTAGGACATCTCGTCTCGTTCCCGGTAAGTACTTGTGTTACATGTTGCCTCACTTGTGCCATCAATAGATGAGCGCTGATTGACTTGGCATTGACGCCAGCGGGAGTGCAGTGACTCCTGCCTTTCTGTGTTGTAGGGAGGAGGTGAGCTTGGTGGAGAGGAAAAAGTATAAATTCTCCCCTTTGCCCTTGCCTGAGGAGCTGCCCGTTCTCTTCCACGGTAAAAAAAAAACCCTCCTCTGACTCCCCTTCTGAGCCACTTCTTGACTTTCTATGAGGAACCCAACGTGGCAGATGAATGAATCCCCATCAGACCTTTAATGTATTTCAATGCCTAACCAACCAAGCCAGACCCTTTCATTTTCCTTGTGTTCTCCTTGTTCTCCGCTCTGCTCTCTTTTTTCTTTGTCAAAAGAACTTGAGAAAATTTTGTCAAAAACTGCTTGAGTCTGAATGTTTAGTCTTGAATAAAAAAGAACTTCTGTCAGGTCTCCATTAACTATTAACAGTCTCTTAACTGATGCGGTTATACCAGCCCCATTCGTTTAGCAACCGCTAATCTTAAAAAAACCCGGGGGGAAATCTCGACCTTGGCAAGTTTCAGTATGTACGAGATTATATGGGAAGATTATATCGTAATACTCAGTGACATGGCTTAAATGAGGTTACTTGTGTAATACCTGGCCAATTAGCAAGCTTTATGCTGGTGGTTCAACATAAACCTTAATGACAGAGATGGCGTTGTAGTTGGATTGTTGTTTTATATCACGTTGGTCCCTTATGCCATATTTAGAGATATTTAGACTCTGTTGTTATTTTCACGTACGTAACAGTTTAGTTTGATTGTAGCTTCTTTTTCATAACTCGACTTTTTTGTTGTTCCTACACGTCTATAGAAAGCCTGCAGGACAGCGAGCAGATCCCCGAGCTGCTCATCTTGAGACTGGTTCATTTTCAAGGTGCCGTCATCAGTGGAGGAAAGGTGTGCTTCCCTGTTTATCAACATTATAAGTCTGAAAACGGGAAACGCTTGGAACGTAAAACGTGCGAGTCAGCCTCTGGTGAGTTTCTGTTTCTGCTGCGTTTCAGAAGAATGGCCTTCTCTCCATCACCCCCCAATCTGTGGAGGACCTCCTCTCTCTTCTGCGGGCGTGGTGCGGTCAGACGTCCGCGGAGCCCAAGGACGCCAAGCTTGTGCGGCTGACTTTGCAATGCCTCACCAACATGATCCACATCCTGCACGCCAGCAGCCCCGCAGAGCGACAGGTGGACATCAAGACCATCCTGGAGGGCTACTTTCAGCTCCTCAACTGGAACCGGCCACCAGGCAGCCACCAGGAAGACAAGCAGAGCTGGGAGGAGAGTCTGATAACCCTCCAGAGCCACATGCTAAGTAAGGGCAATTAAACGCTACACGGGCATCTCGTTAATGGTTCCAGGTACCCAGATGGTCAGTGTCAAAGGTTCCCCTTTACTTGTTAACAATTTTTTACCGGTGCACCTTTACCAGTGTATATGTGTACATGCAAAGATGAGTATAAAACACACAAAAACTGGTACATGAACAAAATTATCCATCTGATATTTAGAGATTACCCTCATCACCCCTCTCGCTTCAACCCACCCAGCCCATCCGCTATCCTCCTACAAACCCCAATGAGTCCAATCATGGAAGAGGATTACGGGTGTCTATAAAGGTGCATGTCTGTGTGATCGCGGCTCTATCAGTCTAGAGAAAAAGCAGAAAAAAAGGGGGATTTTGGAGTCTCTGCATTCCCGTTTATTCAAAAATGCAAAACAAAAAAAACAACGGTACAGTTTTAACTCTGCCATCTGGCATGGCAGTCGGGCCTGTTGTCATAGTACGAGATAAGTTTTCTTCTAATAGCGTTTATCTGTCTATCAAGATGAAGATCAGGGTTGAATGTGCTGGTTGTCGTCACCTACAGCTGCTGTGCCGGAGATCCTGCAGTGTGCCGACAGGCCCGTCCTGCAGGCCGTCTTCCTCAACAACAACTGCTATGAACACATCCTACGACTCATTCAGAACAGCAAGGTCAGTCTGTCTGTCTGGCTGTCGTCTAGTCTGTCTTCTAGTCTGTCTGTCTGTCTATTTTCAAGTCTATCTGTCTCTCTGTTCAAGTTTATCCGTCTGTCTTCTAGTCTGTCTGTATGTCTTCTAGTCTGTCTGTCTGTCTATTTTCAAGTCTATCTGTCTGTCTGTGTTCAAGTTTATCTGTCTGTCTTCTAGTCTGTCTGTTCAAGTTTATCTGTCTTCTAGTCTATCTTCTAGTCTGTCTGTCTTCTAGTCCGTCTGTCTGTCTGTCTCTATTTTCAAGTCTATTTGTCTGTGTTCAAGTTTATCTGTCTGTCTTCTAGTCTGTCTGTTCAAGTTTATCTGTCTTCTAGTCTATCTTCTAGTCTGTCTGTCTTCTAGTCCGTCTGTCTGTCTGTCTCTATTTTCAAGTCTATCTGTCTGTGTTCAAGTTTGTCTGTCCATCTTTTAGTCTATCTTCTAGTCTGTCTGTCTGTGTGTCTAGTCTGTGTGTCTTCTAGTCTGTCTGTCTTCCAGTCTCTCTATTTTCAAGTCTGTCTCTGTGGTCAAGTTGATCTGTCTGTCTTCAAGTTTATCTGTCTTCTAGTCTATCTTCTAGTCTGTCTGTCTTCTAGTCCATCTGTCTGTCTGTCTATTTTCAAGTCTATTTGTCTGTCTGTTCAAGTTTATCTGTCTGTCTTCTAGTCTGTCTGTTCAAGTTTATCTGTCTTCTAGTCTATCTTCTAGTCTGTCTGTCTTCTAGTCCGTCTGTCTGTCTGTCTCTATTTTCAAGTCTATCTGTCTGTGTTCAAGTTTGTCTGTCCATCTTTTAGTCTATCTTCTAGTCTGTCTGTCTGTGTGTCTAGTCTGTGTGTCTTCTAGTCTGTCTGTCTTCCAGTCTCTCTATTTTCAAGTCTGTCTGTCTGTGTTCAAGTTTATCTGTCTGTCTTCTAGTCTGTCTGTCTGTCTTCTAGTCTGATTCAGTTTTCCTGAGTTTGTGGCAAACTGTTGTGAAGCTAAACCAACATTTTGACATTTCGTGGAGATGGTATGTTCATTTCTGAATATTACTTTTATTGTCAGATCCCTCGTCTATTTAGATGTTTGTGAAGAAATGTCTTTGCGTTATTATTATTATTATATTTTGAGTGTATGGTTAGAAATTGAACTTTATTTTCCACTTCACTGCCTGTCACGTCTGTCTGTCTGCTTTCCGTCTGTCTTCCAGATGGTCTCTTTATGTCAGTTCTGTGTTTATTAATGTGACCGGCTCAGTCTGACAGAAGCCAGCCTAACTTCTGTTATTGTGGTCAGTGTGAAAAACCATGAAAATCAATACGCCGGCAGCTCACGTTGTGCTTTACAGTTTCCCCTTCCTGCTGCAGTGATAGAAAGACCAGGATTAAAACCTGAACAAGTGGCTCTCAAATCTGCCATTGTCTCCCTGTCTAACGGCCTGTGTTTTTATTTGTGTGTGTGTATGTGTGTGTGTGTGTGTTTGTTTGTTTGTGTGTGTACCTACACATTCTGCAGCTCTATCAGAGCAGCAGGCGTAGGCCGGAACGTGAGGGTGTGTGTGACCTTACCACACATTTACTCACGGAGGTCGAGGTGGACCAGGTATTTTTCCCCCCTGCGGTGTCTGGTGTTGGCCTGTCAGCAGGAAACTCAGCCTCCCCCCCCCCTACCCACCCACTAGCCTGCCAACCCTGAGCTCTTTTAAACAGGAAGCCCGAGACAGGAAGTCTGAGCTCTCATATTCATTTGTCTCTGATGTGGGTAGTGAAGAAATACAGGACTTTTTTTTCCCCTCCCTTGTGTGTCCTGTTGTTTACACACCTATCCGTCCGCCTCTCTGTCAGTCTGTCTATCCCATACTGCACACTGCACCTGAGCTCCGTCATCGTCTTGGACAGTCACTCTTCCCCAAAAAATCCCCAGTGTTCGCTCAGTGTTCGGGATGGAGCGGTATGAAAATTGTGCCTGCAGATATCACCGTTTTCACTGTTGTTATACAGTATTGCCAAACTATCATCAAGTTAGACAAACAAACTGTGTCATGTCCTCATTCCAGAGTCCTGGCGTGTATGAAGTAACATTACAAGTTAACTTACTACCTTGCACACGCTGTAAAGCGAAGGGTGGTGTTCACCCCACTCACAGCACCTTTTTCTTCCATATTCGGCACATGGAGTAGTCGTCTTCTACGAGCTGCCCGTCAGAATTTATAAAATAACCAAAATACGCCCAGTTCAGACTTTATCTCCCCCCCCCTTTTCTCCCCAGTTGTACTTACCCCACTTGTCCGAGCCGTCCCAGTCTCTGCTCCACCGCCTCTGCTGATCCGGGGAGTACCACATGCCTTCTCCGATACATGTGGAGTCGCCAGCCGCTTCTTTTCACCTGACGGTGAGGAGCACAGAGTAGCGATCGTAGGATCTCTATTCTGTGGAGAGGAGTTTCGCCGGGGGGACGTTGCACGTGGGAGGATCACGCTATTCACCCCAGTCCCCCCCCCCCGAATAGGCGCCCCGACCGACCAGAGGAGGCGCTATTGCAGCGACCAGGACACATACCCACATCCGGCTTCCCACCCGTAGACACGGCCAGTTGTGTCTGTAGGGACACCCGACCAAGCCGGAGGTAACACGGGGATTCGAACCGGCGATCCCTGTGTTGGTAGGCAACAGAATAGACCATCATGCCACCCGGAACACCCCAGACTTTGTCTTTTTAGACGGGTGGAAAATCTGAGCTGCACTATCACCTCCTTCATCCACTGTTTTGGGAAAAAAAACTACCTCGTCAGTGTAGCACGTTCAGCTAGCGGCACGGCACGCTGCACCTGCACGGCTACGTAACTTACGCTGAGGCGATAATAAAACCACGGGTAAACGAAAATATAACGATAACCATCAGGAACTCTATCACGATACACTGAAAAAAGCAGTAACCGATATGGAGACAAATTGACACGTTACCCTGCGACCCTGAGAGCAGGATAAGCGGTTAAGATAATGAATGAATGAATGAACGAAGCTTGCAAGAGTTTCTAAGGGACGCGTACACACTGGATACGAGAGGTTGAGAACGCCGCGTTGCGTCGCGTGGGGAGTCTTGCTTTCCATCATATTCCCAACGAGAAGCTGAGTTTCCTGTTGACAACGTAGGCTTTAGGAGAGCATGTCATGTATTAGTTGCGCATGGGGTGGTCGTTCTTCTATGCATGTCTTCCCTGTCCCGTAACCGCTTTTTTTTTTTTTTTAGCACCCTTCCCGTTTAACAGCGATGACTGGATTTTCGGTTTCTCTTTTGCAAGTAGCCGCGTAGTTTGTTACGCGCCCATGGGCTTGTTACCTCAACTTGGGTTGAAGTTAAAGGTTTGCTTCATTTTGCTTCATTATTTTTGGGCTGTTTGGTTTTGCATGCTGGGGCCCTTGAGCAATTAACAAAGAGAACATTCTTTCCTTTTTTTTTTTTTTTTTCTCCGGGGGGCGGGGGTCGCTGCTCTTTTACTCTGAACCAATATGCTCCACTAATTATTTGGTGCAAAAAAAGGAAATGTTCTCTCTCTTGGGAGCCTTTTTGGTTCGGTGAAAGATTCTTCTTTCTTCTGCACATTGAAGTTTCTTCAGCCCTCTTCAGGTTTATAATATCAACATTGTGGTGAAACACATAATAGTGGTTGTGATGCACCGCATAGTTACCTCCCTCCTGTCTGTAGGTGTGGGAGAGAAGATCTGACAGCATCACTGTCCATGCCCTAGGAGTCCTCACGGCCATCATGAGTAACTCTCCCTCCGCTAAGGTAAGTCTCTGTGTATTTACTGTGTTTTATAATGCACACTTCATTTACGGAAAATGTCAAGGTGTTGCTTGAAGTGATTTTTGTAAAGACGTAAATGCAACCGAAGATACTAATTACGTGACAGTTCACGGGGTTAAGAGTAAGCGTTGTTTACGAGGTACGGCGGTTCTTACAAAACAACTTCTACTACCAGTATTACTTCACTACTTCTTATGCTGCCGAAAGCAATAATACCTCTGCTGCTGTTACAACCACTACTGCTGCTGCTACTACTACTGTTATAAACAGTAGTAGTAGCAGCAGTTGCTACTGCAACTACTACTAATACTTCTGCTACTGCTACTACTACGATTACTATATACTACTACTGATGCTATTAATACATCTGCAGCTGATGCTGGTACTACTACTACACCCATTGATGCCACTACTACTGCTGCTACTACTATTACTGCTACTACTAATAGTGCTATTACCACCGTTACTACTACTGTCATTACTGTTACTAGGCTAGTAATGTTACTATTAGCACTTCTGCTGCTGATGCGACTACTAAAATGTTTGCCACTGCTGTTATTGCTACTACTACTGTTATTACTACTACAGCTACTACGGTTATTATTACTACAACTACTACTGTTATTACTATTACTACTACTGCTGCTACTACCTCTGCTGTTAGCACTGCCACTGCTACTAGTATTGTTGCCACTGCTGCTACTACTATTCCTGCTACTGCTTCTAATAGAGCTACTGTTAACACTACTACTACTGTGCCACTCCTACTACTACTACTACCGCTATTACTATTACTGCCACTGCTGCTAATAGTGCTACTGTTAACACTACTACTACTGTGCCACTCCTACTACTACCGCTATTACTATTCCTGCTACTGCGTCTAATAGAGCTACTGTTAACACTACTACTACTGTGCCACTCCTACTACTACCGCTATTACTATTCCTGCTACTGCTTCTAATAGCGCTACTGTTAACACTACTACTACTGTGCCACTCCTACTACTACTGCTATTACTATTACTGCCACTGCTGCTAATAGCGCTACTGTTAACACTACTACTACTGTGCCACTCCTACTACTACTACTACTGCTGCTGCTATCGAAAGATTAGATGCAGATAAAAACAGACAGTTAAGGGCTTTATGGCCCTTAACTATCAAAGTTAAATCTTAATATCCTTTTATTTCTGCTGCCCTCCATGCTTCTGTTAATTCTGTCACCAAGTTTAAAATCTCCACAATACCAGCGACAAAAACAAGAGTCCAACGGGGAAAGCCCTATTTCCGTTCCTGTAGGAAATCTCATTGTACTCCCTTCCTCTGCGTGGAAGTGTGCCAGCTAGTTATTCCCTGTGGAGCAGCTTTCTACATGCCTATTTCTGTCTCCTCTGCCCCAAACCACAGGAGGTTTTCAAAGAGAGGATTGGCTACTCTCAGCTGTTCGACGTGCTGAAGAGTCAAGGTCAGCCCACCAAAAGGCTGCTGCAGGAGCTGATGAATATGGTGAATCTCATTAACCCTCTTAACATGGCACTGATTTTATTTGGATGAGACCAATGAAGCCATTAATTTTGTTGTAAATGGCTACCCTCCTCCTATTCCTTCACAGTGCTGGAGCCAGGTCTGTCTGGCATTATTGATTATGCTAACCTTTGCAAGCCAGAAACGTTGCACGAGTCGATCACATTGATCTCTCTTCATTTTCTACATCCCTTGTCTCGTCTCTCTCTACCTTTGTGCGTAGGCAGTGGAGGGTGAGCATGTGCATGCCCATCACTTGGGCATCAGTAATGACCAGCCGCTGCTGCTGCTCCTCCAGTGGCTGCCCGATCTGTCGGGTCAGAGGGATCTCCAGCTGTTGGTGGCCCAGTGGCTAGCTGCTGTGTGTGGCGGCTCCTTGTCCTGCCGCACTGTGGCCGTGGAGGCCGGCATGGTGGAGGCTCTGCTCCAGGTCCTCGCCCGGCCTCAAAACCTAGACAGGCAGTGTGCTGACGCCCTCCTGGGCCTCCTCCAAGACCTAGGCTCCCTGTGTCTGAGACCAGAGGAGCTGAAGAACCTACTGAGAATGCTGAGGGTGGACCAGGACAAATCCACCGGCCCGGGCAGGGGAATCCACCCCTACTGCACTCGCATCATCAGGGTGCTTTCAGCCATGGCTTCCAGGGAAGGCCGGGGTAGCGCCCTGCAGTACTTTGACCTTACGCCCCCTATGGCGGGCATCATGGTGCCCACTGTGCATCGCTGGCCGGGGAGTGGGTTCGCCTTCCACGCTTGGCTTTGCCTTAACATGGATTTCCCCTCTGCCGCCAGCACATCCTTAGCTAGCACTGGCACCCAGCACAGCATGGGAAAAGGACCACGGAGGAAACAGCTCTACAGGTACTATGGATAAGACTTTGAAAATGTTGACAAGAGAACCGTCCTTTCTGACTATTGTACATGTAGTGATGTCTTTAACCTGATGTACCAGTAACAACAATGCACATTTTTTAACAATTAACTCTCCTCGGAGGAAGCTTTTCAGCTTGAGCAGCTGGCTTGCACACAATATGTCCCCAACAGTCTTGAGGTTGAATCCTGCCCAGGACCTTAAACCCCCATGTTAAAACAAAATACCCAAAATTAATCTTTAAAAACAGCTCACTGGATTTTTTTTTTTTTTTTTTTTTTTTTTTTTTGCAAGTTTCTTCACAGCAAGTGGGACAGGGCTAGAAGCCTTCTTCACCATGGAGGGAGTGTTGGTGGTGGCTGTTTGCACTGAGAAAGACTACATGGCCGTGCCACTGCCAGACAACCCACTAAATGATTCTTGTTGGGTGAGATTTTAATTTTTTCACTACAAAATTTTTGGTCAACTTCAGCCCTATTTTGGCCAATATCGTGGAGGGAAAAAAAATTGCGTACTTTTTGCTCAGAAGCTTTATTGGAACATTATTGTTGTTTAATTTACTATTTGTTTTAATTACTATTAACCCAGCCGGTAAATCTGTCTGGGTTTATAACCATAGGAATAGGAGTGCGCTGTCAAAAATAATAAACATGGGCTTTGAGCATGGACGGTTTTTGACCCACCCTGTCTTGCCACAGTTTGTGTTGTAATGAATGTGAATAGTTTTGTATGATAAGCGACCTTTCAAATACCCGTCTTGCTGCCAGCACTGTAGTGTCATTTTCTTGGGAAGTTGCCGAGAGAAACGTCTTCTCACCTGTCTCCTACCAATCTCATCACAGCATTCGGTGGCTATAGTCCATATTCCTGGCCGTTATCCGTTTGGCCAGAACCTGGTGTCCATCTACATTGACGGAGAGCAGCGTAAGACCGCTCAGCTTCACTTCCCTTCTTTCAACGAGGTAAGTGCCTATCAAAAAAAAAACAGTGGTAGAAAACAGAACGAGGCCAGTTGGTGTAGAGTGGAACACAAACATTGTTGTTTCGTTATCAGTTCCCTCTCACACATCCATTTTTGGAAACGAGTGTGACCAAGTCTTAGTTCTTTTTTTACTTTTATTGGAGTTATGGTTGTGTCTTGGCACAGTTCTCATCTATCAGTAACACTGACTTCCTCAATCCCCCCCGCTTCCCCCCCCCCAGCCTTTTACTTCCTGCTGCATCGGCTCGGCAGGCCACCGGACCACTACCACCACCACCTCCCCCACCCTGCCCGTAGCTCCCACCCTGCCGCCGGCAGAGTTTTCCTTCCCTGCCCACGGCCCTTCTCTCACTCGCTCCCAGTCCTTCCCGGCGTCGTTTGCTGGCGGGCGTTGGGGGGCGATACACGACACCCCGGTGCACACTATCCCGGCGGGGCTTCAGGACACCGAGTGGGGGACACCCACGTCCCTGGACGGCCTACTGGGCACGGCCTTCATCTGCCACGAGGCCCTGCAGCCTACCCAGGCTGAAACGCTACACGTTGCAGGTACTGCACATGCAAATGTTGTTTGAACACGTCTTCCCTTAACACTGTTCACCACTTAACACTGATGAATGCAAGAGAAGAAGTGAGCTTAACGTTTCTGAGCTTGTCGACATTTCTAGTATGTGGAAGTTCACAGACACACAGCACCCGCACCACAGAAGAAGAAACAAACACGTCCTGAAACAACAGCTGATGTTCAAGGTAAACTTAAGTGGGATTTGGATATTTATTTCATGGTCATTCAAGTTTGCCCACAACTCTCCCCGCCAGGCCCCAACCACGTGTCCTTATTCAAAGCTGACGGAGAACTGTCTGAGCTCAACAGCAAGCTGCTGCTCTACTACACCCCACAGGTGACCGACCGACTGAGCCCGCCTATCAATCAGTCATTCAGATTTTAATTATTTAGCACATTTATTTCATACCGCTAGAAAAGCATCCTAAAATAGTGAAGCACAATGATGTTATTACTTTTCTATTATTGACATGTTCTCGTTTTGATGTGTTAATTTCTGTGTGTGTGTGTGTGTGTGTGTGTGTGTGTGTGTGTGTGTGTGTGTGTGTGTGTGTGTGTTTGTCTGTGTGCATGCTCAAGGCTTTTAAGAGTCAGATCTGTCTGGATCTGTCGCCCAACCACAGCTATGATGGCCGACTTACCGGGCACAGGGTGGTGAACTGGGACATCAAGGTGGGTGTTAGAAACACTAAGCTCATTTGTTGCCAATCCTTTTGTGCTGAAATGTGTGTAACTAAATAGTAAATGGACTGCGTTTATACAGCGCTTTTCTGGTCTACCGACCGCTCAAAGGGATTTACAGCGTACGCCTCACATCCACCCATTCACACACACTGACGGCGGAGGCTGCCATGCAAGGCGCCAACCTGCTCATCAGGAGCAGTTAGGGGTTCAGTGTCTTGCTCAAGGACACTTCGACACACTCTCCGGAATAGCTGGGGATCAAACCAGGGACCTTCCGATTACTAGACGACCCGCTGTACCTCCTGAGCCATGCCGGCCCAAATGCCACCGTGTGTGGGTGTGTTGTGTTTGTATTTGTAACACATCGCAAATCAGACTTGGTTTATCTGACAGCACCTGTATCTGCAAGTCAGGGGGCGGGCACTCCCCTAACATGTGCTGTGCTGCTCGCAGATTTAAGGCCTTGTATCCTGTAACCCTGCTCACTAATGTGGATTTTGGCCCTTTCTCTGGAATATACCCGTCAACACATTACTGGCTTAACCGAATGTTGACATTATTTTACGATAAACTTTTTGACGTTCGGTAAAAAAAATGGAGTCAGACAGCAGTGATGTCCTCTATATGAACAGTCTGTGAGGTCATACATATTCTGCATGTGTACGTGGGGGGCTGTCTGTGTATTAGTACTACTGTGGACTAGTTAAATAGCCGTTTTTGTAAAGCCATCCTGTTTTCTTCCCCTCCTTCTCTTTCCATCTCTTCCCTTCATTCAGTATGAGGTCTGTTACTTATGAACTGTTGTTGTTTATCTGCCGTAAACGAAATGCACCGATTTCATCTTATCTGCCGGAGTATTTCCTTAGCTTTTTTTTGTACTTGATCTCACCAAGTCTAAGGAAGTTGTATAAGCACTGCAAAACACCCTCTCTGTGTTTGTGTCTGTAGGATGTGGTGAATGTGGTGGGGGGCATCGGGGTGCTGTTGCCCCTGCTGGAGCAGGTATGTGAAGCCGAGCAGGTGGACAACGGTAGTCAGGAGACATCGGACCTGCTGGGACCAGAGCTCACCTCGTCCAGGGGCCCCGCAGCCATGTTGCTCCCACTGAGCAAGTCCTGCGGTGAGTAACCTCCGCCTGCTCTGCACGGGCGTGCGGCTGGCGAGGGCGCGGACATTGCACTTCATTCTGCAAAACCGTGTTTTGACTGCGGTGGGACGCTAGATGTTCAGGGTACATTGGAGCGTTCCTGTTAGAGAGCGAGTCTTGATTTACTGTGCTCAGTACTTTTAAAAAGGCATTTTCCACAGCATTGTTTTTCTATGAAGTCCAGATGTAGTATTATTCCTCAACCTCAGTCAAAATCAAAATAATTAATGCTGCCAGGCGCATTAAATACACAGAATTTTGCTGTGCCGATAAGTCCCTGCAGGATGTGCGAGACAGTGCGACATAAAGCCAGACAGTAGACTAAACACACATATGCTATACGGCATAAACGTACTTTGAGGACATACACTGAATATACAATCAGTGCCAGTAAGCTGAACATGTGACAACTTGAAGTGGTTGTCAGACAGACTCGATAAACAAAAAAGAGAGCGATAAATAGCGAAAAAAATCCTCTCCTGGAGAGGGAGATATGAATTATGACTCATCTCAAGACAAGTCGACGGTGTGCTGTGCCGTGTCAGAAATGTTGCCTGTGGGCTCTGTGGTTATTCAGTGACAAATATTTGCGCTCGCCGTTTCGCCGTCTCTCTCAGAGGGCAGACTGGAGAGAAACAGTGTTGCCGCCTTCCTGCTGATGGTGAAGAACCTGATTCGTCGCCACCCTGTCAATCAAGACAGCCTTCTGCACTGCCACGGCCCGAGCATCATAGGAGCCATGTTGAGCAAGGTAAAACCCCTCGCAGGCCACTTTGCATGTTGCTAGTGTTGGCTCCCTGCAGAAAAGGCTGGCCTGTTGTATTTGGTAAAGCCAATAACACGTTTCCTTATTTTTATCATTTTCTGTTGGTTTGGATCAGATTGTATTAGGTTAGTAGGTTTCTTTATGGTCTCTGTGGGGAAATTGAATTTAAAAAGGTAGGCTGAAGTGTCGTGGCTATTGTAATGACTTTGGTGTTCTGTACTGTTTGTTGACACAACACATTTTGCTCATCTCCGTGGTCTCACACCCCTGTGGGAAGCACTACACACCGTGTGTCATGCAGTTTTTATGGATATGTGTATCCCTGTGGTTTATAGACGTATGTCTCTGCCATGTGTGTGTGTCGAATGAAGAACGCATCAGATATTGTGCCGGTTTGGCTGAGCACGGAGAGAAGCCAGCCGTCTGACAGGACATGTTGGTGTATATGAATGCAAGGTGGAGCATCCTGTTAGGAAGCTGTGTCCCTAACAATGTCATGAAATTATACAGTTAGAAACGTACGCGTACGAGACTAGAACAAGTGGATAAAAGGCCAACATTGCAACCCTCTGACAGAATTAAAATGGGTAGAAACGCACACATATAGACCGACACTTTAATATCACACTACTGTTATATCTGCCACCAACCCCTTCCCCGGTTTTCCCTTCATCAACCTGTGAATCAAGCTATTCATACTGCACGTGTTGTTCTAGGGCCGGCACGGTGGCGCAGTGGTTAGCGCGGTCGCCTCACAGCAAGAAGGTCCTGGGTTCGAGCCCCGGGGTAGTCCAACCTTGGGGGTCGTCCCGGGTTGTCCTCTGTGTGGAGTTTGCATGTTCCCCCCATTTTTCCTCCGGGTGCTCCAGTTTCCTCCCACAGTCTAAAAACATGTAGGTCAGGTGAATCGGCATTACCAAATTGCCACTAGGTATGAATGTGTGTGTGTGTGTGTGTGTGTGTCGGCCCTGTGTGATGGACTGGTGGCTTGTCCAGGGTGTCTCCCCGCCTGCCACCCAATGACTGCCGGGATAGGCTCCAGCATCCCCGCGATCCTGAGAGCAGGATAAGCAGTTCGGATAATGGATGGATGGATGTTGTTCTAGAACAATCCAGTGCATAGGCCCTGACATGGATACATGTTATGTGAGGAGAAAGAAAGGCCTTTACTTATACAAGTGGTGAAGAGACACAGTGCGTATGTGTGTATAGGTTAAATAAACACAAGCCCTGGGTGTGTATTCATATCTCCTTCCTCCCCCGTAGGTTCCAGGCACCATGATTGACATGAACGTTCAGATGGCCTGTAAGCACCTCCTGGAGCAGGTTTGTAGCGAGGGCAACACCGCCCTACTGCAGCAGCTCTACCAGCACCTGCTCTTCGACTTCCGCATCTGGACCAAAAGCCACTTTGCTGTCTGTCTGGGTAGGAAATTAGCAGCCATCTTGTTAAAGAGCATCTGTGGCCTTTTTTCCCCCCATCTCAGTCACCAGCCATTCTACAACCCTTTTAACGTTAACCCCCCAGACTAAGCCTCAAGCAAAAGCTGGAGTAGAGACTGAATACATTATTGTTTGAGGTTTAGCAATGATTTATGGTCATTCTGTGCCTCAAGGATTGTTTTCTTCTAAACTTTTCTATTAAATAAATTCTTCAGTAGTTTGTCTTTGACACTGACTTGAGTGAGTCAGTCTAAAATGTCAACCCAGAAGAGGAGACGGTCTAAATGTGGTTATTTTCTTTCTAAAAGCCCATGTGCAGTACCTGTCAACTGTGATCAAGCTTGGCAAGCAGCGCATGAGGAGGAAGTACGGGGTGCAGTACATCCTTGATACCATTCGCACGTACTACAGGTGAGCAGACCACTTGCACCTCCATCCATCCACCCACCCATACCTCTATCCCTCCATTATCAGGCCTCTTTCGCTTTCCCCAGCTGCTCCCTACAGTATGATGGGGTACTTCCAGTACAGCCAGTAGACACATCCCCTATACCTTGTCCCGAATGGGCCGCAGTCTGTACAGTCACAGCACAGGTTGAACTAGAACATCTGGATGATAATGGAAAAAGCTTCACCATGAAAGATTTAGAGAAATGCAAAATGTCCAATGTCATGGAAAATATTAAACGAGTTACAACGCGAAGTGGAAAAGACACATCCTAGAAAAAGAAAAGCATTCTGGCACACAAGCATACGCAGGTCAAGTCACTCAGCCTCTTCACCATAGCAGCATTCAAGCTAGTTAAGTTCAGCCAATAGTCTTTTAAATGGATCTCCTGGTTGAATTCACACACAATCCATAGCCTTCTCCCCCCCCGTCCAAACATACATACATATGTATAAGACCAGAGTTTAAAGCAGAAATCTGCAACTTCTCTCCCTTGATAAAAAGTTATTTCAGCCATCTGAATCATGGAGTCAGGTTACCTCACCACGGTTGGAGACACTCTCCAGCCCTCCGCATACTGCTGTTGACATTTTTTTTTTTGGTCGGGTCGCACCAACTGGCGCAGCAGGAAACATGTCCGTGTCGGAAACAACTCCAACAGGAAAAGAGACTGAAACGTGATGCCGATGTGGCCATGAAAACCAATACTACTGTACAACAGTAATATACTACAGTATATAGTACTGTGCAGTATATAATACACTTCATATCTGTCCACCACACCTTTACTGAATTTTTGCTGTTGTTTTTGCGCCTCATAAGTTGTATTTTATACTTTCTACTGCTTATATTTTGTACTTATATTGTTTAGATTGTGTACTTTTGTTGCTGATATTTTATATCTCTTTCCTGGTTGACACAACTGCAGTTTCGTTGTGCTTGCACAATGACAGTGAAGTTCTTGACTCTTGAAACAGTGTTCCCATATAGTTTGTGATACATTAGACTGTGTTAGCTTTGGTCCCGGGATCCATTTTTACAATGGTGGGACCTGTTTACTGTTGAGCTGATGGTACACCATCCACAATGGCTGCTACACCTGGTTTGTAGTCCCAGAAAATCAGTTGGATCAGGTCTTTTTCTGTCTCCTGCATCGAATTGCCACGTCATCATCATCATTATGTTTCAGAAGGAAGAAATGGTGAGAAAAGTCGCAGACTACAGCTTTAATTAAGCAGTAGATGTTACTCGTCGATCAGCCAGGTCTCCTGATTCTGTTTGACTCCAAACTGAGGCACCAGCGATGCCCCGCCTTGCACAGATTTGAGTTACAGTTATAGAGTACTCTTACACATCGGCTCTACTTATTTTGGGTGTAACAAATAGTTTACCTTTTACTAACATCGGCGGTAATGTGGCTGACTGTAGTGTGGAGAAAGATGGCAGCCAGCTGTCTGATGGGAAGCAGATGGTCCAGGCCTCCCTGTTCTCCCTGCTGAAAGATCCCCTCCTCAAGTCCCCCACGCCAGAGGAGCTGCACCAGTTCCTGGCCTATGTCCTGACTGCAGGAGAGGAGCAACAGGTAACGCTTCACACAGAGAATAGGGATCTTGAATCTGCTATCTTTTAACCTTTTCAGCTCTTTTCGTATGCCTTTTTCTCGTTTTTTTCCACTCTTTAACCTCCAAATCCTCACTTTCCATGTCCTAGTGTTCTCTTGGCAAATTTCCATCGGAATACCATTGCATCTCCCTTCATCCAGATCCCTCTCGCAACAGCTGAGACGTGTCTCTCTTTCCTCTCTCCGGCTGTTGCCATCAGGTGGTGAATGCATTGGACATTCTGTACGAGCTCCTGCGGAGCAGCCCGCCCCGGGAGCAGGTGCAGGCGGTGCTGCTGGAGTGGGGCGTGGAGCAGCTCTACTGCCTGCTGCTCAACCCCAGCTTTGGAGACGAGGCCAGGGAGAAGGTCTTCAGGGTGAGCGAGAAAAAGTCTAGCTGCTTTAGGGAATATTTTTATGCTAAGATATTGTCTTTTAATAGTGGTGAACCCCCACCCCCAAGCCCTGATGATGATGATAATAATAATAATAATAACAACAACACCCTACACACCCTAATTAGCCCTGTGATGGTCTGGCGGCCTGTTCGGGGTGTCTTTCCGCCTGCCGCCCAGTGACTGCTGGGATAGGCTCCAGCATCCTCGCCACTCTGACAGCAGGATAAGCGGTCTGGTTAATGGATGGATGGATGGATAATAATAAGAACTTTATTACATGGATTTGCCTATTTGTCGATTGCGGAGCACGTCCTGTGTGCAATTTCTTTTTTTTTCTCTCCCTCCTATGATGGCAACTGATTTGATCGAGGGTCACAAAACACTAACGACCCTGAAATTCCCGTTAGCTTTGGTTAGCCAGTTAGCATTTTGTGGCCCTTGAGCGCATCACTTTTGTAGACTTGCAGTCAGTCGTCTGGCAACAGAAACAAAGATATATCGCAGACACCGCTTGTAATGTGTTAAACACAAAATAAGTAGTCAACGACATAATTGAAAGCAGCAGAAAATGGCTTCTTTTTTTTTTTTCCTTTTGGATTTTCCCCCCTTTTTCCTCCCCAGTTGTACTTGGCCAATTACCCCATTCTTCCGAGTCGTCCCAGTCACTGCTCCACCCCCTCTGCCGATCCGGGGAGGGCTGCAGACTACCACATGCCTCCTCCGATACATGTGGAGTCACCAGCCGCTTCTTTTCACCTGACAGTGAGCAGTTTCCCCAGGGGGACGTAGCACGTGGGAGGATCACACTATTCCCCCCAGCCCCCCGGCCCCAAACAGGCTCCCCGACCAACCAGAGGAGGCGCTAGTGCAGCGACCAGGACACATACCCACATCCGGCTTCCCACCTGCAGACACAGCCTGTTGTGTCTGTAGGGATGCCCGACCAAGCCGGAGGTAACACGGGGATTTGAACTGGCGATCCCCGTGTTGGTAGGCAACAGAATAGACCGCTACCCTACCCAGACACCCAAAAGATGGCTTTTTAACATTGTGGGCAATGGGCAGAATCGATCTTTACCACTCCATGAGGAAACAAACATGCATCTGCCGTATTTGTGAAAAGGGTCTATAATTCATGAGCATGAGGGGTGTTCTTATTTTCTACCTGTATTCCCACAAATTACACGTTGTTCAAAGTGATGACAACCCACCCTTAACCGTGAACATAACTAGTATCTCACCTCGACCCTAAACTTAAGCCTGAACCCACCCACTTTGATTTAGTTTGTTCCTAAATGCTCGGTGATTGGAGGTTTTAAGTCACTCGCGCTCATGAATTATTCACGATAGTTCCTTCATCGTCTGTCCCATGCTTTCCTGCAAAACCCTAACTACGGACAGGAAGTGACGTATTTTATGTAGCTATAGACAGACTACCCTTTATATAAAATTTATGTTACATTGAATTCAAATCAATTACTTTGATTTTGTTTGCTATAGATACATTTAAAAAAAAAACAAGCAGGCACAGTGTCAGAAACCACGCAGGATGGTCCGTGATTGTTTTCTTATGTCATTCAAATGACGTGAAATGGAATTTGTGGAACTGCGGTCAAAACAGCTTTGATACACGGAGCTGCCTTCATTCTTCCATAGTGATGCGCCTCCCATGTCAGACTCCCATTCGGGGGTTGAATTGTTAAAAGTAAAATCAAGGTAAGTGATGGAGTCTGGTGGGGACAACAGTCTTGGTATCGGGGTGGATTAGTGGTGGTGGCAGGGAGTAAAAAACAAACACAATTATCTTTTAAATTGTAAGTTTAAAGTGTGTTAAACCTACTACTACTACTTTTGGCTGCTCCCGTTAGGGGTCGGCACAGCGGATCATCTATTTCCATTTAAAGTGTGTTAAACCTACACGTTAAAAATAGAAGATGATAGATTTCTTCATACATGCTCATGTCCTTGATTAAGGTGGTGTCATTAACCCAAAGGGAATGGGGGGGGGGGGGGTTGGTCACTTTGTTTAATGGGGGTTTGCATGGCCCCTCAAATTGACCCCTGCTCCCATGTGATGTGTTTCATGATAAATAAAATTTGGAAACATATATTGAAATGGGGCGGCACGGTGGCGCAGTGGTTAGCGCGGTCGCCTCACAGCAAGAAGGTCCTGGGTTCGAGCCCCGGGGTAGTCCAACCTTGGGGGTCCTCCTCTGCGTGGGTTTCCTCCGGGGGCTCCGGTTTCCTCCCACAGTCCAAAGACATGTAGGTCAGGTGAATCGGCCGTACTAAATTGTCCCTAGGTGTGTGTGTGTGTGTGTCGGCCCTGTATGATGGTCTGGTGGCCTGTCCAGGGTGTCTCCCCGCCTGAAACTGGGCCAGATCCGGGCCGGATCCGCCCCAGTGTCTTTTTGCACAACGGGCCAATACTTTAGGAGGCCACACTCTGGACAGAGGTGCGGGGCCGTCTAGGAGCGGATGTGATTGATCTGCCAGAATTGGTGCAGAGGCGGGGGGCAGTCTATGGGCGGATGTGATTCCTGTGCGGATCTGCCAGACTGTGGGTGGATCCGGCCCAGTGTCAGGTGCTGTGAGGGTAGGCTCCAGCCATCCCCGCGACCCTGAGAGCAGGATAAGCGGTTCGGATAATGGATGGATGGATATTGAAATAGGATTCAGTTGTGACCTTTCAAGAATAGTAATTGCCTCTTCAGGATTGCGCTTGATTTTTAATTTGAGTAAATGATCAGTTCTTCTGAGAAGTGTTAATGTGACTGGAAATTGAACGTGTTTCTTTTTCCCTCCTTCTTTGTCACTTCTGATGCAGGTGTTGTACAAAATCCTCAAGAGTGAGCGAGTATCAGAGCGCGCCAAGCAGCGCATTAAGCTGAAGGATTTCGGCTATCTTGGCCTGGTCTGTTTCCTAGGAGACGGCCCAGTAACCATGACCACCGTGCGTTGCCTGTATGAGCAAGTCCTCGCCACAGGTAATTTCAAAAAAGCCCCATCGCCTGAAGGGAGCGGGGGACCGCTGGAGGGAAAATTAATGGCGTGCGGCGGCGGCGGCGCAAGGGGAGGGCTTTCATGAGCGCTAAACTTGAGTGCTGCTGTAGCCGTTGTGAGGAATATGTTTGGTTTGTTGTCCTGCAGACGCCAGTCCCCACTTCAGAGACCTCCTGGCTGTGGTCCATCTGTCCCACAGAGCTGAGCTCACTGTCCGTCTGGATGTCTGTCGCAAGGTCAGTTCGCCCACTCAAGATAAGATAAACCTCATTAATGCTCACGAGGGAAAAGTGAAATGTTTGAAACGCGTTTAGGGGCTGGCAGACTCAAAAAGCAGTGTAACAACGCAGACTTAAAACAACTTTACAACCTGACAGTAAATTGTGTAAATGGACGAGGACACCTTCAAAACTAAAGCAGATCTCCACCAGGCATACGTATCTCCCCTTCTCCAGTGTTCAAACTTGACGACAAACCACTTTTTTTTTTTGCCTACAGGGAGAAGGGATACACACGTGCACACGTACAAATATGGAAAAAGAAAAGTTGTCAATATGCAGCGCTCAAGCTAAAAAAATCTACCTAATAAAAACGTTTTGCCTGCCCGTCTGTGGATGTGCACTGCACATTGTGCAGCCTCCTAGGCGGACCCTGGCACGAAAGCGACAAAGTCTGACATGAAATGACCAGAGGTAGAAAACCCAGCTTCAGAAAGTCGAAGTATTAACCGTGTATTTGCTCCACCCATTTACTAAACCAGCTGATTTCACTAATTAGTTCTCCTACCTGGCTGAAGTGTTGTGCGAATTAGAATCAGCTGGTTTAGTGCATGGGTGGAGCAAATACACGGTTAGTACTTCTACTTTCTGAAGCGGAGTTTTCCACCTCTGGAAATGACCGTGATCAGGCTATCATAATTTCACAGCCCTTATTAAAAGACTTCAAACGCGTTTACTCCTCACGGTTTTCATGATGTAAAATGAATCAAGGTGAATGGCTGCTCTGCTGACTGACTTTCATTCGTAAAATAATGGTAAGAAAACATAGCTCAGCCATGGGAAATGTTTTATTGTAGCTACTGAGAACATTTCCAGCTGTCACTGTAATTAATCCTACTCTTGAAATTGTATTTTTATAGCAGCGTTGCACTTCCACATGGCGGCAAGATGAATAAGGTGAATTATTTTTGGTTCCTCCAGTTGTCCTGTGCTGAGATCAGCATTGAATGCTTTGCTGGCTTGTGAAATATGATTGACTTCTATACCCGAATACATAATGTTTTGGTTTTAACACTCACTTCCCTGATCTGACTCAACCGGTTGACTTAAGGCTCGGACATACCTTCCACGCTCCGTGCAACCGGCATAAGTCCGCAGCTGTCTTGTTCCATTCATTCTACAATTGAGAGTCCGCGTCGGTCTGGTGTTCCACACATGCGCATTTCCCAAAATAATGGGAGGTATGTAGGCACTTCTGTCTTCATCACCGCTCCTGCCTTTCAGCTTGCTCTTGGCCTTTACATATCTGTCTCGCAGATATTTCCACTTTTGACAAGAGGCATTTTCATCACTCCCAAGTGTTTTCTCACGAGGAGTTCATCATTCGGCTGACTAAGCGCTTTTACACAGAGATCTCACAATACTGCCGTAATGAAGACCCATCTTTACGCCGAAAGGCGGCATGATCGCGCCCTATTGTGTGGTTTTACATAGTATGCCGGTATTCCGAAAGCATAGGCAGCATGATGTGGAAGACCACACCATCAGCTGTCCCATCCTGCTGGTTGTCACTTTTACAAAGACGTCGATTCACCATTGTGACTACTTTCGCTGGCGGCTTAATACTGGAACAAAAATGCCCCCCATTCCATGTTCGTATCTTTTACACAGAATGGCAAGGCGGCTTAGTTGTACAATGTCCCTGCCTTAAAAAGGCTGTGTACAAAGCCTGTTTGTATTCTTTCAAAGGAATTATATAAATGTGGGTAACAGCAGCTCACTTCGCACAACCTCTCTTCAAAACAAGCATCCGTTTTCCAAAGGAGTTGAATCAAGTGCAACTGGACTTGGTATATATCCATGAAGACATTTCGCCTCTCATCCAAGAGGCTTCCTCAGTTCGTGCCTTTCTGACTAGACCAAGCTAGTCTGACTGGCTGGTGATGAGACTCAGATATTTATCCTCTTTGGAGTCGTTGTCAGAGCTATAGATGTCCATGGCTCTTTGTGATCCGATGTTTAACAACGCCCGTCGCTAACAGAGCCATAGATATGAGTGGCTCGGTACACAAAAGAGCCACTCATGTCTATGGCTCTGTTAGCGATGGGCGTTGTTAAACATCGGGACACAAAGAGCCCCACATATCAATAGCTCTGACAACGACTCCTAGAGGATGAATACTGAGTCTCATCACCAGCCAGTCAGACTAGCTTGGTCTAGTCAGAAAGGCACAAACTGAGGAAGCCTCTTGGATGAGAGGCGAAACGTCTTCACGGATATATACCAAGTCCAGTTGCACTTGATTCAACTCCTTTGGATAACCATGACCTGGATGAATGAGAACATTCACAGACAAGCATCCGTTTTGTTATCTGTGGAATGCGCAATCAGTAAGCTTGCTATGTTTACAGTCCTTGTGGTCACATTTTGGGCTGTGCAATAATGTGAAAACGCTGGGAATATGGCAAGTACTCTAGTTACAAAATGTTAGAGGAGAATTTTTCTCTCTCACCATCAACTGCTTCCCTGGGGCCGGGTCGCAGTGGCAGCAAGCCAAGTAGGGCACTCCAGATGTCCCTCTCCCCAGCAATGCCCTCCAGCTCCTCTTGGGGGACTCCAAGGTGTTCCCAGGCCAGAATGGACATATAGTTCCTCCAGTGAGTTCTGGGTCCACCCCAGGGTCTCCTCCCAGTTGGTCCTCCTGGACCAGTCTGCGATGCCGGAAGTTGGCACACCCTGGTCCCCGCCTTTGCCTGCCGCCCAGCCTGCATTGCACCCCTACCTCAATGCTCATCCCTGCGGGTGGTGGGTTCATGGGGTGGTGGCTCCATGTTGCTTTTTCGGGCTGGGCCTGACCGGGCCCATGGGCCAAGGCCCGGCCAGCAGATGCTCGCCGGCAAGGAGAATTTTTAAATAAGAAACTATTTACAGAATGAGAAGTTGTTGTAGAATGAGTTATTTACGGGGTAGTGCAGGCTTATGCATGTGTCCATGTACAGAGGGCACAGTAGGGCAGATAGATACTATATCGCACTTTTTGTACATGTGAGTGTGTGTGTGTGTGTGTGTGTGTGCATGTATGTATGGGTATGTCATGTCATGGTGTGTAGAGAGGGTCAACAGGGGTGGGTGGGGGCAGTGTCAATATCTGGGGGTGTCTGGGGGCTTGTTGGAAAGGCCTACCCCTGTGGGGAAGAAGCTGTTCTTGTGGCACGAGGTTCCTTAATCTTTTGCCAGAGGGGAGTGTTTTGAAGAGACTATGGCCTAGGTAGGAAGAGTCGACCATGATCTTTCCTGCTCGCTTCAGTGTCCTTGAGGTGTACAGGCCCTCGAGGGCTGGCAGGTTTCAGCCAATCAGCCTCTCAGCAGAGTGAATGATACACTGCAGTCCGCCCTTGTCCTTGACAGTGGCAGCACCGTACCAGATAGTGATGGAGGAGGTGAGGGTGGATTCAGTGATGGTGGTGTAAAAGTGCACCATCATTGCCTTTGGCAGGTTGAATTTCTTCAGCTGCCGTAGGAAGTACAACCTCTGCTGTGCCTTCTTGGGGAGGGAGCTGATGTTCAGCTCCCACTTGAGATTCTGGGAGATGATGGTGCCCAGGAAGCAGAAGAATTCCACAGTGTCGAATGGGGAGCCACACTGGGGTGGGTGGGGATGTGTTCTTTCTCAAGTTCACAACCATCTCCCCCTACTTTAGAGTGTTGAGCTCCAAGTTGTTTTGGTCGTACCAAAACTTGAGGGGAACCAGTGCTGATGAACCAGGAGTCAGAGATGTGTTTCCCCAGCTCCATGTGCTGCTTCTTGTCAGATAGGAAGTTGGTGATCCACCTGCAGGTGGAGTCCGGCTCATGCAATTGGGAGAGCTTGTCCTGCAGCAGATCCAGGATGATGGTGTTGAAGAGGGAGCTGAAAGCCACAAACAGGATCCTGGCATAGGTTCCTGCAGAGTCCAGGTGCTGGAGGTGGAAGTGAAGCACCATGTTTACTGCATCGTCCACAGACCTGTTGGCTCTGTAGGTGAACTGCAGGGGGTCCAGGAGTGGGTTGGTGATGATTTTAAGTGGGACAGTACAAGGCACTCAAAGACTTCAGTACCACAGAGGTCAGGGTGACGGGTCTGTAGTCATTGAGTCCTGTGGGCCTTTGTTTTTCAGGGATGGGGATGATGGTGGAGGTCTTGAAGCAGGCTGGTACATGGCATGTCTCCGGTGAGGTGTTAAAAATGTCTGTCAACATTGGAGACAGCTGATCGGCACAGTGCCTCAGGGTGGAGGGAGAGACAGAATCTGGTCCAGCTATTTCGCAGGGGTTCTGTCTCTTAAACAGCCTGTTAACGTCCCTGTCCAGGATGGACAGCGTTGTCATTGGGGAAGGGGAGGAGAGGGCCTCCAAGGTGGGCGGTTGTGGCGAAGCCCCGGGCCCTTGCTGCGGTGGGGGAGGAGGAGCTGGTGGTCTGAAGCGGATGGATGGAGTCATGGGGGATGGTGTCAGGACTGACTCGTTGTCTTTCAAATCGACAATAGTTCTCATTCAGCTTGTTGGCCAAGCGCAAGTCATTAATGGAGTGGGGGGCTTTCTGTTTGTAGTTGGTGATCTGTCTGAGGCCCTTCCAGACAGAGGCCCGAGTTGTTTTCTGAGAACTGTTTTTGAAGTTTCTCAGAGTACAGTCGTTTAGCATCTCTCACCTCCTTGCTAAACCTGTATTTAGACTCTTTAAACCAGACCTTTTCCTCACTCCTAAACGCTTCCTCCTTTTCTAACCTCAGCTGTCTGACTTTAGCTGTAAACCAGGGTTTATCGTTGTTGTAACGAACCCTGGTACCTGATGGTACACAGTTCTCCTCACACAAGCTCATGTAAGACATCAAATCCTCAGTGTACTCATCAGGACTGTCGGTGGCAGTCCTGAAAACGTCCCAGTCAGTGCAGTCCATGCATGCACGAAGATCGTCCATATCTTCACTGGTCCGCTTCTTAGATGTCTTCACAACAGGTTTAGAAAGATTGAATTTCTTTAAGATTATTTTTTGGCATTTTCTGCCTTTATTGGCTAGTGATAATAGAGAGAGAGAGACGGGGCAGAGAGAGGGGATGACATGCAGCAAAGGGCCTGGGCCGCTGCGGTAAGGACTCAGCCTTATGTGGTATGCGCTCTATCAGGTGAGCCACCGGGACTCCCCCAGAGAGTTTTGATTTCTGCCTGTATTCATCATACACACATAACTGTGCACAAACAATTTAGCCTAATAGGTCCCAGTAGTTTAAGTAGTAGTTTGCGAGATTAGACGCAGACAGACGCACGTGGCCAAAAGTGTAACCCCCCAGGCTACCACCTGGCGGAGATAATTAACATCTTCTCCATTGATACAATGAACAGACGGGGCACCAGCGACAACACTGTCGATTTAGGAATAAATGAATCGGTGAATGAATCACCGAATATGCTGTCTAAATATCCTGTTGAGAGTAAGCACAATAAAAAATGCAAATGAGCAGAAAATGGCAAGAAGGGTAGAAAAGGGAGAAAAAGTAACAAAAGTGGAATGAAAAGTCAAAATTTTTAAAAATGCAGCAAAACGATCCACTGCAGGTGCACTCCCTCTTCCGTTGGCCCTCGTCACTAGTGATTCTTCACACAAGCGTTATCACACTTTCATTGACTTATTAATGAGCACACACACTTTCTCTCTTTTACCCCCCCACCCCCTCCTTCTCCTTCTCCTCCTGCCCTGGGCTCCTCTCTTACCACCCCCAGCTCTTTCATCTGATCTACTCCAACGAGGACTACGTGAAGCAGCTGGCCAAGCAGCCTGGCTGGCAGGATGTTCTCACTACGCTGTACGTGAAGGAGTCCTATGAGTCACATGCGGCCAAACTGGCGGGCTCCAGCACCCATGGCTCCCTGGAGGCCACCGCCCGACCCCCACTCCGTAGGGACCCCTCCCTGGTGATAGAAGATGCACGCACAGACATCTTCCTGAGCTTCCCATCCTCGCAGGATGAGGAGGACGATGAGGAGGAGGAGGAGGATGATGAAGGGGGCCAGCGGGACATCTCGGAGGGATTCTCGGATCTGTCCCAGTCACCTCCCAACGGAGGCGGGGGCCCGCTGAAGAACTACACGGGCTCCCTCCATTTTAAGTCGTTTGATTCAGTGGAGCAGGGGAGCCGCTCGTCCTCCATATCCAACATGGTCGACATCCCCTCCCCACGCCGCGATGAGGATGGACTCTACCATCACCTTTCCCCGTTTGGGACCTCCCCCTTCGAACTGGACATCGGAGGCATGGGTGACGCTGGAACAGGCATGCACACCCCCGCAGGAAGTCAGGCGGAAACACCGTCACCCCTGGAGCACAGCAAGCCCTTTCCCTCCCTTAGACCCAGGAAAAGCTCCAGTCTGTCCAACGTGCTGGACGACGCCAGCTTTGGGACGGACCCTCCCACAGGAGACACCATCTCCAACACATCCAACTCACAGGTGGGTAGACCCACTAAACCGAGCTGCTCTGATAGACATGACAGCCAACATCCTGCTCTCAGTTCTTTGGGCTCAATGAAAGGGAAACAATCGTGGTTTTCAACTTTATCTCTGTGAATAGAGTAGAATAGAGTAAACTTCACTTCAATAATAATAACTAATAACTAGGCCATCAAACCCACCCAAAGATTTAACATTAGCTATGCCTCCATCAAGCTATTTTTACGTGAGTTTTGAGGTTGAAATTAGCAAAGGTGAATAGAAACACCAGACTACCAGTTTTGGGCGGAACGGTGGCCTGATGGTTAGCGCTGTCGCCTCACAGCAAGAAGGTCCTGGGTTCGAACTCCGGGATTGTCCAACCCTGGGGGTCATCCCAGGTCATCCTCCGTGTGGCGTTTGCATATTCTCCCTGTGTCTGTGGTGGGTTTTCTCCAGGTGCTCCGGTTTCCCCCACCATCAAAAAGACATGCATGTTAGGGTTAGTACTCCTATCTGTGCCCCTGACTGAGGCATGGCAAGACGAACTGGAGTTGGTCCCCGGGTGCTGCACGGCGGCTGCCCACTGCTCCTAGCTACACAGCTAGGATGAGTTAAATGCAGAGCATAATTTTCCTACGGGGATCAATACAGTATATCCGAAATTTAAAAAAAAAATTTTTTAAATATTGACAAAAAGATTATACCTTGTCTTTCTAGATTTCCTAACAAAGGGCCATAGACATGGAAATTTTCCATCTCCAATGAAAAGTAATGCTTCTGAGCCCTTGACTTTCTCTCTTCACTGATTTTGACGGGGTAGCATTGCACACAGAGACTAGAGATGAGAGGTCAACTTTTTTAAGAGTTTGCTTAAAAATGTGAATGGAGATGTGACTACTGCGTATGTAGGCCTCCTCAGGGTCCAGTCCTGGTTCCTGTACTGTTGTACTGTACTGAATGTGTTGTCGGTGTTTCGGCAGACTCCAGAGGAGGAACTGTGCAACCTGCTAACCAACATCGTGTTCTCGGTGTTGTGGAGCGGCAGCGTGGCGGAGCGGGGCGAGGACGTGGTGTGGCGGGAGAGGGGGCAGGTCTTCTCGGTCCTCACCAAACTGGGCTCTTCCTGCCAGTTAGTCCGCCCACCCGATGACATCAAACGCAGGTTGGTGTCCGCCATTATCCTGCCAGCATGTTCCCCCCTCACAAGCATTTGGATTTGGGGTCGAGGGTCAATTTATTATCATTATACGATGCAAGATTGCACAACAATTTACTGTGCGCTACAACACACAACATATAAACTGGACATATAAACATATAAGTCATATTAAAAGGAGCCTTTGCGGTATGTGCTGTACAGCTCCAATAGGTGGCTGCAAAGTGGATTGTCTTGTGCAGTTCTAGACATTACATCATCAATGTTTTTGGACAATGGTGTATTCAGGGAGGCCTTTCCTGCACCGTGGTAAAACTGTCCCCCTGCCTCTGTGTGTCTCCCAGTCTGTTGGAGATGATGCTGGAGTCCGCCCTGTCCGACCTGAGGGACTCCCAGGGGGTGTCGCTGCCTTTCTGCCCCAGCCTGGTGAGGCTCCTCAGGCTGCTGCAGGACTTCCTGTTCGCTGAGGGCACCGACAACCGCGCTCTTTGGAGTGAGAAGGTACGCCACACACATATTCAGCCAGAGAGAAAAAAGAAATACCAACCGTCAAGCTACATCAACAGATAAGACAAGCCTCGACATTGACGGGGGCGGCTCGGTGTAACTAAGTAAACGCGTACATACACGGGCGTGGTCCTTAATCAAGTTTGGTATTCACTCCAAACACACACACACACACACACACACACACACACACACACACACACACACACACACACACACACACGTGTATAAACATCATATTGCCTCCTGGCTTCTGCAGCCAACATTGACTATGTTGTAGGCAACCATAAGCAGCTACTTAATGTAATAAAGCAAAATATAGACAGACAGAGAGTCATACACCGATCAGCTTCTGACAACGTCAGGAGAAATCCCATGGCAAACAACACACAAAGATAAGTGTTCATACATTTTTCTGTCACTTTCTCTTGCGCTGCATGTTGGGATCCTATATTAAGTGCATTATAACATGCTGAGATGAACAAAATGTGCTATATGAATGAAATGTATGTGATCAATTGATTTTGTCAGTGGCTAGGTTTTACTTCATACAGTACCTAACTGTAGGGTGGAGGTTGATGGTTGGGCATACCTGGTGTCTCAATAGCCAGGGCTTTTCGGTGCAGGCTGAGGTGCATTGAAAGTATCGAAAGGCTGCAGTTTGATGGCGATGTTGCGCGGCGTGGAAACGGATCTCGGCTCTTTTGTTGGCTCTGACGGGCGTTGCTGCTTTCCAGATCTTCGAGGGGGTGGTGAACCTGTTGGACAGGTTGCAAGCCTGGCACAGCAGCCTCGGAAACACCGAGCTGAGGGAGATGGCCCAGATCGGTCTGCGCATCATCACTGGCTATATCCAGCAGCAGCAGTCACAGGTCAGCTCCACCTTGGAGTACTTATTTACTTGGTCATACACACTCGCTCCATTAGAACCTTCTGGAACCTCTATCAACATGCTTTTTTAAAATTATTATTAGTATTATTAGGCAGTGACAGTGAAAGGCAGACAGGAAATGGGAAAGACAGAGGGGTGTGACATGTAACAAGAGGCGTTGGCTGGATTTGAACCGGCAATAGTAGTGGCCACGTGATCATGTGGTGTGCACTGGAACCATTCAGTTATGGTGGCACCCCCAACACGCTGTTTTGTCTGGTACATGGCTTTATTTGTTGTGTCTTAACAGGCACAGATGCTAGTATCAGCTCCATCTTAAACTGACACGTGCGGGGCATCCAGGTGGCATGCCGGTCTGTTCCGTTACCTACCAACAGGGGGATCGCCGGTTGGAATACCCGTGTTACATCCGGCTTGGTCGGGCGTCCCTACAGACACAGTTGGCCGTGTCTGTGGGTGGGGAAGCCGGATGTGGGTATGTGTCCTGGTCGCTGCACTAGCGCCTCCTCTGGTCTGTTGGGGGCGCCTGTTTGGGGGGGGCGACTACGTCCCCCTGGTGAAACGCCTCACTGTCAGGCGAAAAGAAGCGGCTGGCGACTCCACATGTATCGGAGGAGGCATGTGGTAGTCTGCAGCCTCCCCGGATCAGCAGAGGGGGGTGGAGCAGCGACCGGGACAGAGTGGCGGTAATTGGCTAAGTACAATTGGTGAGGAAAAGGGGGAAAATCTAAAAAAGAAAAATGACACACTCAACGCCACAGTGAGGGCAAAACACAGTGGGTGTATAAACACTGAATTAAAGCAAACTTGATACTACACAAAACACTCAACACACACGGGCAGCTTTTCCCTATTGCCTCATAGGTAATCCCCACCCAACCACCGCCATGCCGTCTCCCAGTCCAGTATCTGTACATCAAACACAAGCGTCAACATATTTCCAGTGCATATGCCTCACGCCGCCACCCGTCCGCGTAGCTCAGTATCGTCTGAAATGTTATTTGAAATAATTTCCAGTGTTTTGTTTCCCCCATGTTTGATTGCAGCATTTAGATAAAGCCTGTTTAGAAATACCAGGCCATCTATGGGTGTCTTCTCAAAGGCATTGCAGGCATTCCACTCAGGGAGGGTTAGTACGAAAGGCCAACTCCCCTCGGAGTTATGGCTCCTCTGCCACTGCTGCAGTTGCAGGATTTTAGGATCAAGTTTTAATAATGTAAAAAAAAAAAAAAAAAAAGCTGTTCATGAGCCCCCCCCCCCCCCCTGTCATGGCTGCTCTGTGTTTGATCCACATTTGTCTCCTGGATGGTGCAGCTCACCGCTAAAACCATGTCTTTCAATTACCGCGTCGAGTTTAACATGACTTAATGTAATCTGGTGTTTTAGTTGTCTCGCGGGATGGGAAATGATATCTGGGCAAAGGTCAGAATGAAATAAATTTCAACATAAAGCCATCGCTAAGAGAGGGGCGGGGCTGGTTCCGTACTATTGACTGTAATTCATGGTAAGAATTAGTCCTACCGAGGGTGCTATTTAAAAAAAAAAAAAATTCTGTATGTTATAACATGGTGAGCAGTGATGCTGCGGTGAGGCTAATATACGTCACCTTGGGAGGACCCTATAGCTTGCACTGTTAAGTTGTTACAGTCCAGCAGATGGTGGTAACGCAACATTTATGGATGCCAAAAGGCATAAAACAACACAGAAGAAGGCTAATCAACAAGCATGAAACCCGCCCAGATCCACGGCACGCCTGCTGCGAGTTGCGAAGGCGTCCTACTAAACGTCCCTACTAAGCCTCCCTGCTAAATGTCCCCCTCGGGTCGTCCGTGAGTGAGTGAGTGACCAGAATTTGTGACGCATAGCCCACAGCGGCAGTTGCGCTGCACCATGGGGAAAAATACACCGGTAAAAGAGGGGCAGTAGCACAGCTGCATGCCCAATTCGAGAAGCTCTGCGACACAAAGCGAGCCCACACCAGTCGCTGAAGAGATTGCAGGACTAGAAGTGTAATTCTTGCAGAGAAAAGGTTTAGGGTTTTTGGAGTTGGTAGACTTGCCATTTTTGCACAGAGAGGCAATTTTGAGATGCTCTGTTGAAAGCGATGAATGATGCTACACGGTAAAAATGCAGAACGTACACGCCGCAGTGTCACTTTTAAAGCTTCCACTTCGGAAGTGACTTGTTCCTTATTTAGTTTTTCCAGTAAGGTGTCACACACTGCAGTTGCGGTTCTGTATTAATTACTGACAATATTTCAAATAAACTCTATAGGAGTTTGCAAGCAACGGACGTGTCTGAGCGTGTGTGTGTGTGGGGGTATTTCTATCTACAAAAGGGGGCCCTGCAGAAAAACTCTGAGAACCACTGTTTTAAACCATGTCCTGACCCATTGCACTAACCTGTTAGTAGTCACCATCAGGCTGTGCTGTCATTAATCTAGTGCCTATTACCTAAACCAGAACAATGTACAAACCAGTAACCTCTAAAATAGAGGTCTTCATTTCAGCCGGAAACAAAAAAATCCTTTAGCACAGTGTTTTACAACTGGTGCTCCACAGTAGGTACATCAATGTGCTGTAGGAGCTAGCCAGGTGTGCCGTGGAAAAAATTCAAACGCCATTTAAAATGTGTTATCTGTATATGAAATCTAATAGAATAATATTTCTATTGATGGACATTTGCTCTTCTATTTCGACTTCTATCATTTATACTTATTCTCTGTGTCATAGTGGATATTATTCATTATAAAAAAAAGTGTGCCATGGCATGTTTGGTAGACACCATAATGATGTTGAAAAGGCCTTTATACAAAATAAATGTTGTCGGTTATTGTCTGTTATTCTTCTCTCGTTATGTGAACTGAGCGTCCTCTTCTCTCCAGGTGTGTGTGATGGCTTGCGTCAAGCTCCACAGCCTGCTTCAGAAGGTGCTGTGCCTGAGTTGGGAGGAAGTGTGTTTCCTGCTGGGGCGTATGGGCGCCCCGCTGTGGTCGGAGGGTGTAATGTCCACTACCAACTGCGCACAATCCGAGACCTTTTTCCAGCTGGTGCCCATTGTGCGCACCCTTCTTGACCAGCATGCCGACCCCATCATCCTGCAGAACCTGCTGCCCAACCTGCCCGTCACCAATGGCAGTGCCACATTCACCCAGGACCTGCACACCTATTGCCAAACACTGGAGTGGCAAGATTTCTACCTGCACCAGGTTGGTGCTCTGCACTGGATGGTTTTGCAGAAATATCACAGACCACCAAATTGTTAGCTTTATCCTCCAGTGATAGATTAATGCTAATAATCAAGGTTTACAGAAAGGGGATATTTATAGAGGCTTATTAGGAGAGTGTCACCACAAAGCTGAGAGTGCGGTTCACTGAACAGGCATACTGTAAATGTAGCACGTGGCACTTGAGAAGAAGATGCAGCCCCCTGAATATACAGCTCGACTGGAGTGTTTCTTCCTCGGTGTTTGTGTTACTAAACTGGCAGATCTATTCTTCACTCACGGCTCGAGACCGACTGGCTCTTGTTTGGTTTTATCCACTGAGCCTGTTCTCTATCAGCATGGACTCGGGGAACCCCGGTCCAGGCGGTTGCCTCTCAGATGATAAATTCAACAGAGAAGTTCTCATGTTAAAAATAGTACCATCAAAAGTCCAGAAAGAGAGGGAAAAAAACTGACCTTTGATGTATTTTAGGAAAAGATCGAGTTAAACCTAAAAGCAAGAGATTTTTATAAACTTAATCCAAACAAAGTTTTTTTCCCCAACAGTTTAATGGGGGATTTATCATGGCTCTGTGTGACAGCCAAGCTTCATAAATCTGTTTTATTTGGATTACTTATGTACACAGAGCTCACAATACATTGGCCAGCCTGGTATAATTTTTGCAGATGCCACAGTTTCGACTTATGCCCCATTCTGCTTTCTCAGAGTGGATGTCAGTTTGGGGGTTTGTGTATATGGAGTGCTTATTTAGATTGCACTTAGAGTTTATTTGGAGACCTTATTTATTTGCACCTAATTGGGGAGGGGGGGGCGCTTGTGGTGGAGAGAAAGAAGCCAAAAATCTCCTTAATACAGAAAAAAAGGAAAACAAAATTCAATTTAATTAGATACCCGAGACTGACTGACAATAAAACTGTGGTGCACGTCTGTTCTTCTGCATCTGCATGGTGTGTGTGTGCGTGCGTGCGTACATGTGTGGGTGTGTGTGTTTTAACACATTTCTATTGTCTCTCATGAAGTCTATTTGAAGTTGGCCTGTATAATGTATTTAACCAATATGTCGAAATACAAAACTTCAAATCACAATTACTGAAGGTTAGGCATGGGGTGCCCCAGGGCTCAGTGTTGGGAACATTGTTGTTCATATTGTACATAAACAATGTATGTGAAATGTCAAAAACCTCGAAAACCATTCTATTCGCAGACAATCCAAACGTACTCTGCTGTGAAGACAACCTGGAACAACTCTTGGATAGAGTGGAAAAGGAATTGAGCAGGATAAAGAGTTGGATTGATGCAAATAAACTAACACTGAATTTAAGCAAAACAAACTTTATAGTCTTTGGGAATTGATCTACCAACTCAGATAAGAAACTCATGATAAATGATGTAGAAATTGAAAAAGTATCTGAAATTAAATTTCTTGGAGTATTAATAGCCCAGTGACTGCTGGGATAGGCTCCAGCATCCCCGTGACCCTGAGAGCAGGATAAGTGGTTTGGATAATGGATGGATGGAGTATTAATAGACAAATTAAGTTGGAAGCTGCACATGAAGTATATTAAAGCTAAAATATCCAAATCAATTGCAATACTGAACAAAGTAAAAGATCTACTACATCAAGCGTCCCTATATAGTATATACATTACCTACTGTGTGGAAGTGTGGGGGAACACATACAAGACAAACGCAGATCCAATCTTCAACCTCCAAAAATTAGCTGTACGAACCGTAAATAAAACCACTTACAGAATCAACACGTCCACTTTTTATCAAACTAAAAGCACCAAAATCGAAAGACTATTCAAATTATGTACAGTAATAAATCGGCGATTACCTATTAGTATCCAAGGGTTGTTCCAACGGAGGGAAAGTAAACACAATTTGAGTGGAACCTGTACATAAAAAAAAAAAAAAAAAAAAACCACCAGTAAGGGCAGATGCATGTTACAACCAAGAGAGCTGGTCCGTAGGATAACTGCAGTGATGAGCTGAAGAAGACATGTGGTACTTTATCTGAACTAAAAGACTACAGAAACAGCATACTGAACAGTTATGTGATGGACCAGTGACCAGCTTTTTTTTTTTTTTTTTTTTGTCCAAATGGGTTGATTTGTTTGAGTGAACTGAGATAGATATCACGGACACTGACAGCTGTAAATTGAATTTTCATTTCATATTATCAATGCATTAATAGGATAAGGAGGTAGGACTATTTGAGATGCTTATTTGTTGCTTATATGTTGCCAATGATTTTATTTATTTGTTTTTATTGCTTATGTTTTAAAACTGCTTGATTGATTGATTGATTGATGTGGCTTTGTGCACATAGGTCGAACCCACCATGGAGCAGTATGAGCTGGACACATTCGGACGGAGCCACGACCTCATGTCCAACTTCTGGAATTCCTGCTTTGATGACCTGATGAGCACGGCCATTAGACGAGACAAAGACAGATCTGACAGCAAAAACAAGTTTCAGGTTAGTAGGGGCTTTCAGGCCTGATGGACTACAAATCAACTCAAATGGAGTTAACCTGCAGTGGTAATGTTTCAGAACATTGGTCCAATGTGTGTGTGTGTGTTTGTGCGAAAAAAACAGGAAGTGATTGTCGACCCCTACCTGAAGCGGGTGCGGTGTGAGAACAGCAGATACCTCAGTTGTCAGAAACAGAGCTCCAGCCAGCAGGGGGTGGTGTGGCGCCACTGGAGATCTCTCCGCCGCCTTTTGACCAGCGAGAGAGGAGCCTGGGCAAACAGGTATCGGTGCCCTGCTTCTCAGACCTTTTTCTTTTTAACTGATTTGAAATTCTCTCAGTACGGCTTTCATATTCCCTCTTTTACACCACCGGAAAGAAAGAAAAATAAAACGTGTGTGTGCTTATTTGGAGTCCTCACAAAGCCCCACAAAGAGAAAGTTCCTGTTGAGATCCTTTTTTTCCTTACATGCAGACTTCCTCAGGTGAACTTTTTGTTTTGATACCTGCACTATGACATCACGGGACTCTCAATTTATTATCTCTATTTCACAATTATACCGGGATGACACCATCTTAACCGTTTCCAACCTTATCATTTTTAACCTTAACCCCCAGCCCCACCTTGGCCCAAACTTAAACCTTAACCTTTAACCCTAAAACCTAGTCTTAACCTGACTTTACCCCTTATCTTGACTTTGTGTTAACCCCCCTGGGTGAAATGACATACCAAGTGTGTCCCATGATACCGGTCCAGTGTTGGTTTTCTCGTCCCCTTTGCATTGTGGACCTACCTGGGATGCGCCGGGTGATAACCCGTCCTTCCGTCTGAACCGTTTTTGTCTGCAGCTTTCAGCCGGAGGTGAAATGGAAGCTGTCCAACGCGGAGACCTACTCAAAGATGCGCCTCAAACTTGTTCCCAACTACAACTACGACTCTCACGGTGAAGCCAGCGCCCTGAGGGACAACATGGGTGAGTCTCCATCCGTATGACCACCGGTGCTTTCTGTTGTGACGTGCTGAGAATATGTTCCACTTCATATAGGCTACAAGTTTGATATTCATTTAAGCATTTGGTTTTTGTTTTTTTTGCATGTCGCACCTTGTAACAGTTGCCATGAAAAGTCTGATTTCATGAAATTATCTTTATTTAAAGTGAAGAAAACACAAGTCTGCTTCTCTTTTGGCTGAATTACAGTAGGGTGCTTCTGCCGTCAGCACTCATTCATAGGCACTGGTTCCCAAAAAGGAGGGAAAAAAGGCAGCTCTCCAGTAAACAACAGAAATTACCTCATTCACTTGGTCTTGGCTCTGACGAAGGCTACAGGCCAGAACGCGTTGGCATATTTTGGCACTTATTCGTGATGAGAAAATAAAAGACGGTGCAAATACGATGACAAAGCAGTTTTTGTTTTTTTTATTGGATGGCTGCCTTTTCTCATTTTTTTTGGGAAACGATGCCTATAAGTCATCTCTGTTATTTGCCTTTGGAGAGTCCACATTCATACAAAGACACCAAAAACAGGGAATGAGCACATGTATTGGTTTGTCAACCTGCAGGCATCTTGGAGCACTAAATAGTAGTCATATTGTGCTCATTATTGTTCTTATTGGTTGTTGATCGATGATGATGAACACAATAGTTCTTGCCGTCCGCCCATCCGCAGGCGCTGAAAGCCCTCGTAGCTCGGAACCTCTTCCCCTGGCGGTCGCCAAGGAGGCCAAAGTGAGCGACATGGAGGATGATCAGTTAGGAGAGGAAGACCTCGTCTTTTTGGATAACAAGTGAGCTTCACATCCTTGTTCTAGTCCCCGTAGAAACCGTCAGATCCTGCTGATTTTTTTTTTTTCATTATTCTATAAGCGGGTCGTGCAGGCAAACTGAAAGGGTCACCTCATCCAGGAAGCTTATCGGTTTTCTGTCTCTCCCCAGGGTCAAAGGGGAAGACGAGAGTCAGAAGGAGAAGCTGGTTCTCTCCGAGGACTGCGAGCTCATCACCATCATGGCGGTGGTCCCGGGTCGTCTGGAGGTCACCACGCATCATCTTTACTTCCACGACGGCAACAGTGAGAAAGAGGAGACGGAAGAAGGTGACCAACACATCTTGCTTATGAACAAAAGCAGGGAGAAGAGTCTCAAATTTGCCCTAAAGGCTCCTACCGCTCGACTACTCGTGTTGCTTTTGTTGCTTTCTCTGTTTAAAGCTATAATCCTTCTAGGGGGGCGTCTGGGTGGCGTGGCGGTCTATTTCATTGCCTACCAACACAGGGATCGGCGGTTCGAATCCCCGTGTTACCTCCGGCTTGGTCGGGCGCCCCTACGGTCACAATTGGCCGGGTGGGAAGCCGGATGTGGGTATGTGTCCTGGTCGCTGCACTAGCACCTCCTCTGGTTGGTTGGGGTGCCTGTTTGGGGGGGAATAGCGTGATCCTCCCACACGCTACGTCCCCCTGGTGAAACTCCTCACTGTCAGGTGAAAAGAAGCGGCTGGCGACTCCACATGTATGGGAGGAGGCATGTGTTAGTCTGCAGCCCTCCCTGGATCGACAGAGGGGGTGGAGCAGCTACCGGGACGGCTTGGGAAGAGTGGGGTAATTGGCCAAGTACAGTTGGAGTAATTGGCCAAGTACAGCTGGGGGAGGAATGGGGGGGGGGGGGGTTATAATCCTTCAGGTTAAATACAAACAAAAGTATCCACAGTTACCACGTGGATATCGAATTAATGAACACTTTTGTAGTCATAGATTTTTATGGTAGGGTAGGACTCTCCCAGGAAAAACGATACGTCTAATGTCGTCTATAGGAGCTAAATGCAGAAGAATAGGGCAGGTGGCTGTGAGTTTGAAGAAGAGACAAAGTGGCGGTGGCCAGTAGTCAGATATGACAGACAGAGCTAACACGAGAACTTTGCTAACAGATGCCACATTGGTAGCCATCGGTAAATGAAACGAATACAAGAGTGAGGCGTTTAGTCTAATGCGTTGCACTGTGTGGAATCTGCTTGCCGCTGCCAGATTCAGTTTCCCTACGGGCATTCACAACGTTTATCTTCTCTTATCTTTGCTTATCTTAAAACTGATTGATAAATGTAAGGGTTTTACACCCGTCCAAATTTCTCAGTTCGTACTTGTCTGAAATCTGCACCTCCAGGAATAGGGTATGACTTCAAGAGGCCTTTGTCTCAGCTGAGAGAGGTGCATCTGAGGCGCTACAACCTGCGTCGCTCTGCTCTCGAGCTCTTCTTCATCGACCAGGCCCACTACTTCATCAACTTCAGGAAGAAGGTACGCGTTTCTAATGTTTATGGTTCAAACTGAAATGCTCAGACATTTAGTAAATCATATAAGTTTCACGTTGTTTCTCACTCCGCCCCACCGCCCTCCTCCCCTGTCAGGTGCGGAACAAGGTGTACTCCAGGATATTAGGGCTCCGTCCCCCCAACCTCTTCTATTTTGGGTCCCGCTCCCCCCAGGAGCTGCTGAAGGCCTCTGGACTAACACAGGTCTGTGTCCTCTGCCACAGCAGCTTTAGAGAAAGCACCCTGGTGATAGTCCTGGGGCCTCATGTATCAATCATTACTATGGGCAAATTTGTTCGTACACCCCCATGGGATTTTTTAGCCCTGAAGTTTGTCTCAGAGAGCAGTGTAGAACCTGGGTAACCCCTGAATTTAGACACCAATTGGCTAACACTGATGTTATTGCAGGCCTGGGTGACTGCTCGTTGCAAGAGGTAGACAATAGATGTTAGGGGGAAGGAATTACAAATAACGATCATGCTTTTGCTGCTGACTGTCAGACAATCTTGAGGGCTAAAAAAATTCCATGGGTGTGTACGTACAAATTTACCCATAGTAACGATTGACACATGAGGCCCCTGGTCTTTGTGTGTACCTATGTCCCACTAAATGTCATATTCAGTGTGTAGTATGTTCAGTATATTCAGTGTGTGTAGTATGTGACGTTTTGGGGTGAACTAATATTTTCATGTACTTTTCCTCAAGTAGGACAATAAAGAATCAATCTATCTATCTGTCTGTCTGTGTCTGTCTGTCTGTCTGTCTCTCTGTCTTTCTATTGCTATCTGTCTGTCTGTCTGTCTGTCTGTCTGTCTGTCTGTCATGTATATATTTATTCTGTCATTTGATTCCTATATCTACACAGAAATGGGTCTGCAGAAAAATTTCCAATTTTGAATATCTGATGCAATTGAATACCATCGCCGGGCGCACGTACAATGACCTGTCCCAGTACCCGGTGGTAAGTACAGCACACCTCCCCTCACACCGCATGACAGCACGCTACGTTAACGACAAAAGACAACGCACATCCTCTGTGACACCTGTGTGTGTGATGGACCAAGAGTTATTGGGGGGCTTTCTGTCACTGTTGTGTGTGTGTGTGTGTCTCTCCCCAGTTCCCCTGGGTTCTGTGTGACTACACCTCCCCGGTTCTGGATCTGGAGGACCCGGCAGTGTTTCGGGACCTTTCCAAACCCATCGGCGTGGTCAACTCACGCCACGCACAGAATGTCAGGGAAAAGTGAGTCTCGTTTAAGACCACAGATCCAGTCCTTTTCCAATGTTATGCATCACATCCATAGTCATTTTTTATTTGGGCTTTTTTTGGGGGGGCGGGGGTAATACCTGCATTTGAGTCTCTAGTTTGTTAGGCTTGTCCTTTTTCACACATTTTTGCACAGTTTTACTGCTGCAACATTTCGTCAAAGTGGGGATCATTAAAGCACTACTATAATCTCATCTGATTTAATGTAAAACCAATATAATACATAGTAATATAACAGTGACCATCATCACAGGTTGTGTTACGATGGAACAGTTTCAAACACATTATTTTCCATCCATCACCAGGTATGAGAGCTTCGAAGACCCAGCAGGTACCATCGATAAGTTCCACTATGGCACACACTACTCTAATGCAGCGGGAGTTATGCACTACATGATCCGCATGGAGCCCTTCACCACCCTGCACATACAGCTGCAGAGCGGCAGGTCAGTGTGCTTAATGGCAAAAGAGGAAGGTGATGGTGATGATGATGATAAAGATGAAAGGATTTCCACGGGTCCCTAAAAAGTCTTAGATTAAAATATCTGAATAGTAGGCTGGAAAGGTCTTAAATTGTCTTAAATATGATTTTAATAGATTTTTTAAAAAATTGACTGGATGAAGTTCCCCCCATAATGAAACTGCAATCTTTGCAGCCCAGTCAGAATTTATCCAAGCAAACCCAGCGAGTGCGTCACTAGCATACCATCTGTTTTATAGGCCACTTGAGTTCTTAAGCCGGCTTCGGTCCTTGTTGTGGTCGCTAACATGGGGATGTGTCGTTTCAACGAGCCCAAGATGGAGAATAGCAGGTTTAGGGTTTGAACCCAATTGAAGGAAATGCGAATAATGCCTGCTGCTGCATTTGCAAGAAAACGCTCAAATTAGGCACACTGGGAATGAATTATATTATAAATGAGTTATATATTATACATTACAATTGTTATATTGCATTCTAAGTGATATTAAAAAGGTCTTAAAAAGTCTTGAACTTGTTGAAACCTGCAGAAACCCTGGATGGTGATGATTATGAGCAGAAAATAAAAAAGTGAAGAAAAGTTAAAAAAAAAAAAACCTCAAAAGTAGATAGATAAATAACATGTAAGTATAAGGTACTGGGCAAAATTAAAAACAATCCATCAAATGTCAGTCAGATGGGTACATACCATATTATCTCAGGCGTGATAACAGCATCCTGAGTTTGACTCCAGCCCTTCCTCTCTCTCTACCCTGAACCCTCCAGTCTGCTTCCAGTATCCTGTGTAATAAAATTAATACTGCCAAAAAAAAGAAGTAGTTTTACAACGTGATTTACAAGAATTAAACAGACAACTGAAACTAGCTAAATTTGCCAGACAGCGCATCTCATGGTCTATAGGCCACGTTGGCAAAAACACAAAGAAGATATATATTGCAGTTTTTGTTGATGTTCTGCTTTGGCTCCATCTTGCCACCCGTCTTTTTTCAAAGGTTTGACTGCGCTGACCGGCAGTTCCACTCGGTGGCTGCGGCTTGGCAGGCTCGCATGGAGAGCCCCGCCGATGTCAAAGAGCTCATCCCAGAGTTCTTCTACTTCCCAGAGTTCCTGCAGAACATGAATGGTAAGGAGGCGGCCTTGATGGTTTGCTCAGCCTGGGGAGGGAATTGATTTGTGAACTACGTGTCTTCTGGGTGCTTATTAATTATTGACTTTTATATTTACACACACTGAGAGATGCACTCATCTCATACCCGCAACCCCCATGGTTTACATCCTGCCCCACCAGTGGTCATTACTACACTTACATACATGGATGCATATGGCCCTTATTCTAAACAGGGTCCATGTGTTTACACACACACGAAAGGGCGTCCGGGTAGCATAGTGGTCTATTCCGTTGCCTACCAACACAGTGATCGCCGGTTCGAATCCCCGTGTTGCCTCCGGCTTGGTTGGGCGTCCCTACAGACACAATTGACCACTTCTGCGGGTGGGAAGCCGGATGTGGATATGTGTCCTGGTCGCTGCACTAGCGCCTCCTCTGGTCGGTCGGGGTGTCTGTTCGGGGGGGGGGGCATGATCCTCCCACACGCTACGTCCCCCTGGTGAAACTCCTCACTGTCAGGTGAAAAGAAGCAGCTGGCGACTCCACATGTATATCAGAGGAGGCGTGTGGTAGTTAGTCTGCAGCCATCCCTGGATTGGCAGAGGGCTCGGAACAGCGACTGGGACGGCTCTGAAGAGTGGGGTAATTGGCCAAGTACAATTGGGAGAAAAAGGAGCAAAAAAACAAAAAACAAACAAACACATACACACATTCTTCTATCTTTGTGAGGACCCCTCATTGACTACATTCATTCCCTAGCCCTTAACCCTACCCTTAACCATCAGAACTACATGTCTAACCTTAACCCTTACCCTTACTTTAACCTAATCCTAATGCAACAAATATTACAATGAGTGGAGCAAATACATGGTTTGGACTTTTACTTTCTGGACCTGGTTTTTACACCTCTGTCTGTGGTGACACTACTGATGAAATGTTCCTTGCCTAAAAACTTCTACAACATGGGAACAAAAAACAAAGGTAACAAAAAGCAAGCCAATAGCCACAAAAACTAGACAGCGTCTGCTACGAGTTAAAAATGTCAAGCCACCATTGCTCACTTTTCCTGCCAAAACCGCCATTTTGTCCCTTGACCAAACCGCCATTTTGCCAAAGGGGAGGGGGTGATTCCATAAGGCTGGATCAAGCCTGACAGCTCCTGCCACCCAGTGCTGGGCATCAGGGGCTGCCATGTGGTTTCACATAAACTCTTAACCCGTGTCAAGGCATGTTGTTCTTCAGGATTGTGGCGGATAAGTCACGTGGGTCAGTCCCCTATCCCTCGGAAATTCACCTCACAAAGCTGCCTGTACTGCCAGAATTGGTGATGAGGTTGATTTAGACTGCTTAGACTGCTTTTATTTGTCATAGCCTTATATGCATTTCTCATATATACAAGGAAATGAAATTACATTTCACATGGACCACAGTGCCCCTTAAAAAGAAATAACACGCAATATAAAAACAAAGTGCATTGAAAACAAAAATTACTTCACAGACCTAAACATCACAAGCACACCTGACATGGACAGTGAGTAAGAAGGTCAAAAGGTCATTTTATGGAAGGTCTAAGTGTTCCGGCTGTTGAGGAACCTCACAGCCTGAGTAATGAAGCTGTTGCATAGTCTGGTGGAGGCAATACGGATGCTCCGGTACCTCCTGCCAGAGGGTAGGAGGGTGAAGCAGGAAGGGTGGGTGGGGTCCTTCACAATGCTGAGAGCCTTCCGGGTGCACCGTGCGTCATAGATGGCCTGGATGGATGGGAGAGCAGTTCCTATGATCTTTCCAGTTGTCTTCACAATCCGCTGTGGGATTTTCGGTCGGAGGCCTTGCAGCTCCCATGCCAGACAGTGATACAGCTGATCAGAATGCTCTCTATGGTGCCGCTGTAGAATGTGATGAGGATGGGTGGGGGGAGACTCGCCTTCTTTAGACGCCGCAGGAAGTGAAGACGCTGCTGGGCCTTCTTGGAGAGCGCAGTGACATGTGAGGACCGGGAGAGGTCCTCTGTGATGTGAACTCTCAGGAACCTAACACTGCTGACTCTCTCTGCGTCCATACCATTGATGGTCAGAGGGGTATGGTGTGCACTGGTCTTTCTAAAGTCAATAATAACCTCCTTGGTGTTTTCTATATTTAGGGAGAGGTTGTTGTTTTTGCACCTCACCACCAGTTCATTCACCTCTGCTCTGTATGATGATTCATCGTTGTTGCTGATGAGACCTACCAGTGTAGTATCATCAGCAAACTTTTTAATGAGGTTGGAGGTGGATGATGCTATGCAGTCATGAGTCAGCAGGGTGAACAAGAGTGGACTGAGCACAGAGCCCTGTGGAGCGCCAGTGCTCAGTGTGATGGTCCTGGAGGTGATCTTGCCAATTTGCACTGAATGTGGCCTCCAGCCGTGAGGAAGTCCAGATATCCAGATATCAAGTGTATCTTTTCCTAACACTTAACTTTAACCAGGGGCACCCAGGTGGCTCACATGGTAGAGTGGTACCACATAAGGCTGAGTCCTTACCGCAGTAGCCTGGGTTCTAATCCAGCCCAGGCCCTTTGCTGCATGTCATCCCCTCTCTCTCCTCTGCCTTTCCTGTCTTTCTCTCTACTATCACTATCCAATAAAGGCAGAAAATGCCAAAAAAGTAATCTTCAAAAACAAAAGCAAACCCTTAACCAAAGGCATAAATATAGACAGTGCAGCTGTACTGCCTGCACTGCGAGTGATTCAGAATACCTCTTCAGTAATACGCCGAAGAACTCACGTTAAATTAAAAAATGGTGCCATTTGCTATATATGGCCTCAAAAAGGCAAAGCCATCTCCATCATGTTTTTTTTTGTTTTTGTTTTTTGTAAAATAGTCTGTAGCAAGCTATACGCTTTTTCTACATAAACTATGAAAACTATAAAAAAACTTGAATTAAATCAATAATTTCTTGTGTTTTGGGGTATTTTTGTCATATATAGATATGAAATGATGATTGTCACGTTTCTATTTGATCATGTGACGAGACAATATAGGTGCAAAATCTGAACATTAAGATGGACAAGCTGACTTGAAACGCTGTAAAAATTGACACCATGACACGACACGTGTGCAGTAGCGGATTTTGAATCGCAGTAATGACACATAAGTGCATATTTTGATTGTTACTTTGAAAATTTGCATCATAGCAGCAGCGATTCCCCCCGCCCCCCCGACATTTCAATCGCGGAGATCAGCTGATGAACGAGTCCCTGTTCTGTGAAGCCAGAAACAGTTTATCCATGTCAAAAATAAACTTAACATTGGCTCCAGTCAGCTATACGTATTTACAGTAGTTTATAGGCTAGTTATGCAAACATCCCAGCTGTAGTTGGTTGATTAATTGACATGGATATGTTGATTTGACTGACTGTCTGCTTACATTACCATGTGTCAATGCGCTGTCCACGGTTCTGGTAGCTTCCTCTTTGACCTCTCTACTTTCCCAATGCAATAGCCTAAGTAACTCATTAGACTGTAAAATCCAACATGTTGTTGGTAAAATATACATATATGCGTAATTGTGTGTGTGTGCTTCATAATCAGAAATCAGAAACACTTTATTTGTCATTTCATGTCATGCACATGCGCACATGAAATGAAACGAAACATCGTTTCCCCCAGCCCACAGCAGTGCGACACTAAGACAAAAACACATAATTCATATATCCAGACTAACACATATATCTAAACTAAACAACAACAACAAAAAATCACTGTCCAGGAGAACAAACTCCAGCCAGGATGACTGTCAGAACTGCCGGTCTGCATGGGCTAGCAATTAGCTTAGCCTGCCCTGCTTCTGCGTCCTGTCAGACCGCCCTCGGTGTTCCTCTCTTTCCGGCTCTGGTCAGGGCGGTGGTCCTTGGGCCCACAGGATACAGCAGACCTAGCTCCCTCAGCCGATCCAACCATAGCTCTCCTAGCCAGACATCTTGGACACACCATTCTGACTCTTTGGTGACTTGGTGACCTCTTTGAGGACTTGCTGCTAGACTATAAGCTCTCCCAGCCGATCCAGCGCCAGCGCTCCCAGCCATCAAACAAATATAAACTTAGACGCAGACAAAGACACTGCATGGACGGTACTGGGTGAGGCCGCTGCAAATGTGAATTCACGCCACCATCTTCCCACACCGATAGTGGGTGAGGCAGCTGCGAACGTGAATTTCTGCCGCCATCTTCCCTCACCAGAAGATGGCGCTTAATGCTCTTAAGGTGGAAAAGTTTGAGCGCTGTCGAAGAGATCATACAGTAATGAGCAACGCAAACATAACTAGTAACTAGCATACACTGGGGCCCATCGTAACTACCTTACGCCACTGACCTTAACCCAAACCGCCCTTGCCCAATTTTCCTGACAAAAACCGCCATTTCATCTCTTGACCTTGTTGCCATTTTGTCCCTGCCAGAACCGCCGTCTTGTTCCCTGCCCAGACGCCATTTTGAATTTTTATACAAGCTCCAACCAAAACCTAAAACCATTCTAGAGATAGTTTAAAGCATTACAAATCAGGCTCTAACCATAACCTGGCCCTAACCTTAACCAAACCTCAGCCTTAACATCCCTAAAAAAACTTACACAAACAATCTTTCCTTTAAAATACACCATTTCTCTCTCAAACTAGGCCCACACCAATCCAGAACCTAAACTTAACCATCTCAGGATTAAAATAACACATTAGACCTCAACCATAACCTGGCCCTGATTTCCACCAAATTAAACCTTAAAAGATGTAGCTTGATAAAATAAGCAACAAAATAAGTTACAATTAACCACCGAGTTGGAATGCGACACCTGTAGCTAGTATCAGATGACTTCAACAGACCTTGATCCCAGTTTGTGTGGTCAGTATGAAGGAAACAGCTCTTTCTTAATCCATTTCCCTAACATAATTCCAAATAACCGACAAGTCACTGACTTTTGTCAGTGGCTTGTTGGTTATTTGGGGGTAGAGGGGAGGGGTCGCGTGGGAGGGTCACACAGACCCCTGCGACCCCCGGTTATTTGGGGTAGAGGGGAGGGGTCACTCAGACCCCGGTGACCCCCAATGCCCGACAAGTCACCAACTTGTCGGGCATTGGGGGTAGAGGGGAAGGGTCGCAGGGATCTGTGTACTACACAGAAGGGATTAGGGTCCCTTTCCTCAGTCTCCATCCTCCTAACAACCCCATAATTGCCGTTAGATTAACTAGTAGGATTAGGGCCCCAATTTGGTGCAACATGTAAAGACTTAAGGGGAGGGGGTGATTCCATCAGGCTGGACCAAGCCTGACAGCTCCTGCCACCCAGTGCCGGGCATCAGGGGCTACCATATGGTTTTACATTAACTCTTAACCGGTGTCGAGGCATGTTGTTCTTCAGGTTGTGGCAGATAAGTCATGGACGTGAGTGAGTCAGTGCCTTTTCCCTCTGAAATTCACCTCACAAAGCCGCCCGTACTGCCAAATATGGAGATGGGCTTGGTGTGAGATATTGAGTGTATCTTTCCTGACACCTAACTTTAACCTAATACAAATTCTAACCCTAAACCCAAGTGCTAACCCAAAAATAGACCCTTAAAGAAGCCGGGACCGGCCAAAATGGCTTCACTCTGTAAAAGCTGTCCTCACTGTGATGGTTAAAAACTCAAACTGGGGGCGTCCGGGTGGGGTGGTGGTCTATTCCGTTTCCTACCAACACGGGGATCTTTGGTTCGAATCCTCGCGTTACCTCCGGCTTGGTCGGGCGTCCCTACAGACACAATTGGCCGTGTCTGCGGGTGGGAAGCCGGACGTGGGTGTGTGTCCTGGTCGCTGCACTAGTGCCTCCTCTGGTCGGTCGGGGTGTCAGTTCAGGGGGGAGGAGGAACTGGGAGGGAATAGTGTTATCCTCCCACGTGCTACATCCCCCTGGCGAAACTCCTCACTGTCAGGTGAAAAGAAGTAGCTGGCGACTCCACATGTGTCAGAGGAGGCATGTGGTAGTCTGCAGTCCTCCCTGGATCGGCAGAGGGGGTGGAGCAGCGACCGGGACGGCTCGGAAGAGTGGGGTAATTGGCAAAGTGCAATTGAGGAGAGAAGGGGGGGGGGACCTATATGTAGGCATTCTTTTTCCCCTCTTCGAACTTGTTCCCATGGAAACGGCATCGCATGGCATTTTAATAGGTGAAATGGGCTTCTAGGGTGATGCTGATTGGGCTGATTGATTCTTGCAGGCTTTGACCTGGGCTGTCTGCAGATGTCTCAGGAAGCGGTGACTGATGTCCTGTTGCCACGATGGGCCATGTCGAGAGAGGACTTCATCAGGAAGCATAGGAAAGCTCTGGTGAGACGGCGCTCAACACTCACTATCATTAAACACACAATTCACAAGCTGTGAATCATACTCAGTTTACATAGTGGCTACTGTATATATAAAAATTCTTGTGGGCTTGTTTCATCAGTATACAATTGCCTGTGAAATCGGGGTGTGTGTGTGTGTGTGTGTGTGTGTGAGTGATTCACAGTGACGCCAGGTTTGCCTGTAGGAGCTGGGAATTTACACCAGCTGTGTATGTTTGCTTAGGAATGTGAGCATGTGTCCAGTCACCTCCACGAGTGGATCGACCTCATCTTTGGCTACAAGCAGAGAGGCGAGGAAGCGGTTGAAGCCCTCAATGTTTTCTATTACTGCACCTACGAAGGTAAGACAGGGTTTTTATGTGTGCAGAACACAACCAAGCTACACTGTATGCACAAAAGTATGTGAGCAGTCCTTGTAATGAGTGGATTTGGCTATTTCAGCCACATCCACTGCTGGTCGATACATAAAATTAGACACACAAAGGACATGACGCTCACTACAAGGCACAATAAAAATGAACCCAGGATGTTGGACATTTTTTTCCCTTCGGCAATGGAGCACACGTCCCTTTAAAGGAGAATTTCCACATGGCGACACACACAGCTTACACGGTAGCTTTATCTTTCCCTTACATTAAGCCAAAATCAGCGTTCTTCTTCGTGTATCTTAACTCCAGTCTTGGCTGTTATTGTCCACTTTCTGTAGGTGCAGTCGATCTGGACGCCATAGCAGATGAGACGGAGCGCAAGGCCCTGGAAGGCATCATCAGTAACTTTGGCCAGACCCCTTGTCAGCTGCTGAAGGTCTGACTCCCATTAGATGAATTTACAGCCCCTCTACGCCGGGCTTTGATCGTGCACACAACTCCTACATATGATATACAGCCGCTCATCGCGGGCAGGAGTGAATCAGTTTGCAACTGGAGGGATTCATACATTTTTTTGGCATTGCCTCCATGTCTCACTTGATAGAGATGCTTTTGAAACTCATTGTGTCGATCTCAGTGACTGTACGGTGGTCAAGAATTGCTTAATCTTATGACTTTGAATGGGGGGTTGGGGTCTGGGGTGACGTAAAACATTTCAGAATCTTTTTCCTTTTCGTAAACAGGAGCCTCACCCTTCTCGTATGTCGGCTGAGAACACGGCCAGGCGGCTGGCCCGCCTGGACATCCTGCCCCCCAATCTCTTTGAGCAGCTTGACAAACTGCGGCCTTTTGTAGAGGTAGGCTGTTTGTGGTATCCCGTCTAGATGAACTACATCATAACCTCATTCACCCCTTCACATTCTAAATTCATCATCGCTGGTCCTTCAACTTTGTGTGTGTGTGTGTGTGTGTGTGTGTGTGTGTGTGTGTGTGTGTGTGTGTGCGCGCGTGTGTGTGTGTGTGTTTTTCAGGTGGTGAGCGATGGCCTTCCTCTGGTTCAGGCAGTGGTACCTAAGATTCAGAACCGTTCCTTCATCAGCCAGGGCTTGGATACTCTGGTAAATTTCAATTGGTAACTCCCCCAACAGTTAGCATTAGCCAACAGTTAGCATTAGCCAACAGTTAGCATTAGCCAAACTGAGACAGAAAAGTGAATCATCTTAAAGAAGAGATTTGCTTCTTTTTTTTTTTTTCTTTTTTTTTGAGTCTATACCTCATTAAATGTTGTCAGGTATAATTTAGAACAATACAGACAAAAAAATTTACTGATCATTTAATCATTGGGAGACTTTATTGGCTCTTCTGGCTGGACTTCAACACAGTCCAGTGGGCTAGCCAGTGGGCTAGTCAACACAGTCCAGTGGGCTAGTCATACAAGTCTTTGAAAACCATGGTGTAGTTCCTTGACAAAAATGGGGAGCTCACATTACATTCAGGACCTGGCCAATTACTCCACCCTTCCAAGCCGTCCCAGTCGCTGCTCCACCCCCTCTGCCGATCCAGGGAGGGCTGCAGACTACCACATGCCTCCTCCGATACGTGTGGAGTTGCCAGCCGCTTCTTTTCACCTGACAGTGAGGAGCTTCCCCAGGGGGACGTAGCACATGGGAGGATCACACTATTCCCCCCCAGTTCCCCCTCCCCCCCGAACAAGCGCCCTGAATGACCGACCAGAGGAGGCGGTAGTGCAGCGACCAGGACACATACCCACATGCAGCTTCCCTCTCGCAGACACGGCCAATTGTGTCTGTAGAGATGCTCGACCAAGCCGGAGGTAACACGGGAATTCAAACTGAAGATCCCTGTGTTGGTAGGCAACGGAATAGACCGCTACGCTACCCGGACGCCCGAACCATGCAGTTTATGAATTAAAATGTCTTTATTTTGCACTTCTGCAGACATGTTTTCCATGTCATATCCTCGCCGTGGCAGCGAATGTGAAGTCTGTAGTATGTTGAGATGCACTGCTCCAACTGAGAAAAGGAAGTCCACATCAAATCAATGTCGCCCCCGTTTACAACTTTTACTGAATAGATAGAAGTAAATGTATACACATTGTACTTGAGTGTCCTGTTTTTCAAAAATAATGGGTTATATTTATACAGTGCTTTATCGTGACACCAAAAGTGCTTCACAGTGAAGGGGGAAACTCGCCTCAACGTGTAGCACCCACCTGGGTGATGCATGGCAGCCATTTTGCGCCAGAACGCTCACCACACATCAGCTTGAGGTGGAGAGGGAGGGAATCGTTGAGCCAATTACATGGGGGGCTGGATGGAGATAGCCAGGTTTGGAATTTTGCCAGGATACCGGGGAAACCCCTACCCTTTGCAATAATGGGATCTTTAATGACCACAGTGAGTCAGGACCTCAGTTTAATGTCTCATCCGACTAGTGCATCGACCAGGACACATACCCACATCCAGCTTCCCACCCGCAGACACGGCCAATTGTGTCTGTAGGGATGCCCGACCAAGCCGGAGGTAACACGGGGATTCGATCCGGCGATCCCCGTGTTGGTAGGCAATAGAATAAACCTCTACGCCACCCAGATGCCCCCCAGCACAGTGTCCCTGTCACTGCACTGAGGCATTAGGATTTTTTTTTTTTTTTTTTGGGTGGTTGTTCTTTAATTAGGACCAGAAGGAATACTGCCCCCTACTGGCCCACCAACACCACTTCCAGCTTAGTTTTCCTGGAGGTTTCCCATCCAAGTACTAGCCAAGCCCATACCTGCTTAGCTTCTGTCATTCAGCAGAATCAGGGTCCATGCTGGTATGGTATATCATGTTTTCTGACAGCTTGAATGACTTCCCCGTTGTGTTGAAGCCCAGTAAGAAGAGTTGGCAAAGTTCCTCAACACTGGAGCGCCCCGGTGGCTCACCTGGTAGAGCGCGGACCACGTAAGGCTGAGTCCTTACCGCGGTGGCCTGAAGTTTCTCATTACTGAAGTAATGGGTGAAGTTTTCGTCCGTACGATTCCAAACGAGGCCTGATAATGTGTTAAATGAGGTCTGGGTTCACAATGAGTTAGCCTACCCTTGAATGTAAGGGGGCTTCAGTCCACCTCATCCAGTGCTCTTGTCTTGCTGTTTTGCCGCAGGTGACCGTAAGTGCCAACGGTTTGATAGGCACACACGGCTGGCTGCCGTATGACAAGAACATCGCCAACTACTTCACGTTCACCAAGGACCCCACTGTCGCCAATCTCAAGTGAGTGCCCTTGGACGGTCCGCCATGTCGGTGAAGCTGATGCTAAAACACAACACGGTGTGCGGGCGCCTCGTCCCTCTCTCTCTCTCTCTCTGTCTGTGTGTTATCACCTCATCTCAGCTAGGCTTACCTTTATTTGTGAAACTGGAGAGCCACATCAAGTTAATTGAAAAATGTGTTTGTGGGGGATTTAATAGAGCCCAGTTTAAACTTAAATAAACCAAAGATCATACAAACGCCAAATAAATCATGATGAGGATCACTTGAGCACTGGAATTCCCCAGAGCTTGTAACTCGCCAACGCCGTGACGGCTTAATGTGCTGAATGTAAATCTCCTCCCGTGGTTCGCTGTAGCTCACTGTCCCTTCTCCTCTCCTGCCTTGACGCATTCATCTGGGTGCTCTGTGGTGCAGAACGCAGCGTTTCCTAAGTAGACCCTTTGCCCCCGGGGTGGAGATGGGCGCCCAGGTGCTGGTGGTGTCCAACGACGGGCGTCTTCTGTTCAGCGGCGGCCACTGGGATGGCAGCCTCCGTGTCACCCAACTGGGCAAAGGCAAGCTGGTGGGCAGGATCTGCCGGCACATTGGTGAGTGCTTATTTCCACGCACTGCAGGGTAATGCACGACAAAACGGGATATCGCAGGTTTTTTTCCAAGAATATTTAAATACATAGTGATTGTGCTAGTGTAATACATAACTCTCTTTTTTTTTTTTACCTAATATCAGTTTTAGCAATTTAAAAAATTAGACCTCCACAATTTTTTGAAAAATAGATTCGTCAATTTGACTATTATGATGGAATGGCTATGAGTGGCCACAATAATAGTCCTGGATAGCAAAGAGAAGTTATTGGAACCTCCTGATATCAAACAACAATGGGGGAAATTATTTTTTTTGGAGGGAAGGAGGGACATTTCCCCCCCCTCTTTTTTTTTTTCTCCCCAATTGTACTTAGCCAATTACAATTACCCCATTCTTCTGAGCCGTCCCGGTCGCTGCTCCGCCCCCTCTCCCGATCCGGGGAGATGTTGCCGGACTACCACATGCCTCCTCCGGTACATGTGGAGTGGCCAGCCTCTTCTTTTCACCTGACAGTGAGGAGTTTCACCGGAGGGACGTAGCGCATGGGAGGATCACGCTATTCCATGGGGGAAATTCTTAATGAAATTAAACTTGAAATATTGGCCAACTGAACAGTAATAGATTGTGGAAACTGATATAGTAGTATGTAAGCGATAACCTGGATCGTCCCGGTTAGTACACCTCTTTATGTTATGAAAGAAGTCAATAAGTTGACAAAAAGTAAAACCATTTTGACAGAACTTTAACTTGCTAACATTAGTCTACAGAGGCATCGTGAAGTGCATTCATTCGGACGGGAACAGGGACGGCAAATAGGCCGCAGCTTGACAACAGTCTTCTATTCAGAAATAACTGACCACAGGATGCTTTAACTGACCAATCAGAATCCAGTATTCAACATCGCTGTGTAATAAATAAAAATAAACAATTTATCATGCAGGCCACATAATGTCTTAGTTGTAATATTGATAATTATGTATATTAATGTTGTTTGTTTTTGTTTTTTTTATTTGTTTTGTGTGTTGTGTTAAGATGTTGTTACATGCTTGGCTCTGGATCTGTGTGGCATCTACCTCATCTCTGGTTCAAGGGACACATCCTGTATCGTGTGGCAGGTTCTACAGCAGGTAAACCTTCGTATTCCTCCAGTCGTCTGCCGGGTTAAACTGTGTGACATTGTCGAACACGCTCGTGAACGGATTCTTACTGTCAGTAATAGTAACAGTAGTGGTGATAATAATAATACTATTTTAGCAATATAACATAGATAAGCAGCCGCAGCACGCCGGTATTTACTGTCCGTCATTTTCAGGGAAGCAACAGTCCCGAAAATCCATGTTTTTTTCCCCAAAATTTCCCAAACTTTTGCCCCCAAAAATTCAAGGATTCTTCGTCATCATTTCACAGACGGTCCACGGTAGCATAGTGTCTGTAGGTAGCGCTCATCCCTGTTCAAATATGCACACATCGGTTGCATCCAAACTCACACACCGTGTACGACTTACTATATATGTGTACTATCTTCCAGCATCCTATTAGTATGTGAGTAAAAAGTACAACGGCTGTTCAGACATACTACTTCGTCGTAGAGCTGCACCACTTCCTTTCAGCTCTTTGCAGGTTAATGACAACACGCTGTCTGTAAACTTGTTCCAATGTGATGACCTACATCTTACGTGTAAAAGTAAGCGATGATTTCAACTACTTTCTGCTTAGCATCGTGAAACGTAATACTTACATCCCACAATGCATCGTGGGATACTCATGCCAGCATAGTGTCCGTTGTTTGCATACACCCGGGTACATTTCGCACACTATTTGAGGCGTACTATGGTTTCATACCTACTAAAAACACTCACATAGTAGTTTGGTGTAATAAATAGTATGCTAGTATGTGTTTTTGTACACAACTTCTAATTGCCCCGATGAGGCACTTCTAATTTTCCCTTCCTCCAAGCCGTTGGCCGAACCCCGCTCTCCGCGGGGGCCTATCCACACAGTTACAAGCACATTCCCAGTGACAAGCTGATGGGCTGGGTGTAAATGCAACAGACGTACACTTCTGCTTCCTGTTCCCCAGGGTGGGTTCTCGGTCGGCCTTGCTCCGCGGCCGGTGCAGGTTCTCTGTGGACACGACCAGGAGGTCACCTGTGTGGCCATTAGCACTGAACTGGACATGGCCGTCTCAGGGTCAAAGGTGAATAGAACGGCATCTGTCTGTGTAATCCAGCAGCAAGCTTCCTCGATGTTGACTACTTGAGAATTTCAGGGACTTTTACTATTCCTGAGGAAGGTTATATCATTACATAATTAAAGTGTGAGCATCATATCATCTATCTATTACCTGTCCTACAAGACTTCTTTCACTTGTACTGGTTGTCCAGGAAGCGACTGTCTTACCACGAAGTTGCTTTCTAAGCTTTGCCAGCTTAAATCTTCATAAGGTCATTGGAAAAGTTATGAGCGTCATTATGAGTGAGAAGCACCCATTTGTGGAATATTTTTGTCATTTTGTTTTTCGGGTCCCTCTCGTTTTCTTCAATTTTCACTTTCTCCCTACCCCTCGGGGTTCCGCGTGCCAGGATGGCACAGTGATCGTGCACAGCGTCCGCCGAGGCCAGTTCCTGCGAACGCTGCAGCCCCCCAGCGAGGGCTGCGTGCCGGCCCACATCTCTGCGCTCCAGGTGGGCTTGGAGGGCCACATTGTGGCACAGACCTCCCAGGAGGGACCCCTCAGTGGAAAGGTATGGAATGCCTGCACATGTACAGTGCATATACATACACAGAAGTAAGCCCATGGGCCCCCTTTTACCCCTGGCAGTGTCTCTCAGAGTGTCTGGATATGATTTTATCCAGATTCATATAGATGCCACGTGTAAAATGTAGTTCCCATTGTCTACACTGAGTTCTGATTGCACGATCCCGTACAAAATGTGGATAACTGGGTGCGTGACTTCCTCAGTTTCAATGTTTTTGCAGAAATAACATGTCTACTATACTAGTCTGACTAAATGATGGTGAACGGTAGTCAAGTTGCACCGTTTGAGAAGCTTTTCCTTGATTTTCAAAATGGAAAAAGGAAACGTCTTAAATGACATAGGAGACTGTAGAGACTGGAGACTGTAGAGAAGACATTTCTGTGCAGATATTTTATTTCAGTTCTCACTGTAATGATATATAGCTATTGTATTACACACACACACACACACACACACATATATATATATATATACACTACCGTTCAAAAGTTTGGGATCACCCAAACAATTTCGTGTTTTCCATGCAAAGTCACATTTATTCACCACCATATGTTGTGAAATGAATAGAAAATAGAGTCAAGACATTGACAAGGTTAGAAATAATGATTTTTATTTGAAATACGATTTTTTTTACATCAAACTTTGCTTTCGTTAAAGAATCCTCCATTTGCAGCAATTACAGCATTGCAGACCTTTGGCATTCTAGCTGTTAATTTGTTGAGGTAATCTGGAGAAATTGCACCCCACGCTTCCAGAAGCAGCTCCCACAAGTTGGATTGGTTGGATGGGCACTTCTTTGAGCAGATTGAGTTTCTGGAGCATCACATTTGTGGGGTCAATTAAACGCTCAAAATGGCCAGAAAAAGAGAACTTTCATCTGAAACTCGACAGTCTATTCTTGTTCTTAGAAATGAAGGCTATTCCATGCGAGAAATTGCTAAGAAATTGAAGATGTCCTACACCGGTGTGTACTACTCCCTTCAGAGGACAGCACAAACAGGCTCTAACAGGTACTATTTAATGAAGATGCCAGTTGGGGACCTGTGAGGCGTCTGTTTCTCAAACTAGAGACTCTAATGTACTTATCTTCTTGCTCAGTTGTGCAACGCGGCCTCCCACTTCTTTTTCTACTCTTGTTAGAGCCGCTTTGTGCTGTCCTCAGAAGGGAGTAGTACACACCGGTGTAGGAAATCTTCAATTTCTTAGCAATTTCTCGCATGGAATAGCCTTCATTTCTAAGAACAAGAATAGACTGTCGAGTTTCAGATGAAAGTTCTCTTTTTCTGGCCATTTTGAGCGTTTAATTGACCCCACAAATGTGATGCTCCAGAAACTCAATCTGCTCAAAGAAGTGCCCATCCAACCAATCCAACTTGTGGGAGCTGCTTCTGGAAGCGTGGGGTGCAATTTCTCCAGATTACCTCAACAAATTAACAGCTAGAATGCCAAAGGTCTGCAATGCTGTAATTGCTGCAAATGGAGGATTCTTTGACGAAAGCAAAGTTTGATGTAAAAAAAATCTTATTTCAAATACAAATCATTATTTCTAACCTTGTCAATGTCTTGACTCTATTTTCTATTCATTTCACAACATATGGTGGTGAATAAGTGTGACTTTTCATGGAAAACACAAAATTGTTTGGGTGATCCCAAACTTTTGAACGGTAGTGTATATAGTTATTGTTTTTTGTTGTTTTGTAATGTACTAGCACTCATCCACCTGTGACTGAATGTGATCACCTGCAAATTTCAGCTTATGTAGACATGGGGATTGCCAGTTCGAATCCCCGGGTTACCTCCGGCTTGGTCGGGCGTCCCTACAGATACAATTGGCCGTGTCTGCTGGTGGGAAGCCGGATGTGGGTATGCGTCCTGGTCGCTGCACTAGCACCTCCTCTGGTCGGTTGGGCACCTGTTCGGGGGGGGGGGGGGGGACTGGGGGTAATGGTGTGATCCTCCCACGCGCTACGTCCCCCTGGCGAAACGCCTTACTGTCAGGTGAAAAGAAGTGGCTGGTGACTCCACATGTATCAGAGGAGGCATGTGGTAGTCTGCAGCCCTGTATATAGGTGTATATATATATATATATATAGTTAACCCCTGTCTGAGGACAATCCCATCACCAGAAGTGCCGGTTTATGCCATGTGTAAACGGGGCCAGACTCAATGAAGTCTCGTAACCAGCTTGTCTCACGGTGGGGTTTCTGTTTGTTGTTAAAGGGGAAGTACTCACTCCACGTGTACTCTGTAAATGGCGGTCTGCTGTCTTCTATCACCGCCGAGGAGGCGGTGACCACTCTCCACCTCGTGACTGACTACATCATCGTGGGCACCTTTCAGGGAAACCTCCAGATACGGGATTTATTGAGGTAAAGCCATATTTCCATGCAAGCATTTATTTTTATTTGTAAATATATTTCCTTTATGCCTCTCTCTCTCTCTCTCTCTCTCTCTCTCTCTCTCTCTCTCTCTCTCTCTCTCTCTCTCTCTCTCTCTCTCTCTCTCTCTCTCTCTCTCTCTCTCTCTCTCTCTCTCTCTATATATATATATATATATATATTCTTGCACAGTAACTGAGCATCCTTTTCATTTCATTTCACTGCATGTTTTATTTTGTGCTCTTGTGCATGTGACACATACAGCTTCCTGAAGCTTCCTGTCGTGCTCTTGGTTGGTTATTTTGTATCTCTGGCCCTGTAATGAAAGTGTTCCTGAGCTGTAGAGAGGCGCTCTATAAATCAAATGTGTCGTGTACACTATTCTTTTTTTTTTTTTTTGACAGTCTGGACCTGGTGGTGGCACCTCTGGCCCTGAAGCTGCCGGTGAGGAGTGTGTCTGTCACCAAGGAGTTCAGTCACATTCTGGTCGGCCTCGAGGACGGGAAGCTCATTGTGGTGGGGGCGGGGAAACCGGAGCAGGTGAGAGATACAAAAATGAGTAATTTATAGTGGGGTGTGTGTGTGTGTGTGTGTGTGTGCGGGGGGGGGGGATCCTCCAGATCAGACAGGAAATTCAGCTTCAACAAAGCTGAACAGGAAATGATGTCAGTACTGACATTGCGGTGTCACATCGATACAGCGTGAAACAAATTGGGCCCGTCAGTCATGTCACGCGAACACTTGCTGCTTGACAGAACACGACAACTATTTTCCTGTTTTTCATGACAAATCTTGGGGGAGGGGGGTTTGGGGTTGTTTTGGGGGGGGGGGGCGTTTCCTCCTTTTTCTGCCCAATTGTACTTGGCCAATTGGCCCACTCCCCCGAGCCATCCCGGTCACTGCTCCACCCCCTCTGCCGATCCGGGGAGGGCTGCAGACTACCACATGTCTCCTCTGATACATGTGGAGTCGCCAGCTGCTTCTTTTCACCTGACAGTGAGGAGTTTCGCCAGCGGGACGTTGCGCTTGGGAGGATCACGCTATTCCCCCCAGTTCCCCCTCCCCCCTGAACAGGCGCCCCAACCAACCAGAGGAGGCGCTCGTGCAGTGACCAAGGACACATACCCACATCCGGCTTCCCACCCTCAGACACGGCCAGTTGTGTCTGTAGGGAACGCCTGACCTAGCCAGAGGTAACACGGGGGATTCGAACCGGCGATCTCCGTGTTGGTAGGCTATGGAGTAGACCGCCACGCTACCCAGATGCACCCTCATGACAAATCTTGAAGAATAACAGTCTGGTCCATCTGATGAATAACATAATTTAGTGTGATTTAATGTTTACTGGTCCTGCGCGCCTGCACAGCAAATGACCCGTCACAGTTGTCCTCATGAAGGACATACGACACATCCTGTACACCACCCTGTACACCACCCTTTACACCACCCTTTCACTCGCTCATAGACGAGCCCCGCTCTTTAAGAGTGAGCAAGGCTCAGCGTTTTCGATTTTTATTTTTCAAAGCCATCCAGCATGCCAAATTTCGCACAAGAGGGCACTGTTACGTAACCTCACACGAACAGGAACAACTTTTGGATCCGCCGAAACATAAAATCCGGGCGAAAATCAGTTTCAAAATCTGGGTATTTTTCGGTGAAAATCGGTAAAAAACCGAAAACGCTGAGCCTTGAGAGTAAGCAAAGTACATCATAAACGTGCTGACGGTGGACGAGCCTGGATCGATGTCGCAGAATTAGCCGAACACCGCGGCGTCACGTTGAGTCAACCGGCGTATTGAACAGCCGTCCTATTCCCTCTTCTAAAATCACCCTGATCGTTGTGTGATAAATTCTCTCCAAATGGCGCTAATGAGATATCATTAGTGCCATAAATATCTCATTAGTAAATATCTCTTATGTAGGTCCTGGTTTTCTTTAAGATCACAAAAATGTCAGCCCAAAATCTTACCGAAGCACCACACCTAAACTCCACATAGACAAAAAGCCTCACACACAGGTGTAGACAAATACACCAACCTGGCGGACCCCCAAATCAGAGATGTAAGCGACAGCACAGGCCCACGCACATCATATACGATACCCTGCAGCATGAGAACGACGCCATGCAGCAATTTAGAGGGGTGTGTGTGTGTGTGTGTGTTTGTGTGAGTGTGAGTCATAAACATCCCTGTTTGAAGCTCGGTGTTTGTCCGTCTTAACACCGTCTGTGCCCTCCAGTAACGACCAACCCGTTCTTCCTGTTTGTCTCAGGTGCGTTCAGGACAGTTCTCCCGGCGCCTCTGGGGCTCCACGCGCCGAATCGCCCAGGTGTCCTCCGGAGAGACCGAGTACAACCCCATCGAGAGCACCGGCAAATGAAATGACCCCCCACATCTACCACAATAGGGCATTTTTTTTTAAAGATTTTAAGGAGCGGGTACAAGGATTTCGAGGACTCCGCGGGTCGAGGACGGATAACGCAACCGAGGAGCTTACCCGACTCGCCGAGGCCTTCCTCAGCCTGCTCCGAAAGCTGGAAAACCATCGTCCCCGACCTCTTATCTCTGAGAGAGCCACTTTACACTGAGCACTTTTTTCCACCGAAAAGAATTCAATATTTTAATACGTTTTTGTTTTTTTTAAATAATGTTTTATGCTTTGTTTTTAATCAGCATCATTCCAAAGAGAGGCCTTCTTCTTCTTCTGCGCCGTGGCGAGGTTCGAGTCTTCTTGTGGCTACGAACCGATGTTACGGCGGATGAAGTGAGTCATATTTTGGGGGGGGGGGGGGGCCTGGAGACGCTGTGACTCACTAGGGTGCAGGCCCGGACTCGGAAAGCGGCACACAGTCAGGCGGCATAAAAGGCTGTGAACTCCCTGCCCTCCGTCCCCACCACCCCCCACCCCCACCCCCGGCCTGGCCCGTTAGTTGCCAGAGGATCAGCCCGCCTTTCCTGTCAGCTGATTGCTCCGAAAGCCTTTTCTCTTTTTTTGGCAACGGCGTCTTCTTTGAACTCGGTCAAATTTGGAGGAAAAAAAAAAGGGGGGGAATGTTTCCAGGCTGCAGTACCACGGACGCCACCAGAGGGTTGACTTTGTGCACATGTGAATGTACCGGGACTGGGGGGGTGAGGGTGGGGTGGGGGGCTGGATGAATCAGTGTTGTGTTGCTGCCGCCAGCGGCTGACGTCAGGAGTCAGTGAGCCGTGGTCGGCGCCCGGAGGGATCCTCGCACCGGAGCGGGACCGGGCCTGGAGCAACATGGAAATGTTAAAGCAATATTTTCTCTGATGGTCAAGGCTGGTATTTAAAACGCATTGGGGCTTGGGTCACGTGACCTCGCAGCTCGGGCGCGGCGAGTCTTGAGGAGGAGCAGCGGCGCTCCGTTGCTTTACGCAGAGGAGAACGGGCCGCCGTTTGACACGCACGCGCCTGTCGCCGTGGGAGCTCTGTTTGAACGCAGCCTATCGGATTACTGTATCTGTCCTTTTATGTGACCTGAAAAGTGCCTTTTGCATCCTCTATTAGGGCCTCCCACACACACACACACACACACACACACAGTATTTCCAGCTGTCAGTTTCTTCCGTCACATCTGTTCTGCTAAATATCAGCTCATCAAACGATGTGTCGACGAATGGGCATAACCCCCAACGCGCCCGCCACCTCCACGCCGAGCCGGCAACGAGCCACGGGAGGCGTTTTGCTCGTTTGCTTGTTTGCCCGGCTGCTCGTCGGACACACACACACACACACGCTGACTGATCACCCCTGAAGCACGGAGGACGTTTGTGAAGAGACGATGACTGAAACACACGAGCAGCGAGCCTTTGTGACGGAGCGGAGGAATGCACTTCCTGCCGGCTCCTCCGCTGTGGTCGGAGCGGGCCGGTTATTACGCACTGTCGTGACGGGAGGGTGGGGCGGTTGGGGGTGGGGGGGTGACGGGAACAGTTTGGGCAGATGCAATAGCAGCAAAACGGTGCGCACACAGACACACACATTAGCTATCATGCCTGTGATGCGGGTGATGGCCGGCGCCGCCGTGAGGAAACGTGTTGTTTGTGTGAAATTGCTTCAGCGGAGTGTTGCCGAGGCTCAGCGTTGTCGGTTTTGCTTTTTCGAAGCCATCCAGCGTGCCGAATTTCGCCACAAGGGGGCACCGTTACCCAACCCCGCACGAACAGGAACAACTTTGGATCCGTGGAAACGTAAAATCCGGGGGGGGGGGAAATCGGCTCAAACCGATCCACTCCTTTTAAAAAAAAAAAAATCCGGGTGTTTTTCCGGCGAAAATCCATAAGAACCGGAAACGCTGAGCCCGGGTGTGTGTGTGTGTGTGTGTGTGTGTGTTGCGGTGCGGCCCGCTGCACATGCAAAAGACCGGTTCGCACGGGCCGCCGCTCAGAGGCGCCTGTAACGTTAAGTGAGTCACGGTTTACTAGTTTGCATCAGGAAATCTTGTTTTCTACAACACTGTTGCATTTTACTGTACATGTCCTGAATGTAATATGTCGCCGAACTATGCAGTAACGCTCGGAGGCTCGGTCCGGGCCGCTTGGCCGCCCCCCCCGGGTTTAAACCTGCGGCTGGGCTCTCGCTCGCCTTCGCCGACGACGCGCCTCTGGAGCGAGGTACCGTGGGTTTGAACGCGTGCCGTGTGTGTGTATATATCTGTGTTTGAAAATGTTGTCGAGGGGTCCTCACCTCTGACCTTTTGCAGTCCTGCAGAAGCCTTAAGGCCAACGCTGCCTTGGATCTGGACCAGCACCGCTCCGTTTTAACCACTGTTTTTGGCATTTCAGTTGTTTGACGATGTTGGAAAAAAATACACAGACTTAAAACAAAAATCAAGCAGTTTGCTTTCTTTCTGTGCTTTTTTGGGGGGGGGGGGATTTTTTTTCACCCCTTTTTCTCCCCAATTAAAATTTGCCGGGGTGGCGCGGTGGTTAGCATAGTTGCCTCACAGCAAGAAGGTCCCGGGTTCGAGCCCCGGGGTAGTCCAACCTTGGGGGTCGTCCCGGGTCGTCCTCAGTGTGGAGTTTGCATGTTCTCCCCGTGTCTGCGTGGGTTTCCTCCCACAGTCCAAAGACCTGTAGGTCAGGTGACTCGGCCGTACTACATTGTCCCTAGGTGTGTGTGTGTGTGTGTGGGTCCTGTGATGGACTGGCGGCCTGTCCAGGGTGTCTCCCCGCCTGCCACCCGATGACTTCTGGGATAGGCTCCAGCATCCCCGCGAGCCTGAGAGCAGGATAAGCGGTTTAGAGATGGGTGGATGGATGGATGGATGGATGGATGGATGGATGGATGGATGGATGGATGGATGGATGGATGGATGGACTTGGCTAATTACCCCACTCTTCCCAGCCGTCCCGGTCGCTGCTCCACCCCTGGGGAGGGCTGCATGCCTCCTCCCATACATGTGGAGTCGCCAGCCGCTTCTTTTCACCTGACAGTGAGGAGTTTCACCAGGGGGACGTAGCGCGTGGGAGGATCAAGCTATTCCCCCCGGTTCCCCCTCCCCCCCGCACAGGCGCCTCGACCGACCAGAGGAGGCGCTAGTGCAGCAACGAGGACACATACCCACATCCGGCTTCCCACCCGCAGACACGGCCGATGGTGTCTGTAGGGACGCCTGACCAAGCCGGAGGTAACACAGGGATTCGAACCGGCGATCCCCCGTGTTGGTAGGAAACCGACCGCCACGCCACGCGGACGCCCCCTCATTCTGCTTCGAGTTTGATGAGGAGAATCACCTGATTTGTTCGCCTGTCTGTCTGTCTGTCTGTCTGTCTGTCTGTCTGTCTGTCTGTCTGTCTGTCCGTCCGTCCGTATGTTTGCTTGTATGTCTTTCCGCAGAACCAAACCTGGACTCAAAGTTCTGTCTCAAACAGAAACGGCACCGTATTGTCCCGGTAAGCCCATAAACCGAGTGCGCCCCCTCGTGGATTCTGAACAAATTTGTTGACTTCCTGTCCAGCAAACGGCCGCCTGTGTCCTGAGGATAACTGGCTGTTATTTGGGGGGGGGGGGGGGGGGGATCAGCCCTGATTCATCTGCCAACCCCAGCAGTGGGAAGCCGGTGACGCGCTCCGCCTCCGCCTCCGCCTCTCCGATCTTGCAGCGGCGTTGTGTCGGCGACGCCTTCACCCCGGCAGAGGTGAAGAGGTCACGGCGAGCGGCGGCACATTTACATAAAGAGGAGCCTTTGATGTGCCGGTGGGTCCGAGCATCCTGCCTGCCCCCCCCCCCACCCCATAAACACCTCTGGGGGTCAAACTGATTGTGTCATGGAGGAAAGAGGGTGGGGTGGGAAGGGGTGGGTGGGTGGGTGAGGGGTGATAAGAGTCACTTGTACCCTGCAGTAAATAAGAATAGAGGAGCGGGAGAAAGGGAGCGAGAGAGGCTCCACTCTGACTTCTGATGTGAGACCTCTGACAATGGCAGGAGGAGTCAACACCTTGTTCTCAGCTTATTGGAGGCATCCCCCCCCCCTGTCTGTCTGTCTCTCCCTCCCTCTGTCTCTCCCTCCCTCTCTGTTTGTCTGTCTCTCCTTCTCTTTGTCTGTCTGTCTGTCTGTCTCTCCCTCCCTCTCTCTCACTGTCTCTCCTTCTCTCTGTCTCCCCCTCTTTGTCTGTCTGTCTGTCTGTCTCCCTCTCTGTCCCTGTCTCTGTCTGTCTCTCGCTCTCTCTGTTTCTGTCTCCCTCCCTCTGTCTGTTTGTCTCTCCCTCTCTCTGTCTCTCCCTCTCTTTGCCTGTCTGTCTGTCTGTCTTCTCTCTCTCCGTCCCTCTCTCTCGCTGTCTCTCTGTCTGTCGCTCCCTCTCTCTCTGTCTGTCTGTCTCTCCCTCTCTCTCTGTCTGTCTCCCTTTCTCTGTGTCTTCCTCTCTGTCCCTGTCTCTTGCTGTCTCTGTCTGTCTCTCGCTCTCTGTTTCTCTCTGTCTCCCTCCCTCTCTCTGTCTGTCTCTCCCTGTCTTTGCCTGTCTCAGTCTGTCTGTCTCCCTCTCTCTCTCTGTCCCTCTCTCTCTCGCTGTTTCTCTGTCTGTCGGTCTGTCTCTCCCTCCCTCTCTGTCTCCCTCTCTCTCTCTGTCTCTCTCGCTCACCCTCTCTCTACCTCCGTCTGTCTCTCTCTCCCCCTCTCCCTCTTTCTTTCTCTCTGTATTTGTCCCTGTCTCTCTCTCTGTCTGTCTCTCACTCTCTCTGTCTCCCTCCCTCTGTCTGTCTGCCTGTCTCTTCCTGTCTGTCTCACTCACTTTGTCTGTTGCTTTCTCTTTGTCTGTCTCTGTCTGTCTTTCTCACTCTGTCTGTCTGTCTCCCTCCCCCCCCCCTCTCTCTCTCTGTGTCTGCCCCCCCCCCCCCCGTCTCTCGCCCTGAGGACACTGTTGTGAGATTCCACAATTTTGGCGTTGTTCCTGCCAAAAACCACAACAACCCTCAAATTGCTCCTTCACCCCACCCCACCCCACCCCACACACACACACACACACACACACACACAGACCCCCACCCACATATTATTTCCCCTCTGGTCTCAGTCTCTCGTCCTCGGTGGATCATCTCTTTTTATGGCCGTCTCTCTTTGCACGGCTTGTTCTCACCCGTGTACGACCACGAAGGGTCTCGGCCATTGGCCGTAACCTCAGGAGCCGAGGGTCCGTCTGATGTTCTGACCCGAGGACGGCGGCGGGCTTTCTTCACATTTACTGTGAGGAAAACTGAACTGTGGGAGGCGGAGGGGGGTGGGGGTGGGCAGGTTGTGTTTGTTTGATGATGTTATAAATGTTGGTCCAGCTAATGGACTATTTATAACCAGACCCAGAAGTGGTTTACACACCAGGGGTTTGGCCCACTTTGAGACAAGACCAGGAGTGTAGACTGGGACCCATATGGGGAAAATTTTTTTGATATTTTGTTTATATATGGATTAGTCCAAATATTAGATAGTGTCACCAAAGTCTGTTTATGCAGCTTAGGGATGACATGACAAGTTTACAGTAGCAGAGACGAGAGTTGGACGAGAGTTGGACAGGGTTAGACAGGGTCTCTGCAGAGTTTCCACAGTGTGCAGCGTCCACACTCGCGATGCAAAGCACACAGTCATGCAGGCATCCATAAAGAGTCAACTCCTTAACAGAACTGGGGGAAGCTTCATCCCTATCCTCATGTCCGAGTGTGAGAGAGAGGGGGGGGGGGAGAGAGGGGGGGGGAGAGAGAGTGAAGTATGAACGCCAGAGTGGGACGCAGCCCTTTAGCGTGCAAAATGAGGCCGTGTCAGCCTGTCCTCCTCACCGGCTCCGGCTTTGAAGTGCAGACCTCCATTGTGTCTGAGATCTCCATTTGTTTCCCCCAGACCCCCGTCAGTCCCCAGACCCCCCCTCCCATTAGTCCTCAAACCCCCGTCAGTCCCCAGACCCCCTGTGGTGGAGTCTCTTGAGTTTACAAGGTGCTTGATTCGCCCTGTGTTTGTTTTCGGGTCTTCTGAACGGCTGAGATCAAACACGAGCTTTGTGGGACCCTCGTCTGGTTGGTGTGAAGGCCTCCGGCGCTGACTGACGACGGCGTGACGTGTTTTGTCTCGTTACAGGTCACGCGGTGTTGTGGAGCCTTCAGTAATGACACGCAGGACCGGCTGTTAAAGATGGCCCCTGAGAAGTTTACCCTCATATCGATAACGTTCATAACACTATATAGATGATACCCGGATGGCAAAGCTGCTGTGGCCCGGACCCGTCCCACACCCGACCCGGACCCGTCCCACACCCGGCACTTCATCCGGCCCACATACCGCGTGGGATGATGGCACTTGGGCGGTCCGCTCCTGTTTGCCAGATCTGGGCCAGAACCAAGCCATAGCAATGCCGCATGTGCCACATATTTGCCAAAGGTGGGCCATATTTGTTGTGTGATCTCTGGGCCATATTCACCATTTACCACACGGGCCACTTCCGGGTCGCGATATTATGAACCCTACATAGCCCTCGCCAAAATCCCGTACCCTGTCCCAAATCTCGCGAACGGACGCCGGATTTCCGCTGCGTTGCTAAGGAAACAATCAACTATCAACTCGGTGCGAAGCAAAGCTAACGTTAGCTACCTTCAATTTTGGTCGCCAAAGTTAGTAAATTTCTCCCCCTAGTGGCAAAATAATAATTAAAATGGCAGTCTTATGTGCTCTCCTCTGTTCATGATCCTCATTGCTCATTGAAACTTGAGTAGTTTCGATGTCTGATACTTCATTACTTTTACCCAAGTAGCCTATAGCTTTTCAGCAGGCCTTCTTTATACAACACTGTGCACTATACACTATAGGCCTAGGCTAATAGTAGAAAATGTAAACTTTCTGGTAAATGAAGTGAAAGACATGACTAGGATGTTTGTCTTATGATTTAAGTGTTTGCCCTGAAAACGAAATTAAGCAGGAAGTCTAGATTATTTTTGGTTTTGATTAAAAATAATCAAAATATTAAGTTACATAACTTATGAATCGTCTAAAAAGTGAACCATGGGGTTGAAATTATGATTGTGAGGGAAAGAATAGCCTTAAGTTGACTAACCTAACAATTTTAGGTTACAAGGTCTGCCTCTGCTCCTTGGATACGTTATTGGTATTATATTAATGTTGATTGTGGATAACTTAGACAGGTTAAATTGTGGGTGTACAGCGTTTCCTTGATGAGCGCTAACCCCATAACAACATATTTTCGCGTTGCTACGGTGGCGCACACGTGACAAAGCCAGAAACGGGATTTTGGCGAGGCCTATGTAGGGTTCATAATATCGCTTCCGGGTCACATCCAGATCACATGTTGCCCAGAGCGCCGCGTCTTTGCCAGAAAAGGCCCACATGTGATTTGGGCCATATTTGCTGTTATACATGTGGGCCACTTCAGGCTCACATCCATGTTGTCAGGGCCAGAAGAAGGCCATCGGTGCCGCATCACTGGCTGAAGTGGCCCACATCCGGGTGCTGTCTGGGTGTAGCGGGACAATACTCTCTCTCTCTCTCTCTGTTCAACTTGAGCAAAGTTAAACTCGAGCTGCGGCTGCGGTTCGTTAAACCAACCGACGGAAACAAATTTAAAAGAGAATAATAATTCTGATAATTGTCACCGCATGTTTACTTGAACTTATGAATTCTGACGAGGCGCGTGTGCGCGCGCGCGCGCGACGCGATATCCTGCGCGATCCCGCGAGGGCATTTGCGGTGCGATAGCCGTATATGGACGGCTCGGTAGGGTTAAGAACGCCGGGTTTCCTGCCGGAGGTTGTGGGTTCGAATCCCGGTTGGGACGAGTCTCCAGCGAGAGTCCGTGGGTTAGAGTCCTGGTGCTGTATGGGCCACCTAACTACCTCTCAAGACGGACGTCACTCAGGATAAAAGCGCCCGCTCAGTCAAAGTGTAAAGAACCTCGTGGGCTGCGGGTTAGAAACCCCACCGGGTTCCGGCCTCGGTAATAAACAGGCAAACATCGGTAATCGGTGGTCTCCCCCCGCCCCGCCCCGCCTCGCCCCCCCCCCCGTGTTGTTGAACTGCATCGCCTCCATCAGGTGGGCCTATCGGCGACACAGCCAATCACGGAGCCTGTTGCGGGTTTCATGGCGGTAGGAGGAGACCGGCGTTCACACATCTGCTGCAGCCTGATGGAGGCGGCGCAGGGGGAGAGAAGAGGAGCACAGGGGGAGAGAAGAGGAGCACAGGGGGAGAGAAGAGGAGCACAGGGGGAGAGAAGAGGAGCACAGGGGGAGAGAAGAGGAGCACAGGTCGCTCCGCTGGTCCGGGAGAGGAGCACGAGAGAGGAAGGCAGGAGCACGAACTGAAACGGGAGACATTATAATCCTCAATATTAAAACAACTTTGTTTTTTCTGGAAAAACAAAAAAGTGGGGCAAACTTTTTTTTTTTTTTTTTGTTTGTTTTGTGGGGTTGGAAGTGAAGCCTCCTCCCCCCCTCCTCCTCCTCCACCCCCCGCCGCCCGGACCCTCGTGTCAAGCCCGCCTCGGCTGCAGCTGCGGGATTAAAGCGATCCGAACCGCTTGGCTCTACGAGTGCGCGGAGGGTTTTGCTTTGCTGCAGGGGGAAGGTTGCTCCGCAGGACCCGGAGACTCGCCCGCGGAGACCTGGCTGCGGGTTCCATGGAGGAGGAGACGGTCTGAGGAGAGGCGTCCCGGTCGCTGCCCCCTCCTCGGTCCCGCGGCGTGAAGACGGGGATTTACTTCGCTCGCCCGCCCGCTTAGCCGGGGATCTTCGCCCACGACCCGAGGCGCCCTCCTGCGGACGCACCGGAGACATGAGCCCGCGCGCGGTCCGCGCGCTGCTGCCGCTGCTGCTGCTCACCGTGAGTCCCGCACGCGTCGCCTGCGACTCCCCCGGTTCGTCTCGCGCTGCACCCACGTAATGAGCGCGTTCACACCGGATGTTTGACTTTCCCTTTAGTTCCCCCTAGTCAGGAAAAAAGAGGTCCTCATAAAGATGTAAAAAAGAGTAGTTGGACCGGAAGAGAAGTTCTAGTAAACCGCGGCTGATGTTCTCAATGAAACGCGGCAGCAGAACCGAGCGGGGGATCGAACAACGTTGGTTTTGTGACACACGTCACCGAGTCACGTCTGCTGCGCTGTTGCGCGGCAAACTAGCTGCAAAGTAGACATCTAAAAGGGCGCTAATTGGTTTCACAAAAGGGTTTGATAAAACATGAAACATGTATCTCTTATCTTTGATCTCCTTTATCTTTGATCTCTTATCTTTGATCTCCTTTATCTTTGATCTCCTTTATCTTTGATCTCCTATCGCTCGCGTTGTTCTTCTGGTCTGGAGAGCCGACCGTCAGCGGGCCGGGGGAGGAAGCCCTCCTGTCAGGTCGCCCTCTTTCGGGGGGAGATGGGTATCTGGTGGCCGTCACGCCGTGTCATGGGGGCATATCGTCGGCAGGGCTTCCCGCAGAAAGGTGATCTGCCGTCTTCTTCTGTGGTGCCGCGCAGACACGCCGGCGCACGGTTTGCGCGCCGGACAGGTCCCGTCGTGTCTGGGTGCAGCTCGGTGAGCTTGGCTCACCTGGTGATTAAGCGCCACATTTGTCCGCAGCCAGTTTTGTGTTAACTTACAAAGGCTTTTACGTTGCTGCTGCCACATTTACTGCTCACGGCGACTCCTGGAAAAAAAGTGAGGTATAGTTTTAAGTATTGCTGGGGTCTGGATATCCGGAGCAAGGCAATTATCGTCATTTTCTTCCAGTTTGTGGTGGGAAGGGGGTTGTGTGTGTGTGTGTGTGTGTGCGTGCGTGCGTGTGTGTGTGCGCGCGCGCCTGTGCGTGTGTGTTGATGTGCTTTGTGTGTCTGCACGCGTGTGTGTGCATGCGTGTGTGTATGTGTGTCTGTGTGCATGTGTGTGCATGCGTGTGTGTCTGTGTGCGTGTGTTGATGTGTTTTTGTGTGTGTCCGTGTGCGTGCGTGCGTGCGTGCATGTGTGTTGATCTGAGCGTTTTTGTGTGTGCATGTGTTTTTGTGTGTCTGTGCGTGTGTGCATGTGTGTGTGTCTGCATGTGTGTTGATGTGAGTGTTTTGTGTGTCTGCGTGTGTTTTTAGAGTGCGTGCGTGCGTGCGTGCGTGTGTGCTGATGTGAGCGTTTGTGTGTGTGTGTTTACGTGAGTTTTTTCTGTGCGTGTGTTTTTAATTGCGTGCGTGCGTGTGTGTGTGTCTCTCTCTCTCTCTCTCTCTCTCTCTCTCTCTCTCTCTCTCTCTCTCTCTCTCTCTCTCTCGGTGGAGGCAAGGGGTGACCTTCTTACACAGTCATTTGAATTTCCATGTAGTAGTTAAGCAGATTTGTTTGGGGGTAGTCCAGAGGACCGGTTCAGGCTGTGGAAATGTGCTGGTCTCAGATGAGCATCTGCGATAAGGGTGTTGGCCATCAAGAGATTTCCCCAGCAATAAGAAATCCATTAAAGTAATCCATTACAGTCTGTAGAAGTTACATGCTGTAGTCCATTACAGTCTGTAGAAGTTACATGCTGTAGTCCATTACAGTCTGTAGAAGTTACGTGCTGTAATCCATTACAGTCTGTAGAAGTTACGTGCTGTAATCCATTACAGTCTGTAGAAGTTACGTGCTGTAATCCATTACAGTCTGTAGAAGTTACGTGCTGTAATCCATTACAGTCTGTAGAAGTTACATGCTGTAATCCATTACAGTCTGTAGAAGTTACATGCTGTAATCCATTACAGTCTGTAGAAGTTACATGCTGTAATCCATTACAGTCTAGAAGTTACATGCTGTAATCCATTACAGTCTGTAGAAGTTACATGCTGTAATCCATTACAGTCTGTAGAAGTTATGTGCTGTAGTCCATTACAGTCTGTAGAAGTTACATGCTGTAATCCATTACAGTCTGTAGAAGTTACGTGCTGTAATCCATTACAGTCTGTAGAAGTTACGTGCTGTAATCCATTACAGTCTGTAGAAGTTACATGCTGTAATCCATTACAGTCTGTAGAAGTTACGTGCTGTAGTCCATTACAGTCTGTAGAAGTTACGTGCTGTAGTCCATTACAGTCTGTAGAAGTCATTATAATGTAAGGTTCATATCCCACCACAAAAACACACAAAACAAACTCTGCACCCTTTCAGCTGAGTGCTTATGAAGACGCAGAGTGTCATGTAAGTTAGACTCAGCAGCAGCTGGTGTGTGTTGAGGCTGTGGTACTGGTTCTTTGTGGGGCTGTGGTACTGGTTCTTTGTGAGGCTGTGGTACTGGTTCTTTGTGAGGCTGTGGCACTGGTTCTTTGTGAGGCTGTGGTACTGGTTCTTTGCGAGGCTGTGGAACTGGTTCTTTGTGAGGCTATGGTGCTGGTTCTTTGTGGGGCTGTGGCGCTGGTTCTTTGTGGGGCTGTGGCGCTGGTTCTTTGTGAGACTGTGGCGCTGGTTCTTTGTGAGACTGGCGCTGGTTCTTTGTGAGGCTGTGGCGCTGGTTCTTTATGAAGCTGTGGTGCTGGTTCTTTGTGAGGCTGTGGTGCTGGTTCTTTGTGAGACTGGCGCTGGTTCTTTGTGAGGCTGTGGCGCTGGTTCTTTGTGAGGCTGTGGTGCTGGTTCTTTGTGAGGCTGTGGTGCTGGTTCTTTGTGAGGCTGTGGTGCTGGTTCTTTGTGAGGCTGTGGTGCTGGTTCTTTGTGAGACTGGCGCTGGTTCTTTGTGAGGCTGTGGCGCTGGGTGTGTGTCAGTGCAGATGGGCCATGCGGATCAGACTGCTGTCCTCACAGCTTGCTGGTGCCTCGGCCCGGCCCTGCCGGGAAGTGCTGGCGGTGATGCTCAGGCCTCTGTTATATTGCTATTACTACCGGGGTGTGAAGGTCAAGGGTCACCAAGACACACAGACACACACGCACAGATGGAGTGAGGGAGAGAGAGAGAGAGAGAGAGAGAGAGAGAGAGAGAGAGACACACACACACACACACACATACACACACACACACACACACACACACACACACGTCCTCCTGGGCTTTCGTGTGCTTATCATCACTCAGACTAGATTTAGTGTGGAAAGTCCAGGCTGCAGCCTGCACACATACATCACATCACAAGTGTTCTCACTTCAAAAAGGCACAGGAAGGCTTCAGGCACAGCGAGGGTTAAAACGAGACGAGAGTGTGTGTGTGTGTGTGTGTGTGTGTGTGTGTGTGTGTGTGTGTGTGTGTGTTGACTGAGTGACTCTGACAGCCGTGGGGTTGAGAGCCTCATCAGGAGGCTCCTTACTCAAAGCAGCGCTACTTGGTGGTCCCTCTGTTCTCGCTAGGGACTCCCTTTAGATTGCGACTCCTTCACCTAAATGGAGAGAGCAACTGCAGCCCCCCCCCACCCCCACCCCCACCCCCTCAGCCTCCTCCCCCTCCTCCCTTCTGCCCTTAGGGGGGGCAGATAAGATCTGAGTAAGTGCTCTGTGAAAGCAGCGCTTTTTCAGTTTTGCTGCCTCGGCACAGCGGCGTAATCCCGGGCACGCATGCCAAATTATTGAGCGGCTGAAAACTGCAAAGCAGCTTTTCATCTTCCTCTTCTTCACGCGTGTCAGCTTTTCATCTTCCTCTTCTTCACGCGTGTCAGCTTTTCATCTTCCTCTTCACGAGTGTCAGCTTTTCATCTTCCTCTTCTTCACGAGTGTCAGCTTTTCATCTTCCTCTTCTTCACGAGTGTCAGCTTTTCATCTTCCTCTTCTTCACGAGTGTCAGCTTTTCATCTTCCTCTTCTTCACGAGTATCAGCTTTTCATCTTCCTCTTCTTCACGAGTGTCAGCTCAGAGACCGAGCTGTTCCCCCCTTCCCTGCTGTGTCAGCTCGGAGTGGAGAAATAAAGCGGGGTGATGAGCTCCTTCCTTGAAAGGGATTAGAACCAGATAGGATAGACGAGTGTGCATGACACCGACTCCAACTCAGAAGCAGATGTCAAATGTCCTGCGACTGAGAGGGGGAGTCGTCACCTCACCCCTCGCCCGCACTCGGCCCACGCCGACTCACGCCCGCAGCGGCAGATCACGTTCAGGGAAAAGGGCTAAAACACAGATTTAAAAAAAAAAAAAAAGGGGGCCTTTAAACGATGTTTATGATTGTGGCGGCTCTTTCATATCAAATCAGATTTCAGTGGTTTGGCAGTGAAAGAATCAAACCGTCGACCAGGAAAGCAACACGAACCGCAAAACAAAACAGAGTCTTTCACACGGCGACCTTGTTCTCTTATATGGTAAAACCGTCCTGTTTCGGTTTCTGTTGCCGAGGCACCGAGAAGTGTTGGAACACATCCTCACTAACTCATCCATCACACTGCCTGCCTGTCTGTCTGCCTGCCTGCCTTTCTGCCTGCCTGTCTGCCTTTCTGCCTGCCTGCCTGTCTACCTGCCTGCCTGTCTGTCTATCTGCCTGTCTGTCTGTCTGTCTGTCTGTCTGCCTGTCTGTCTGTCTGTCTGCCTGCCTTTCTGCCTGCCTTCCTGTCTGGGTGCCTGCCTTCCTGTTTGTCTGCCTGCCTGCCTGCCTGCCTGCCTGTCTGTCTGTCTGCCTGCCTGTCTGTTTGCCCGCCTGCCTGCCTGCCTGCCTGCCTGCCTGCCTGCCTGTCTGTCTGCCTGCCTTCCTGTCTGTCTGTCTGTCTGCCTGCCTGTCTGTCTCTGCCTGTGTTTGGACAGTCCAGTATTGCAGTTTAACCTCACTGATATGTTGTATGATGCAGTAATTATGCATCTTAACAGAGATAATAAATGATCAGCTGGACAGAATCAGAGTTCAGAATCATTCGCACGTGACATCAGGATCAGGGTTAGCTGGGTCGGGACGCACCACCCTGCTTAACACCACCAGGTTAGCTGGATCGGGGGGTGCACCGCCCTGCTGAACACCACCAGGTTAGCTGGGTCGGGGTGCACCACCCTGCTTAACCAAACCAGGTTAGCTGGATCGGGATGCACCACCCTGCTGAACACCACCAGGTTAGCTGGGTCGGGGCGCACCACCCTGCTTAACCAAACCAGGTTAGCTGGATCGGGGGGTGCACCGCCCTGCTGAACACCACCAGGTTAGCTGGGTCGGGGTGCACCACCCTGCTTAACACCATCAGGTTAGCTGGGTCGGGGGGTGCACCGCCCTGCTGAACACCACCAGGTTAGCTGGGTAGGGGCGCACCGCCCTGCTGAACACCACCAGGTTAGCTGGGTCGGGATGCACCACCCTGCTGAACACCACCAGGTTAGCTGGGTCGGGGCGCACCACCCTGCTTAACACCACCAGGTTAGCTAGGTCGGGACGCACCGCCCTGCTTAACACCACCAACAACATGGAATACAGGCGGAAACAGAACACGGTGGCGGCCATCTTGAATGTAGTCTCTCCGTCCCGGGGGGAGGGGCAGGGGGCGGGGCTTCTGTCACCGTCTGAGTGTTGATTTCCACGCTCAGTCAAGTCAAGTTTATTTGTGTAGCCCAATATCACAAATTACAGCTTTGCCTCAAGGGGCTTTACAGCAACACAACATCCTGTTTACTTGGCACAGCCCACCACCATGATCCCCCCCCCCACACACACACACAGGTTCGAGAGCACAGACACACTTACTGACCCATTAACATATCTACTCGCTTATTTGCAGCTCTTTGTTTCTCTTTACGTCACTGTCGGTAAATTCTTCAGTTAAGCTATAAAGCTGCATTCCGAAGCGCGCGTGTCAGGAAGTTATTTCATGCAAATGAGCGTCACGCCTCACAGCGGGGGGGGGAGGTGGTGCGTGAATGGTTGGCTGTGTGCGGAAATGTAGCGTGCAAGTAGCGAGACGTTCGCGCTGTCCAGCTGCGCATGTTGTGCCGTTGCTCGAGCCCTCGTTAGGCGGATGTGCCGGGTGACCGCTCGCGCTGTTGTACTCCGTGGTGATGACTCGATTCCACTGCGATTTGTAAATTTCTTTTATTGGGTTTTTAAAGACAAAATATAACAAACCAGAACAGAGGGGGCCTATAACAGCCCCCCCTCCCAACAACACGACCCCCCTGAAATAAACAAATAAATACAAATAAAAATAAAAAATACAGACATCAGGGGGAAAAGAGAAAAGAAAAAAAGGGGGGGAGGTACAGACGAGCAAAAGTAAACGAGGCTTGGTCTAAATGAATATAAATGAGAAATTAAAATTAAGGTCATTTCACTCCAATTTGGACAATATTTGCTCTTAACTTTGACTGGAAAGTCAGGAGTGAAAGGGAACCCAGATAGCAACATTGCTGTGGCCCGGACCCGTCCCACACCCGGCACTTCATCTGGCCCCACATACCGCATGGAATGATGGCCCTTGGGCGGTCCGCTCCAGTTTGCCAGCTCTGGGCCAGAACCAAGCCATAGCAATGCCGCATGTGCCACATATTTACCAAAGGTGGCCCATATTTGCTTTGTGATATTTGGGCCGTATCACCATTTACCACACGGGCCACTTCAGGGTCACATCCAGATCACATGTTGCCCAGAGCACCGCGTCTTTGCCAAAAGAGGCCCACATTTGATTTGGCATGTTTGGGCCATATTTGCTGTTATACATGTGGGCCACTTCAGGCTCACATCCATGTTGTCAGGGCCAGAAGGCCATCAGTGCCGCATCACTGCCTGAAGTGGCCCACATCCGGATGCTATCTGGGGAAGATGTGGCGTGCAGCGAAACTCTGGATGGAGGCCCGTTACGGCTAACCGCCTAACCCACCAGCATGCCTCCGATATAAGGGCACTCTGGTGGAAACCGGTGGGATAAAGGTGAGGCTTTAGTAGCTTCTGTCCTGAACAGAACTGTCCCTCAAAAACCAGACCTGCAGAGCTAGACCAAACAGGACCGGAGCAGACGGGACCCAGACCGGCTCTGTGAAATGACAGAGGGCCTGCAGCTGCACAGCCAAAACTAAACAGTGCCGCTGCCACCAGATATGTAGCAGCGCGTGAAGACGGAGCTAAGAGGTTAGCTTGTGTTAGCTGAGGACCTCCATCTGTCATGAGGAGTGGGCTAGTCAGGGCTGCCCAGATGCTTCCCAGTGCTCGCTTATTACAGGCCAGGGCCCGGTCACAGTTTGCCAGCTCCAAGTATCCTACTGGTTTAATGCCTTTCTGGAAACCCAACCCCCCCCCCCCACACACACACACACCACCACCACCACAGCAACCCCTAATGCCTCTGATCTGGGTTCTGTGGCCGATCTCCAGATATTATCTGGCTCCTCTGTAAGCGCTGCAGTAAAAGTGACTGTTGTTTTTGGAATGAGACTAGCCCCATTTTCAAAAGCTGCGTATCAGCGTGGTGGAAAGATTTGGAATGTTCTGTGACTGGGGAATGGCATTGTGTGTGTGTGTGTGTGTGTGTGTGTGTGTGTGTGTTCATGTAGGTGTATGCACTGTGTGTAGTGTATACACTGTGTGTAGTGTTTGATTATTTTGTGTGTTCATGTATGTGTGTGTGCGTGTGTGCGTGCGTGGGATATTTGTATGTGTGGTGTTTGTGTGTATGTGTCAGATGTGTTGTGTATCAATGTGTATTTGTTTTGTGATGGTGTGTGTGTGTGCGCCCGCTGTATATGTGTGCATGTGTGTGTATGTGCATGATGGACAGGTGTTTATCTATGTGTGGTGTGTGGTTATAGGTGTGTGTGTGTGTGTGTGTGTGTTGTGTGGTTATAGGTGTGTGTGTGTGTGTGAGTGATTGCTGTGTGTGTGTGTGTGTGTGTGTGTGAGTGATTGCAGTGAGTGTGTGTGTGTGTGTGACTGATTGCAGTTTGTGTGTGTGTGTGTGTGTGTGGTGTGTGTGTGTGGTTATAGGTGTGTATATGTATGTGTGTGTGTGTGAGTGTGTGTGAGTGATTGCAGTTTGTGTGTGTGTGTGTGGTGTGTGTGTGTGGTTATAGGTGTGTATATGTATGTGTGTGTGTGTGTGAGTGTGTGTGTGTGTGTGAGTGATTGCAGTGTGTGTGTGTGGTGTGTGTGGTTATAGGTTTGTATATGTATGTGTGTGTGTGTGTGTGTGTGTGTGTGTGTGTGTGTGTGTGTGTGTGTGTGTGGTTATAGGTGTGTGTGTGTGTGTGTGTGTGTGTGTGTGTGTGTGTGAGTCATTGCAATGTGTGTGTGTGGTTATAGGTGTGTGTATATGTGTGTGTGGTGTGTGTGTGGTTATAGGTGTATGTATGTGTGTGTGTGTGTGTGTGTGTGTGTGTGTGTGTGTGGTTATAGGTGTGTGTGTGTGTGTGTGGTTATAAGTGTGTATATGTGTGTGTGTGTGTGTATGGTTATAGGTGTGTGTGTGTGTGTGTGTGTGTGTGTGTGTGTGTGACGGCAGTGGGCTCTTTGTCAGAGGCTCCACAGGTTCTCACACGCTGTCTGTGTTGCTTGGCAGACTTCAGAGACAGAGGGAGACACCGGCGGGCTGTTTAGATGTTACTCTCCCCCTTGTGGGAGGTCAGTTGTTAAACATCTGTTTGCTTGTGTCAGTCGCCCCAAAACCCCCGACCCCCCCCCTCCCACCACCACCACCCCCCACCCACCCTCCACCCCTCCAGGCGGAGTGGGACAGTCTTGCCCTGGACGTGTGCATGTTTAAGATGCCCCAGTTTAGGGCCTGGAGAAGGGGAGGGGCGCGCCACACCGACCCTCACCACAGACACACCTGCGGGGGCCGGGGGAGGGGGAGAGGGGGAGGGGAGGTGGGGGGGACTTCAAAGGGCCCCCCGCCTCCCCTCACCGCGCCTCACCCAAACAGACGCTCGCATGCTGAGCAGGCCCGGCGAACTGACACCCTCGCCTCGGGCTGCAACCGTCTCCTTTTATGCCCCCCTCCATTTCTAAAGCGCGGGAGATACGCACGTATACGCATACCGATATCACCCACCCCCACCCCCACCCACCCTCACCCCCCACACAGAGTGTGGATTACAGTGTCACTCGCGCTGACTTGGAACGAGCCGAAGTGTTAGACAGGGTGGTGGGTGGCGGCGAGGGCTCTTTCTACCTCTTCCTTCCTCTCCCTCTGTGAGTGTTTTCCTTCACCCCCCCCTTCATGTCTCATTCTTTCCACTGGTCCAAAGCCATCTGATTAAAGCCAGCCACTCCTGTTCGGCACCGGCTCCGCTGCACGAGCCCTCAGGAATGTCTGATCTTTCCCTCATGTCTCAACTTAAACCGCCTCCGCCGCGTTACCGGCGCGAGCAGATAAGCCCCCGCCGCGCGCTCGCCCGGGCTGGAAACCCGGCCCGCTTTCCAGAGATAAGAGGGCCCCTTGTCTTTCTTTTCTGCTTTTTTGGGTTTTTTTTTTTTTTTACATTTTTTGTGTTTTTATTTTCAGCGGCGACAGGGCGGGGATGCGTTTGATTCGCTTGCCGCATGTGGTCCGAGCCATGTGAGAAAGAAAAGCACCCTGACAAAGCCCCGCCCCCCCCCCGGGGGGCTGTTGCCTCATCCCGCCGCTTGATATAAACCGCCGTCCCGGAATGAAAGGCTTAGGCCTCGCATGTAAACACTGGGATCTGATTATTCCCCTTTTCAAATGGAGGAAGCGTCACAACGGTCCAGCTCAATAGACAGCAGATGCCCCGGATGATGTCAGACGGGAACTTTGATGACTCAAGGAAACAAAAAAGCGAAGTGAAAATATGAGCATCCGAGTAAACATTTTAAAACGGGGGGGGTACCGAACCCCCAAAAAAAAGAAAAAGTATTTCAAATCAAATCGAGGATTCTCCCTCTTGCAGAGCTCCGATGCCGTATCGTGGACACGTCTGACCCGAAATGGAGACTTCATCAGAGTTATTTTGCTTTCTAATTTTATTTTTCTTTTTTTTCTCTCCCACCAAACGACCGACCCGCTGCAGGCTGCTGTCGGGGAGGCCTGCGTCAGCGGTCGCTTCACAGACTCGGGGCAGTGCTGCAGCCTGTGTCCTGCCGGCTTCGGTGTGGAGGCGGAATGTGGACAAGAAGACACCAAGTGCATGGAGTGTCCAAAGGGTGAGTACTCATGATGCAGTGATACTGTACTAGTACACTGTACTAGTACACTGTGTACTAGTACACTGTACTGGTGCAGAGTATATCGTACCTGCCTTTTCATCATCTCTGTCATCTGCCTCTCACTGAACATCGCTTCCAAACAGGGCCGGGCAACCATATCGATATTAAATCGATATCGTTGGGGCGCCCAGGTAGCGTGGCGGTCTGTTCTGTTGCCTACCAACACGGGGATCGCCGGTTCGAATCCCCGGCTTGGTCGGGCGTCCCTACAGACACAATTGGCCGTGTCTGCAGGGGGGAAGCCGGATGTGGGTATGTGTCCTGGTCGCTGCACTAGCGCCTCCTCTGGTCGGTTGGGGCGCCTGTTCGGGGGGGGGGGATAGCGTGATCCTCCCACGCGCTACGTCCCCCCTGGTGAAACTCCTCACTGTCAGGTGAAAAGAAGCAGCTGGCGACTCCACATGTATGGGAGGAGGCATGTGGTAGTCTGCAGCCCTCCCCGGATCGGCAGAGGGGGTGGAGCAGCGACCGGGACGGCTCGGAAGAGTGGGGTAACTGGCCAAATACAATTTGGGAGAAAAAATCAATATGGTGATATAAGACTAGATATCATCTGGGATGGCGGCTGTCTTATATGGTGACATGACCCACTAAGTATTTTCTCTTCCCGGTTTTGAAGGCTGCATTACAGTAAAGAGATGCAGTTTTCTGAACTTATCAGACTGTTCTAGCTTCTATTATGTGTCTGTACCTGTTTGGACGTCGTATCCGCATCACTAATGAGCGTTTATCAGAAATGCCATTGTGTAAATATTTTGTGAGAGCACCAATAGTCATCTCCAAAATATCGTCCAAATATTGATATCGAAGTATTCAGTCAAAAATATTGTGAGATTTGATTTTGTTCATATTGCTCAGCCCTATTGGCAAAGAGGCCGGGGGATTTAAGATCAAGCTTTCGTTCTAAATACACCTTCGTTTTTAATTACAGACAGAGAGAGAATGTTAATTTGGCTAGCGGGATAGAGATCATGCTGGCTAGCAGGATCCAGCCAAATGTCAAGCCGATTTAATGCAAATTTTTTGAAAGGTTTGAAAAAACAAAATCCAATGACAAAAGCGTTTTCAGGGCAATATCCCTTGCTGCGGGACTATGTTGTCATACGCTCTAGAGTCTTAGAGGAAACCAGGAAAGGGGTTTCCATCACACAATAGCCTCATCGACAAGTCAACTTTGCCGCCGCAGTCATGCATAAAAATCTCAAGGAGCGATTTTCACTTCCGCTCAGAAATGAAACGTCAAAGCTCATAAAAACAGTTCGATGGAAGAGCAGCTAGCATCTCCACAGCATCTTCATTTATCTCTTTGTTTCCCCAGGGACGTACTCTTCGTCTGAGGACCTCTCCCAGTGTCTCCCCTGCGCCCGCTGCTCGCCGGGCGTCCTTGAGCTCGCCGCCTGCTCTGCAACTGTGAACACGCAGTGCGACTGTGGTGAGGACTCTTACGTTTGGCAGGATGTCGGAAGCACAGACGGCCTCTGTGCGCCGTGCTCCGTCTGTGGGAGGGGCAAGGGCGTTGCCCGCCAGTGCGGGCCCCTGGGAAACACGCTGTGTCTAGACTGCGGCCCTGGCACTTTCTCCGAGGAGCGCCGCCACACCAAAGCCTGCCAGAAATGCTCCCAGTGCTCCGCCAGCGAGGTCGAGATCAGACCCTGCCAGCCCAACTCCGACACTCTCTGCATGGGTGAGTCTTATGCAAGCGCTCGTGGGAGGGTAAAAGAAGATCAAAGGCTAATTACTAATGGTAATTACAGGAAATTGTGCCCTAAGACCAAATCAGGGATGGCCAGGGAACAATCTACCCGCAAATGTTGTTACTTGGCTATGTTGAGTACTGGATTCTGATTGGTCCATTAAAGGATTCTGCAGTCAGTTATTTCTAAATAGCGGACCGTTGTCAAGACTCATCACCGGTCTTGTTTTGTGCCAAATTAATGCGCCTCATGAAGCCTTTGTAGGCTAATGCTAGCAAGCCAATTACACAGAAAGAAGTCTGGTTAGAATAATTTTAAATTATAATTTTCTGTTAACTCATTGACTTCCTTCGTAGGGTAAAGCCCTGTAATAAGCAGGATAATCCACTCCGAGGCGCTCTTCTGTTGAAAATCGATTACCTCCTTTGCACGTTGGGGGGGGTTCTTCGTCTCCTTATCGGTCGTTGTTTTTCAATAGAAGACCACCTTCTCCTGGATTATACCTTACTTTACTGTTATGTAAAGCCACCACAATCCTGAAATTGTATAAGCAAACAAATGTCCTCTGTAGTACTTTCTACCGCTGGCATATTTAAGACGATAGCTAATCCACAAATATACAAATCAGGAACAATTTCTGACTTGCTCATTTTAACTGGTACTGTGCAGGACTCTCCCTGGAAACATCAGACTGAGCATAATGTTTTGCATCTTAACTATAGCGGCTGAATGCAGCAGCACAGGGCAGGAAGTGGAAACTTCGAAGAAGAAGCGACGTCTCCATAGATAAGCAGACAAAACTCATAAAGGACCTTTACCAGCAGATAGTACAACGTCACTAGCTAAAACCCAGGTTAAAATGGCAACCTCAAAGATTCTCATTTAAATAAAGGCCTGTTAAGTTGGAATCTTACACCGAATGAGGGGACACAATGATAATCCAATCTATTGGCCGCTGATGAAAGCCCTGCATTTGCATTAATATGAGGATTGTCTGTGACGACAGTCACATCAAAAACCCAAGCGTTGCACAGGAAGTGACATGTTTTACATCACCCAGCAGTGACAGGTCCATTAGAGGGGCTAGGTGGAACAAATGCTCTGTGTGCCGGTGCTGTGGTGGACAAAATAGTTATTGGTTCCTAGGAAGTGTACGCCAAAAAATGCTGCAGCTGGAATCTTCCAGATTGCCACTTTAAATCATCATACTTTGTCCTCTTCAACCCTCCCACCCTTTTTCTCCCTAATTGTACTTGGCCAATTACCCTACTCTTCTAAGCCCTCCCAGTCGCTGCTCCACCCCCTCTGCTGATCCGGGGAGGGCTGCAGACTACCTACCACATGCCTCCTCCCATATATGTGGAGTCGCTAGCCGTTACTTTTCACCTGACAGTGAGGAGTTTCCCCAGGGGGACGTAGCACGTAGGGGAATCATGCTATTCCCCCCAGTCCCTCTCCCCCGAACAGGTGCCCTGACCGACCAGAGGAGGCGCTAGTGCAGCGACCAGGACACATACCCACATCCGGCTTTCCACCCGCAGACACCGCCAGTTGTATCTGTAGGGACGCCCGACCAAGCCGGAGGTAACACGGGGGACTCGAACTGGAGATCCCATGTTAGTAGGGAACGGAATAGACCGCTACACTACCCGGACGCCCTTCAAATCTCATTTTGTATGGATCTGTGGCATTTATGATGGTCAGATGCCAGTACATTTACAAGTATCTCCATAGCGTCAGTAAGTTAAGCGAAACTGACGCTCTTCAGGGTTGTAGTTAACCAGGCTGATAAAGCTAAATGGATCACGCCAATTATTCCAGTGTTGTTAAACTTAGTTTTTGTGTGTTTACGCCAGTGATTTGGAGTTGTATGTGGACCAGCCAACTAGTACAGTAAGTGTTCATTATTTCATGTAAATCAAACAAGGAAGTTGTTTATCAACAACAGGTCAGATAAAAACAATCTGCAGACTATTATGCCCATGTTTTCCTCACATCTTGAGCCTACTACACATGTCGTATCCGTGGGGCAAACAAGGTTTTCCAAAGTAAAGCAGTTTAGCGCTGGCCTCATAAACCAGGTCTTTTGCAGGTGGTCTCGCCTGGAAGACTAGTTAAGCTCCATCAAATGTTGATTATCTGCTCATTAATTTGAGAGGATATCCATTTTGGAATCCCCAGAACTCATGCGAGTACGAAAAAGTTGTAGAGGATAGACCAGAGATTTTGAAGGGGTAGGTAGAGGTGGAGGAATGAAGGTGGGGGTCCTCAGGGAATGCTGAGACATGTGGCCAACACCTGCACCCACACCTCATTTCAACACTCGGAGTCCGGAAACACGAGTAGCAAGAGAACAAGCCACTTAAGGGCTGTAGTCTAATGTGTATGAGCTTGACAGGTCTTTAGGCTAACTGCCCTCTGAACCCGAGGGCCAAAGGGAGGCTTTTCGACCCTGACTTCTCATCAGTTTGCCCCCAAATGTCCCTCCTGCACTCCAGGAGTACGGTCATCTGTACACATTTTGGGGCCACTCTGTCATGACCCCTCGACCCTGTGGAGGTCTGCACAGTACCGTGGGCTGTTTGATCCTTAAATAGCCATGCCGCAGGATGGAGAATGGGGCAGGGCAGGGTTTTAAAACCCCAGGGGATCTGGACTGAGGATCTGACATTGCCCTTACATCAGGCGTGCAGGCTTCAGTGGAATTATTTCTGGCTGTAATTTATGCTGTCCAAGTATGTTTATGATGCACATGTGTGCCTAAGAATTGATAGTTCAGTAACATGCCTTATTCCCCCACCCTCCCTCTCTCTCGCTCTCTTTCTCTCTCTTGCACCCTCCTGTCCCTCACTATCTCTATATCTCTATAGATAAGAAGCTGCACATCTTATCTCCTCCCGCCGATTCTGATGGTTCTCGTGTGACCCCTCGTGTGACTGAGGTAAATGAGGAAGGGGAGGTGAGTCCTGCCCCGGGAAGCCCGAAGTTCACCCCCCAGGATGAAGATGGCAGCAGCAACATCCTGGCCTACGTGTCTGTTCTGGCTGCTGTGGTTTTAGGTTTGCTACTCTACGTTGCCTACAAGTGGTGAGTTCTCAAACAGAAATGCTCTAAAGCAGTGATCCAGGATTCAATTTCCTGCAGGTTTTCTTTGTAACCCTTAATGGGAAGGCGTTCTTGTGGTTGCTCAACCAGTCAGCACTTGATTATGTCAGATTTGGCAAAAACTAATATGATTAATCAATTAATTGAAGCAATGATTAATAGATTGTTAATGAAAATAATCATCAGTTGCAGCCCTACATAATATATGACCAAAGGTAAAGTTATCCAGTCAAATGTGATTGTGCCGCAGTGCCAGCTGTGTGTTTCAATTGTTCGTTATTTGACCGCTCCAAAACATGATGCCCCTTTGTACTTTTCCTGCCAACAACTCAGCTGGTCCATAGAGAGATCAACATATAAGTACAGGGCGTTGTTACCATGACGACATGCTAATTAGGCCTATAACTGGCACGCCAGGTGAACATGATTGGCCAGGAATCTTCGGGGACAAAGGACTGGAGTTAAAGACCACTGCCCTAAAGCCCTTTTGGAGGTCTCCGTAGGAGAAATATCTATATTGGAATAGGATATTTTTTTCAACCATTACACAGTGACTATATTCAAAGAATAGAGCATTAAGAATTTAACAGTCTGAAAAAAACAAACTAACATAACAATAATAATAAGCTTAATTAAGGGCGCCTTTCATGACACTCAAGGTCACCTTACATCAAATACAATAAAACAAAGTAGCACAAAACATTAGTGCAATCAACAATAAAACACACAGTACGCAATAGAGCATATATCGGAAGGAGTTAAAAATAAATATGAATTTGATGCTGTTAATGCTGTTAAAGTGAGTATGCTAGTTTAAAAAGGTGGGTTTTAAGAGCAGTTTGGAATTCTGCAGTGGAGTCCAGTAAGAGAATGGGACGGGGAATGGAGGTCCAGAGTTTGGGTGCAGCATAGGAGAAAGCCCTGTCACCCATTGTGCTGAGGTTGATGGCTTGATACCCAATTGCCCCTCGGGGATGAATAAAGTATCCTGATTCTGATTCTGATTGTAGTGTCAATAGGCTTGAGGGTGAAGACCGCCAGGAGCGAGGTGGAGTGTAAGTCTGAAGGAGGTCTGTGAGTTAAGCAGGGGATA